>NW_026555338.1:25555064-25944059 GCF_029017545.1 Prosopis cineraria
AGAGTAAGTTGTAGTGCTGCAAGAGGACTTGAGGAAACTTGAGGGAGTGGCGACTATAGTTGAAATGAAGAAAAGAGAGAGAGAATGGGGGAGGACAGAGGGAGGAGAGAAGGAGAGAAGAGAGAGGAGTAAGGAGATAAGAGAGAGTGTAGACTAGAGAGAGGAATTAGGTAAAAAATATAGTAAAAATATAAATTAGATCAAACTATTATGTTTGATTATTAAAAATATTAAAAAATTCATATGAGCCTCACTACTGGATAAATAACACCAAGGAAATTGGGAAAGTAAAATTTTGAAATTAAAGGATAAAATTGATCCTTAATTGAATTTAAAACCATTTATGAATTTTTGCGTATATTTTAAGGGCAAAAAAATAACTCTTAACCCATTTTTATTTCATATATTATTAAATTATTAATAATTTTGAAATATACACTTAATATCTTTATAGGGATAACTTGTTTACATGATCTTTTGGGATGAGTTTTATTTTTTATATTTATCGTTTAAATATAAATTATGAGTCCTTGAGTATAATTTTCCTTTTATTGAAACATGGAATTCTACTGTTATATCAGTATCAAATCATCCTCATCATCATCATCATCAATTCTCTTAAATATTTGATACGAAGTTTAACAAGAGCGGTAATATTATGATAAAAAGCAAAGAATTTCAGATGCTGTATAGACACATAATGTGAAATCAAACAAAAGTTGCAGGCTAAGTTATGCCTTATTCGATGTCAGGAAGAGGATCTCTCCACTTTTTTTTCCTCCATTTTCCTCCACTTCTCCCATCTCCACCATTCATTAATTTTATCACTTAAAAAAAATTATTTAGTAAAATATTTGAATGATAGAGATGGAAGAAGTGGAGGGAAAAAAATGGAGAGACCCTCCCCCTGCGACATCTGATGCTCTAATGCATGATTGTTGGTGCATCATATTCCATATGCATGCCACAAAAATGCCTCTTTGCCGCTATTTGTGACTAAATTAAAAATTCTAATTTTTTCTTTGTTATTTTCACCTTTTTTATTATAATAAAAATAATAATAGCTTGTGACACTAAATTTAGATTTTAACAGTTAAAAAGTAAGAGAATCTTATGATGGGATTTATCAATTTTAAAATATTTATTTGATCTTATTTATAACTTACAGTGTAATTTTTTAGTAATATTCAAAAAATATTTTTAAAATATCTTCTTATGAGATAAAAAATAAAATGATATTACTTTTTAAAATTATTATATAAGAGCATATTTAAATTTTTTACAATTTTATTCCTTTTATTTTTTCATTAATATTAATGAGATTGATAAAAATAACTTGTTAAAAAAATAAAAGAAGTGGATATGATATGAGAGAAGTTAAAATATCTTCGGTAATTGAGAACAAATAAATAAACTCTATCCTTTTCAAATAAAATTTAGCTCAAATATTGTCAATAAACAGCATTTTTTAATCTTACGATAAAAACCATTTTAAATAAATTACTATTATCAATATAAAATATCAATTATCAATGTCAATATCAACTAGATAAAGCCCATCAATTTTGGGAGCAAGTTCTCATCTGCTCCCATCCTCCTGCTCCCACCCTGCCCCTCACAAGAGCAAGGGGAATTTTTAAAAAAAAAAAATCATGGGAACAAGAAGGTGGGGCAAGAGATAATCCTACTTCTCAATTTTTACTCTAAAATTATAGGTTTTTTTTACTAAAACTAACTATTAAATATTTTCAATATAACTATCTAATTTAGTTCGCTTTGAGCATTGTCGATTTTAATTAAAAGGTACTTTTCAAAATATTTTTTATATTTAAATTATATAGGTCAGTAATTCAGATAAGCTAGTTAATTTAGGTTAGCTCCAATATTTCAATTTATAGAAAACTTATATAGTTGGATCTGACCGTAAACACCTAACAAACTTGAATACGAAAGTTCTACTTAAGTGACCAGAGCTATCAATTAATCACCTATTAATGTTGAAAATGGATAAGCTCATTAAATAAATTAAATACTTGGGGACCTCTAACCATCTTCTCTTCCAATCAGAGAGTGGGCATTGGGCAGATCCACCTACTTCGCATTTTAGGGTTGCAAAACACATTGCATCAAAATATATATGATCACAATCCTCCTATGAAATAACCAATTCCTTTGATACATACTTTTCACACTATGAATTCATACCGATCTATTTTGTATTTAAAAGTTGAGATGAAGAAGATGAAACTTATAATAAGACAAGTACAATATTACCTTGGGGTTTGGCACGAGTTTTCCTTCCTCGATTGCTTGCTTATTATTTTTATTAATTCATAAAGGACATTTTAGTCACGTGATCCAGTAATTTATTTCACTTCAGTCCCAATATCTTGCAATCAGTTTCCATTTATTTATTGCTTGATTGATAAAGTGTACAATATGGTCCTTAAATAAAATTTTCTCTTAATTTTTTTATAGGCATCCTTTCCAAAATTGACTATTAAAAAAAGGGAAAATATAGTCATTAGTCTTATAATTTAATCGAGTTTTGTTTGAGTGAGTGATGTTTATTTTTCAAATCTCTATAATGTTAATTTTTTAGTATTTTTGACCCTTATAAGGATTAAAAATATTAAAAAAAATTATAGGGACTAAATGTAAAAACTCGATAAAACTTATAGAAATAAAAGAATTATGTTTTTGCTTAAAAAAATCATCCTAACTCTCAATCTTCAAACTATTTTTAATACTCATTTAATAGTTTTTTAAGTAATATCCTTTGTAAGGATCACAACTGTAAAAATCAACTTATCTTTGTTCTTCTTTCTAAGTGAATCATAAAAAATCTCTAACTTGTCTTATTTTTTCATTAGTTATCTAATGCAATGACACTTGTGAAAAATATTAACTTGCTTTCAATATTTTTTTGAGTAGTCATTGGTTCTTCTGTGAAATTTCAAGAATTATTTGCTCTTAAATATATTAAAGGTTTTAAAAGAATCTCAAATATGATTCTTTTTTATAAAAGTTCTTTCTTGCACGTGCAAAAGCCCTTTTTTTTTCAAAGGAAAAAGACCAACTTAGAATTTGGGGGGGGTTCAGCCTAGACCCGTTCCGATTGGCCCGGCGGTATCGTCCCGATCATATCGGGACGGGTCTTGTCCCGGCCCGAAAATAATCGGGACGAGACTTTATGGGACGGGACAGAGAAAAGGGGTTCGGGACAAGATGAGACACGGGATATACATCGGGACGTCTCATCCCGTCCCGAATATTATATTATATTCTTTTTTATTTTAAATATATTAATTATATTAATATAATTTATACTTATATTAATTAGATCAATTATAATTTTAATACTTGCAATTCTTATTTAAAACTAAAGTTTTTTATATTGATAATTTTAATGGCATGGAGTAAATATGGCGATATTTTTCTTTATAATATATTAATTATATTAATATAATTTATTCTTATATCTATCTATTTAATAACTTTTATTTATAACATATTTCTTGCTTATTTTTAGAAGAGTAATTAGCTTAGTACACCTTCACTAAAATAGAAGAATAATGATTTGATGTTGTGTTTGACTTGCCTGTTGCTAATCTTATAGCATAAAAATCACTTGTATTTGTTATTATAATATGTAGTTACGATTAATATAATTCAATAATTGATTTTAAATTATTATTATTTATGTACTTGTGTTGTTTTGATTTTAAATTTAATAACTTATATGATTTAAAATTTTAATGAACGTTATTATTCAGATCTTTTTTCGATGTTATTTCATTTATCGGGACGACGGGACATCCCGATCTTGTTCCGGTCCCGTCCCGACTCTTAACGGGACGGGACGACTTCGGGACGGGACGGGACACGGGACCAAAATTCAGTTCTGATCTTTTTTTCGGGACATGTCATGGGATGGGAGTGTCCTGATCCCGTCCCGTCCCGTGAACACCCCTACTTAGAATTTCAAATTTTTAAGGCGCTGGAAATTGTGTCAAAATTTATATTTTTCTCACGAGGCGGCTCTCTGTAAGGTGTGGGATTAATGAAATAAATATAGATATTGCATATTTAGCAACATATATAGCATATTAAAAAGCCTAAGTAGCCATACTCATGCTGTTCAGAAACTACGGAAATTGCGTCATCTTTCATTTCATGCAGATTTATTGAATAATAAGTCCAGTTATTCATAATTTATAATGCCCTCTTGTTCTTATTATAAAATACTCCCTCTGTTTTTTATGTATAAAAAAAATTATATTATACAATTTAAAAAATTTAATTAATTATAATAATTATGTTTAAAAATAAAGAAATTAGACTAAAATATCCTATATTAATTAACATAAGTATGCATTAATTATTTTCATTAATATAAATTAGGAGGGATAATTTCAAAATTATGCAATAAATGCTTATTAAAATATGTAATTTTGTTTATATAAAAATAAAGTAAAAGTGATAGTTTCTCCTATAAATAAAAATGGAGGAAGTACCTTTTAAACTAAATAGATTGTCCTTATTATAGTTATTTGGTGAGATTTTAATTAAGTTCTTCAATAATACCCTCTATTTAAAGTTTACTTTATACTCCTTTTATCCTCATTCATAGGGAATTTTTCAACAAAATTACACATATTAATAAATTTTATTAAATAATTTTATAGTTAACTTTTCTATAAACTTTAAAAAAATAATATTCATTGACAAGGGAAGGGAAAAGAAATACATTAAGGAGTAAAATAATGAGAAATAATATTAGAATAATTATTATTAATGAAATCTTGAAAAAATATTTTATATTTTAAAATACTAAATTATTTTAAAAATGTCTTATAAATAAGAAGGAAGGAGTAACATATAGAAATATAGATATCATTTTATTAAAAAGAAATTGTCATTTCCTCCGATAAGAGATTAACAATGTTGAGAGACTATTCTCTTGGTGTACTGTAGATCACAACGTTGACTGAAACGTTGGAGAATAATTAAGAGATTAGTTTAAAACTAAGTGTCAACTATGAAATGCTCGCCGATCAATGACGCCTCCCCAATCCCGATAACGCTCCTTCTGTACAATCTTCCACATGGGACCCATTATTTTAATTTTTAATTATTTATCTTGCCCTATTTATAGACTTTTTAATATATTTTATTGACGTTAAGAAAAATGTAAGATTCATTAAAAGTGTGCAAAAATTTAAAAAAGTTTTTAAGGTGGTCCTCATTAGGCATACATAATGTAATAATAGATATATTTTACCAACATTTAATAGAGGGTGAAAGTAGAAATTTGTTAAAAAAAATTAATGATGTGAGTTATAAATAAGATTAAAAAATTATTTTTTATTTTATAAATAAGATTAAAGAGAATAATTATCAGTAACTACTATCCTTTTATCTAGAATTATAAGGCATTTTAAACTAATTTAGACTCTCCAATAAATTAGCTAATGATCTTTAAAATTATAATACAATGCATTTTTTCATATTTATCTTTATTTAATAAGTTTTCTCAATTTTTTTTGGTCAAAATAAGTTGTCTAAATTAAAAAAACCTTATTTATTATTATTCCTAATTAATAATTTTTTTTAAAAAAATTGTACTCTCTTTATCCCAAATTATAAGATACTTCTGACAAAGTATATCGTACTAATCAACTTCATAAAATATACTTAACAATCTTATTTTTTAAAAATAAAAATATAATTTTTAAAAATATTATTTATTTAATATGTTAATAATAGAGAGGGATAAAAATTAAATATAGAAAAAGAATGTAATATTGAAATAAATTTATTTAATGAAACTTTAATCATCTTTTGTCCCTCTCTATTATTAACATATTAAATAAATAATATTTTGTTTTTAAAATTGTTTTAAGGTGCGAGTATGAATTGAAATAAAATTATAACACAAAATTATCAAAATAACCTTATGCGGTCTGTTGCAACACAAGTCACAGAAAGGAATTAACAAGTAAAATATTTGACAAATAATATAGTTCATTTATAATAAAAGTCAATGTAACAATTTAAATTTATAATTTGTTAAACTATTATCACTATTTATCAAAATTAACTATATTACTTGTTACATCTAGCATGATTATTAATTTCTAAGAAGACTTGTTAATTTCTTAACTTTATTTATCCATTTCTTTATATTACTTACTAATTCCATAACTTCACTTGTAAACTCCATGTAATAAGTTATATCTATTATTTATTAAACTATTAGCATAACTTACAAGATCAACTACATTACTTGTTAAATGTTTACTTTATTTGTTAATTTTTTTTATATTAATTGTTTTGCTGCAACATATTATTGGAATAAGAATATTTTGGTTATTTATTTTGCAATGTTATTTTAATTCAGAGTCAACATCCTATAGTGAAATTCCAGATTGTGTTGAGCCTAATTTGCAAATATGTGGCCTTCCAAGTTTTGGGTAGTGTGAAATTTCTAGAATTATTTGTCCTTAAATGTAATTAAAGGTTTTAAAAGAATCTCAAATATGATTCTCTTTTCATAAAAATTATTTCATGCACGTGCAAAAGCCTTTTTTAAGGAAAAAAGACAAACTAAATTTTTAATGCACTGATAATTGTGTCAAATTTTATATTTTTGTTTTTTATATGCAAATTTTATATTTTTCTCATAAGCTCTTAGCGAGGGGTGGAATTAATGAAATAAATATAGATATTGAATATTTACCAACATAACATATTCAAAAGTGTTAATTAGTCATGCTCCTATTTTTCACAAACTATGAAAATTGTGTCTTATCTTTCATTTTATGCAGATTTATTGAAAATTAAGTTCTATTATTCATAATTTATACTGCTCCTAATTCTTATTATGAGCTAGGATCTTAATTACTTGTTTTAATATTACCTCTATTTAAAGTTATTAACTATAAATACGGATGCAATGTAGCATTAAAATAAAATTTAAATATGAATAAAATTAAAAATTTACTTCATTTTTTTAACAAAAAGTTAATAGCTAAATCACATTTTCTTAGTTTTAGTGAGGTGATTAGAAATGTCTTTTTATAAATGATTTATAAAATTGCACATACTTCCTCTAGTCTCTGTAATAGGGTTTCTTCTATAAAAAATTTGATCTTTAATATAAAGTACTTAATAGAATATTAATGGGTATTAATTATATTTTTTTAATATTACCTATATTTAAATTCATTAACTATAAGAGAGAGAAAATAATGCAAATATGAAACATTTCATTTCAATAAAGGTAAAATTAAAAGTTTATTTTATCTTCAAACAAAGTTAATATTTAATCATCTCTCTATGGTTCTCATGAGGTAGTTAGAGCCTTAGAGGTCCCTAATAATAGAGACCATGTAGAATATTAATGAAGTCAATTAAATATATTTTACAATCTTAATTTTTCTATAAACTTCCAAAAGTAACTTTCTTTAATAAGAGAGAGAGGGAAGGGAATTTGTTCAAGGATTGGAAATAATGAAGAGTAATATTAAAAAAATATCATTAATAAAATTTTTGTTTTTTTCCAAACACCTTATATTTTAAGATACTAAATTATTTTTAAAAATGTTTTATGAAATAAGATGGAGAGAATAATATATAGGAATACAGATATCATTTTATTAAAAAGAAATTGTCATTTTTTCCAATAAGAGATTAACAATGCCTGAGACAAATCTTTTTGCGTAGATCACAAGATTTGACCAAAAAGTTACAGAATAATTAAGGAGATTAGTTTAAAAGTCAGTGTCAACTGTCAAATACTACACTTAACAAACTTGTTGAGGTCAAACATGAAATGCCACCCTCTTCCCTTATCAATGGCGCCTCTTGCATCTCAATAATGCTCCTTACTTGTAAATTGCAACCTTCCACATGGGATTCCACTATTTTAATTGTTAATTATTCATTTCATTGTATTTATAAATTATTTTTAATAGACTTTATTAAAAGAGAGAATGACATAAAAGTCTTAAAAAAATTAATTAATTCAAGTTACGTTTCAAGTGTTAAATTTTAAAAATTTTACAACTCAATCTCTTAATTTTATAATTTTGATGAAATTATAACTTGTACTTTAAATTTTAATAGTAAAAATAATTTTTTTAATTTTTCAATCATGTTAAAATTGAAAAAATAAATTACAAATTTATCACAATGCAATTGCAAAATTGAGAGATTGAGTTGTGAATTTTTAAAGTTTAGCACTTGAGACCTAACTTTAATTAGTTAATCCTTTTGGGAACTCTTTTTCATTTCCCCTTATTAAAATTAAAAAAATTAAAATTTATTAACTCTATTTAAAAATTTAAAAATTTTTTCACTATGTCTGCATTAAATATATATATATATATATATAATTTAATAATATCTTTTTATAAATTTTTAATGGAGGCTAAAAGATAAAATTTGTAATAAAAATTTAATAATATGAGTTATAACTAAAATCAAAAATAATTTTATCTCTATCTTATAAATAGAATTAGAGAGAGTAATTATCAATAGCTAGAGCTATTAATTTAGGTTGAATCCGGACCTATTCAAAAAAGTTAAAGCTGAGTTTAATTATATGAGCCTTTTAAAAAATGTTAGATATTTTAAGCCTAATTTGAATAAGTCATGCTTCTGAAATTATCAGTTCTATATGTATGTAGAGCCAGTAATTCAAGTCAAATCCAATAAATCAGCCTAAACTTGCCTAGAATAAAATTAGAATTGTGCTTGACTATATAACATTTTTTTAAAAAGGTAAGATACTTAAGGGCAAGAGAAATAAACCCAGTCGACCTTGCCCCACTTGAATTACCAACTTTATCAATAACTACTACTCTTTCTTGTTTTAAACTAATTTACACTCTTCAATAAGTTGGCTAATGACATTTAAACTTACAGTACCTTACATTTTTTTTATATTTATCCTTAATTATAGTATTAATTGCATTTTAAATGACCCGAAAATGTCTCATATTTTTAACATAACACTTAAAAATATGTATTGTATTTTTAATAGTATAATACTAAATGGAGGGAGTAATTTTTTTTCACAAATAGTGTGAAATATTTAAATTTTAAAATAAAAATATATTTTGGGGATATATAATGTATTCATATATCTAAAATTATCATTTTTTAAGCTGGAGCCCCCTCATGGCTCAATAGCATCTAGCTCATCCTTCAATTTTTTTATTTTTTTTTTGCAAATAATTGCCTCAAACTTTGAGTCGTGTTGAAAATTTCCAAACTTTTAATTATGTGCAGGCTAAACCTTTTTCCACAAAACATCTTAATAGCAAAACAAAGGATTTCCAATAGTAGTTTTCTTGAATCATTTTCTCCAATCTCTTTTATAGGCACTTTCTATAAGGGTTTTTTAATTCTTAATATAATGTAAATGTAGATTTATTATTATTATTATTATTATTATTTAATTTTATCTTTATTATAAATTTAATTTTATAACTCATTATATATTATGTATCTTTCTTCCTATATTTAATAGGAGTAAAGTTAGAATTTTTTTATTTTAAAACATGTTTAATGAATTAATTATCATTCCTTAATTGTAGTGAAGTAGTTAAAATTGTCTTATAATAAGGAAAAGATAGAGCATATGCATTAATATAAATGCTTGGCCCTGACTATTTGAAAATTTTGAAGGTTTTCAAAGTAATCTATAGGTTACGCACTCCCTTTGTTTTTATTTGTTACAAAAATTGTCACTTTTAATTTTTTTTCAAGCAAAATCATGTATATCAATAAAAATTTATTATATATTTTATAAATTATCTCTCATAATTTACATTAATGAAAAACAATTAATATATACTTATATTAATTAATATAGAATATTTTAATCTAATTTATTTATTTTCAAACATAATTATTATAGTTAGTTTTTTTTTTAAATTGTGTTATATATTTTTTCTCTTATATATAAAAACAAAGAGAGTATAATTTAGTCTTGATAAAAAGGAAGAATGACAATTAGATTTTAGAAGTTTGAATTAGTGACAATTTGGCCTTGACAAAATTTTTAAAAAAATAAATTATAAATATGAATTCAAATAGCTATAAATAAAATTTTTTATTATAATTTAAAAGTTACATTTAATATTTAAATACATATTTTAATTGGAACTGATACATTTGTAATTATCTAAATTGATATATTAAATTTATTTTTTTAATTTTTATCAAGACCAAACTCTCATTCTCTCTAATAAAAAGTCTATGCTATTTATTTGAGTAAATTTAGAATATTTTTTAAGACTATTTTTATACGCTTAAAAAAGAATTATTTTAAATCCATGGGAACTTATCTGTCATTTTAATTTTTTGTTAAATAACTATTTTACCCTTCTAAAGAATTAAAAAAAATCCCAAAACCCAGTCTTCAAAGCATAAAAAATGAAGGATTAAACGAAAATCAAAAAATCAAAATGATGTTCATGTTCAACAATGATCATATCAATAGCGATTGATTTTATAAGAAAAAGAAGGAACTGATCATCAAGGCAAAGAGGAAATTACATAACATGAACGACGAACGACGAGAGCAAGAATGAAACGACAGCAAGCAACGGAACAATGCGAACTAAAGTTGAAGCGCAAGAAATTTGAAGGAATTGCCGACACGACCTTGAAAGAAATTGTGAATCAAACTTGAACATATTATGCTTCAAATCTTCTCCCAAGAACAAAAATATTTTTCGAAATTCTCTAGGTTTGGTTTGGAAGCAATCGAGTCACAAAATTGATGGAGCTTTGGTTCAACATCAAAAATGGGGCAAAATAGGTATTTGACAAAAAATTAAAATGCAAACAAGTATTTAAGAATTTGAAAAAGAATTATCGCATTTCGTAATATTTACTTTCATTTGAGTATTTTAAAAGGATTTTTCTGTAATTCTTGGTATCTGATTTAACTTTATTTTTTTCCGCTGACCCTTCTTGAAGACTTTATTTTTTTTTCAGTACTGAAGTTAATGCATTCAAATAATATCTAGAAGACTGAAACCCAACAATGTTTTATTCTTTTTTTTTCCCTGTCAACAAACTATTAATTGCTATATCAGTTTGTGGAATGAAAGAAAGTCGGAAAATATTATATTTATATAAGAAAAATTATAGTACAAGTGTACAAAGGAAAAAATAATAAGAAGAAGAAGTTAAGCTGGTTAGAAAAAAAAAATAAGAACAAGAAGTTAAGGCTCCATAATAACTGGAGGATAAGCATTAATTAACAATGAAATGAAATAAATTTAATTTATGTGGAATTTGCATGTAGATATGACCAAAAGAAAACATTAAAGTCAAAAATTTTCTAGAAAGCTCCTTCCGTTATTTCTCTCTTTTGACATTTTGGCATTTTTTTCATACGTAAAAGAATCATCCCCACAATTTGAGTCCGGTGCGAAGAATTAGTTTTTTACAATGTAATAAATTAATATTTAAATTTTGTTTATAGAAGTATTTATATTTAATGTCTGAATATGCTTTGAATATGATTGCCCCCAATAGAAAAATATATGTGTACAATGGAAAAAAAAACAGTGCTACCAACAAAGATGGGTCTAAATGGTAAAAATCTTGCCCATAACCCTTGAGGTTTGGAGTTCAAATCCAACGTCCAACGTGAAGACTTTATTGTTGGCAGAGAATTTATAAATACTTATATAAGCGCTTTATACATGATGAAAAGTTTGATGATTTAATTCTTGTTGGTGTCTAGGCCCAATCCATCAAAATGGTCGGCTGAACAAACTTGGTCATAATAAATAGCCAGCGGTGTGTTCATTTTTGTTGTTGATAACTTGATAAGATTATCCTGTCAGCTTTGAAAAAGAAAGAAAGCGTTGGCATTACACATCACCCAAAAAAAAAATGAACAAAAAAATTGGAAAGAGAGAAAACATTGAAGGTGGCAAAAGGTAATGATGATGATTTTTTTTTTTTCGAATCACAAAACAAGCCAAAGCTTGAGGAAAGACCAAAAAGATGAAACAGGCAAAGAAAACGTCAAGCCCGCTACCATATCAGACGGAAGGGCCTCTACGGCAGCCGAGTTTGTTCGACATGAATTCATTGTAAAGTTCTTTTTTTGGATTCAACCTACGCGGGATACAATCAACAAGGATTTGTTAGAACAATTAGGGACTTAGAGAGCTTAATTTAAGATCTCATATTTAAGTCTCAAGATACATAGACGTGCAGCTAAGCACGTAAAGTGTGTCTCGCTAGTGGTATTAACAAAACCACCTCATTAAAGGCCCAACTTATGAAGAGATTTGGATTAGTTTGAAATAGGGTGGGCGGACAATGAACTCAGAGTATCTACATTCTCTCTTAGGTGGGAAACCAAAAAAAAAAAAGAAAATATATATTAATCAAAAAAATATATTAAAAAGATAAAAAGAAATACAAAAAGGTCATAAAGAAATTAAAATTCTAGATGAAGACATCTAAATTAGGGGGATCAAAGTGAAACACATGGAGGAAGAAAAAATAAACCAAGGAAACATTTGAACAAAAGAGAAAATATCTAAATTGACAACACATTTGTGCTCTTCTACTAATGGAATCTGAAAGTGGAGTTGTTAATGACAAATAATGTGCAAGTCTTCAAGCGACAGCTGATAATCGACACTATAAGTAAGGATCCATAAAATGAAGTAGCGAAGGCAAGAGTTGTTGAAATGGGGAAAGATATTTCTTTTCTTTTTTCTCCAACTGAATGTTTGTAAGATTGAATTCTGAAAGGAAATGGAAATCAAGCAAATTGACTAGTCAGCGATCTTCCTTTTCCTACCCAAGATGCCCCATCCTATTGATGGAAGATGGCTGTAGTCACTAACCAAAGATAAACTAGGTGTCCAGCAACGCTTGTTAACATTAGAATTTAAGGTACAATCTGGTTTACAAATATTCTCAAAGAGAGAGATGATGATGATGAAATTCTTGTATTGCATGGGATGATTGGTCATAAATGTCATTGTGAAAAGAAGCATTGCTCTTCCTTCAAATAAGTGAAATTAAAATGATGATATGCTTGATGGTGACAATTTGATCAATCCTTAAAAAGAGATGATGGGACAATGGACAATTAAGGGTTTGAAAGTTACTCTTAGGAAGCAAGTCATTTATTTTGACTGATAAAGCATTAAGTTAAAGAGAAATATTTAAACAGATCAGCTGCATCACGTCATTCATGATCTGTTCAATTAAAAATACTCTAAGCAATCGAAATAAAATTTTGTATGATATTTTTTTAATTAATTTTAAGCAATCTAAATAGAATTTTGTGCTACATTTTTTTAATTGATTTTATGTTTATAATACACATTTAATTTCTCGCGTTCTCTCTCTCTCTTCCATTATTAATATTAAAATTAATTTATATTTAATATCATTTAAATGTCATTTTTTGATTAACCAAATCATAAATGATATGATATATCTGATTTACCTAAATATTTCTTTTAAACCAAATAAGTTGCCTGGGAAAAAAGGAAGGTAATAAAAATAAGGTTAATAGATTTTTTAATATCACAACCAAAGCACACCTGGGGTTGTTTTGCAAATGGTGATATTTTAAAACATTGCCGGCAGGAATGGCATTGGTAAATAGCTTCCATGTATGCAGAAAGATTTCATCAAGTTTCCAAAAAAGAGTTTCCAAGGAAAAAGAAACAGGTTGTCAAAGGAGATTTTCTTAGTCAATGCTTGTAAGAAATATGCTTGGACAAGATAATTAGTTGAGGGACTCCATAATTAAAATATTTATATTTTATTAACAAAGTTTGATCTAGTTGATAAGAATTTGACCCATGACCTATTACGTCTTATGATCAAATCTGACTGCTAGTGTGAGAAACTTATTGGTGAATTTTTGTTTTTTGTAATTTTTTTTTGAGTGTGAAGGCATCTTTTAATTTTGATGAGTTTTTGAGACCTAACTCACTTATATTTTTTTTTACCAAAAAAATATTTGTATCTTTATCAATATTCTAACATGTTGAATTCAAGCTTACTCACTTTGTTCATAAGATATTAATCAAAGTACACTTCTAATGTGTTAGTTCATTGTCTTTAAAATTACACATTTTTTAATATTTATCATTGTTTGTTAGCTGTCTCAATTAACAAAATTTTATCAATTACACCCTAATTAAGGGTATTTTTTTAAAAAATTATTAATTATTGTACATTAAAAAACTCAAAATACATTATGTTTTTTTATCAAGATGCTTTGAAAAAAAAAAAAGATGTCTTGAAATATTAAATGGAGAGAGTAGACTTTTTCATTTTTATAACCAGGCCCGGTTCGTCTGGTTTGGACTTTACAGTTTTCAAGTTGAGCCAACCGAGTTTTCTCTCAGTCTCACTGTTGTTGTTGCTTTTTTTTTTTTTAAAAAAAAAACACCTGAAGCAGCAGCGCATTGATTGTATGGCTCTTTTAGGGATTAAAATAATTATTCGATTATCTACAATGTAAAAATATTAAATATAAAGGAGATAATGATGACAAAAATAAAAATAATTATATAAATTGAAATCTTTAAAACATCAACTAAAATAGATTCATTCATTAATTTGCTTTAAATTAGGTTAAATATTTAAATAAATCATGTGGATGCAGAATATGAATTTATAATTATTTATTTTGATATGTTTTTTTTATTTTTAAATTTGACTTAATAATATCAAAGATCAAATGAGGAAAAATGTTTTTTTTTTTTTTAAGCAAGCCTTTAAAGTTTCAGTTCCGGGATGTTGAGCCATCCAGAGCTAATTGCGTATAACAGATCAGACCAATGGCCCAAGATGTACGTATTTTTCTGCTCTGAACTATAATGCTGGGCCCAAAAACGTTTTCTAACAAAACGGAAAAATGAAGTTTCTTATATTAAAATTTTAATTGACGTATAATTATTTTTATAGTTTTTATTAGTTATATAATGAATTTTAAATAATTATATTTATGAAAATATTTCCTTATGTAATCATTTCAAGAACTCAAATGTATTTGTACTTCAAATAATTATATAATAATTTTTTAAGGACTCGAGGCAACAATATCAAATATGAGTAAAAAAATCACTAAAATCTTTTAATTTTCTGAATTTTCGAAAATTTAAGATTTTAAATTGTAATTAAAATTTCTACAGAGTTCTTAGAAATGGTTTACATTTAGCATAACTTTTGATTTAGTTAATAAGAAAGTTGTATCAATTTAACTAAATATCTCGAGTTCAAACTTTAAGAATGCAAGTGCCAATCACGTTAATGAAAGAGTTAAAAGTCTAACCAAAAGGGAGGGTGAATTGGCTTACTAAAAATTTAGCTAATTTAAATAAATTCATAGAGGTGAGTTTAGAAAGATATCACTAATTGCAATAGAGAGTAAGGAAGAAATGTTTGCTCAGATCACTTATTCTGATTCAACTCTAACTACTTGAGCTCATATTTAGTCCTCAAGTACCACTTGGAATTTTTTTCACTAATTTCACTAAAATTAATTTGGACTCTTGGTTGCCTTGATACAATTTAAAACTTAAATCAAAGTTTGCATCACTCCTTTTTATAAAGGTAATGATAAAATTTTCTTAAACTCCTTGAGTTTAAGATCTCATGTTTTAAGAATATAAAATGAGGATAAATAGAGTAAATTCAAGAATGAATTATTTATGTCAAATACTCTCTAAAAGAGTTAATTTATAATCAATGAAGCTTACTATAATGAATACAAACTTAGAAATTCAGGAAAAAAATAAATGAGATAGCTTGCATAATAACTCAGGTGTTCGTTTTTACTTACTATCTTTAGAAATTTGTCTTTATATATGTTCTTCAATAAATGACCAGTTAGACTTTTGAATATAGTCATTAAAGTTATCGTCTTCTCTCTTTTGAGCTTCATCTAGAAAAGAGGCAATGAATATAAGGTTATTTGACAAAGTTAGGTGAGAGTTTATTTCGGAAGAACAAAGGTTATTTGAGAATAATCAACAAGTGTTTAGTCCAACTTAAAATTGTGTTTAAAATGGTTTTAAGATGATTAGAGAGTAACATAACTCAAAAAAAGTGAGAGGAATGTTTAGAGATTGAGATTTAAAGAGACTTAAAATCAATCAAAAAACATAGTATGAATCTTCATGCTTATTTAAAAATAAATGAGCATATTCTAAAATAGTGAAGAACAAAATAATTTGAAGTACGAGATTGGCTCTTTTGAAATATTGCCCTTATATTTCAAGAAGTTTACGCACTAGACGATTTGAAGAGCTTTCTTTGGGAATAAGGGAAGTTATTCCCAAATAAGAGCTACATATTCATGAATAACCAAATGTATTTTTGAAATAAGGCAATGAGTTTTTGAATGAGAATTTGTTATGAAACAACAAGAAGGGAGAGAATAGCTTAAGACATGGACTGTTTTGAAATAAGTAAGCTTATTCTTAAATAAGGAACTTTTAAAAGGTAAAACTCAATATATGCTTTGGAATAAGGCTTGACCTTTTAAATAAGCTATTTCAAAAAAAAATGGCTATTCCAAAATAAGGACTTTGATATATAAAAATTATAAAGGCTCTCAAAATTTAGATTTTTTATTTTAAGATCAACTAAAACACCTTTTAAGTAATACAAAAGATTCTTATAGAACTAAGATCAAGTCAAATACTTAATTTTTTGTGTGAAAAACTATTGAAATAGATGCAGGATAAATTTAAGAGTTTCTTAGCTATTTGAAAATAAGGCCTAAGAGTCAGATTTTAAAGCAATAATATCATTTTTCTTACAAACTATTAATCTTTAATTATTAAACTTTCAATATACAAAATTCTCTCATTTTATAATTATCAAAATTAGGGTTCAACAAGATCTTTCATCTAAAATGATCATGACTAGACTTAATCTAGATCTATTAAATTGATCTTAGCTCAACGTGAAACAAACCTAAAATATCGAGTGCACTACATAGAAAAAAAATAGTTTACCCTTGTTTTAAATATGTTAAAATATGCAGCTATATTAAATGAAAATGTCAAAGATATTTTCAAGATAATCATACAGCTATTATTAATAAAAAAAAAGTCTAGTGCAACTAGGTCTTGATTAGTTTAAGCAGGGGTAATAACATTTCAAGGTTTCTTAGAATAACCTTAAAAAAGTGAAAAAAATTGATGAGACCATTTTAAAAAAAAATCTTCAAAATCTCTCTATTTTTATTTCAAATTTAAATGTAAAAATTATTTCTCTTCTCATTTTCTGTCTTTCTCTTACTTTTCTCTCCACATCCATTCGAGAGAAAATACAAGTCTCGCCAATTTTTTCTAAATGCACCGAAAATAAGTGTCATCCGTGATTCTCATTTCATCATCCGCTGCACTAAATGCACCGAAAATTGTTTAGGCATTAATTAATAATATAACCCAATCTTAGCTTATTTTCTCTTTTCATTTTTATTCTATTTCTTCCAATTTCAACATATTAAATTGGACACAAGTCTTTCTCAAGATGCAGTTAAATTATAGTTATTGTCTAATTTTTTTATAAATTTGTCATTATCAAATGTATAATTTTTAAAAACACTTTTCTT
Organism: Prosopis cineraria; assembly: GCF_029017545.1. Lineage (NCBI taxonomy): Eukaryota > Viridiplantae > Streptophyta > Magnoliopsida > Fabales > Fabaceae > Prosopis > Prosopis cineraria. Next base: position 25,572,703 of record NW_026555338.1, read on the forward strand.
TTGCATAAATTTTTTATTTTTTATTTACTGAAAGTTGTGAAAACTTAAAAGTGGAAGAAAGTAATTAATGACAATATTTTTATATAAAGTGATTTATAAAAAAAACATAGGTCATTTATAAGTTAGGGTAAGAGAGTAAATTGACTTTAAAATTATAGGTCAATGAGTATATAGGATTTTAAATTTATTTTTAGTATAATATTTTTCTTCAATTTTTGACTATTAGTTTAAAAAAAATAACAAAAAGGGACCTAAATTATAAAAATGGCCAAAATTTTTTTTTAATTATTTTTCATAATTTTAAGATATTTTTTGGTTAACTTATAATTAAAGTTAACTTTGTTAACAATGGGAGTTAAATTATATTATTTTTAAAAGTTAAAAAATTAATATAATACAAATAAATTTAAAATTCTTAACACTCTTGAATTTATAATTTAATTTTAATAATTAATTTATTTTTTTATCTTATAAGTTATGACTAAGATAAGGGGGGTGTATTATTTTTTTCATTTTTCATAAATTTTGTTATTAAAAATAATCTTATTTCAGATACGATAAGTCATTAATGCACACAGTACGCACCACTTATTATTGTTTAGTACTTTACTCGTTTTGTGATACTCACAAATGCACCGAAAAAAGCTAGCCAGACAGATATTATTAAAACGGCGCCAAATAGAAAGAGGAAAATTCCTAAGGAACGGAAGCGACTTGAAAAAACAAACGCTCATTGGCAGCATGGCTGCTCTATAAGCCAAGTGTAACAATTCAACCCCTCCTTGACTAACCATAGTTAGTTAACCCAACTCTGACTTTAACCCTTGGTTACCTCACCTCTTTCACAATTACATCCATTTAATCTTCTTCCTTAGTCTAAATCACCTTCAATTTCTTGCCTCTATTTTTTATTTCCCTCTCTCTCTCTCTCTCTCTCTCTCTCTCTCTCTCTCTCTCTCTCTCTCTCTCGCATTTGGTAAACAACTTTAGGTTACCAAAATAAACTGTACTCTCTGCTCCTACAAATACACACTCTTCATCATCATCGCATTGTATTGTTGTTCTCTCTTACACACAAAGTTATGAAGAGGTCTTCAAGTGCTTCTTCTTCCCCTTGCTGCTCTTCTTCTTGCTCTTCTTCTTCGCCTTCTTCGTCTTTTTCTTCTTCTCTCGAGTTTCAGAATCCGGTTCAAGCGGAAGCGCGAGGAAGAGCGAGTAATAAGCGAGCCAGAAGGAGTTGTAATGGTAATGACGATGGTAATAATGACGATAATAAGTTGCAGAAGGCAAAATCCCGAAGCTCGAGCTCTTCCGCCATTAATGGCGGACGAAGAAGCTCTGTTTATAGAGGAGTCACCAGGTAACTAACTAATCGTCGCGTCTCTCTGTATTCTCCGATCGATGCAGTGAGAAATAATTGCCAAGTGGTTTAACTGAATCGAGATTTTTCATTTCTGGACTTAACTGAATCGAGATTGATCGTGGAAGAAAGAGACGATTGTCGTCGCTTATTCCGTGAACTGAACGAAACGTGCGCTTTTGAATTTCTTCGTTTTTCTGGTGTGTTTCTGGAAGTGGATTTTGAATTTGCATTTGCATGTGTGAATCAATTTGAGGTTTTGATCCCTAGGCATCGATGGACTGGGAGGTTCGAAGCTCATCTCTGGGATAAGAGTTGCTGGAACAATCTCCAGAACAAGAAGGGACGACAAGGTACCTTTTGTTGGGAAATTTTTTTGGTGGCTGTTTTTCTGTTTTATTTATTTACAAAATGGCGAAGTTTTGATTAAAATAAATAAAACTTCTGAGGGAAAATCAAGGGGATCTAATACCTTTGTTAATTAATTAATTTTTTTTTACTTTGTAATTTTTTAAATAGGTTATGGTGATTATTATTATGTTGTGTTTCTGACTGTGATGTGTCTTTTCTGTCACTGCCAACGTTCACACAAACCTTTTTGTCGCTGCCTTAGTTTATTTGGGTAAGTCTTCAATCTTCATCTTCTCGGATCTCATGCTCTTCTCATTTCTCAATTTTTCAATACTTGTTAGATTTTAAGCCATGTACATATTTTTCTAACAAACTTAATAAATTTTCCAATTTGAGATTATCGCATGTTGCCTCGCCCATTGGAGAGCCTTATTATATTATTTAGAATTTAGTGAACCTCCAGTAAATAGATACTATATTTATTACTGGTAAAAAAATAGATACTATACTATTTATTTACATATGATTTTAAATTTGAATATTATTTATAGTTTAAAAAGTTTATTTAATTGGACGTATCATTTTTCTATCAGTAAGTTGATGAATTATTAACGGGTCATTTGAACAAAAATTATTTTAAATTGTAACATTAGTAATCACCTGTACACGGTTTAAAATTCAATGGTATGTATTGTGGTAGCAAATTAATTATAAGAGGACCATGTTGCTTGCAATTGAATCATGAAAATAATTTTTTAAAAAAATAAAAAACCAAATTCAATATATATTTGTAAACAAGTGACAAATTAGTATGTTTTATGTTAGGTTTCCTTTGGCAAAAAAAAAAAAAAAAGAACCAATTAGTGTGTTTAGACCCTTCTGCTTGTGTCCTTCCTGCTATATTGGAAATTTATAAATACTTGAGAAGAAAATTTCTTTACAGCTTTGCAGATAATTTTTATTATTTTTATTACTTAGGAATATTAAAATTAGAAGTTTAGAGCTAAATCATACTGCCAGATATTAAATTCATACCCAATAAAAGTGATGAAGTGTCATGACAAAGAATTCGGAGGAATATCAAAAAACATTTTGTCTTACCAAAAAGTTACCAGAAACTTTGAAATAATCAATTATTTATATTACGAATTTTAGAATTTGTCGCTTGCATCTGATTCTCTCATTAAACTTTTTAATTTTTATCTTGCTAATATCTATAGGGGCTTATGATAATGAAGAAGCTGCTGCTAGAACCTATGATCTTGCTGCTCTTAAATACTGGGGAAGAGATTCAACATTGAATTTCCCGGTAGATTAATTTATTTCTCTTTTTGAAGCACATGTTACAACGTTTAATTACCATCATACCAATGTTTAATTTAAATTAATCAGACACATTTTCCCATATTTTTGAAAATTCTACACTTTTTTTTTTACAAGTCAGAACAAAAATTTCCTTACTTATGCATACATTCGTATCGCCATCAATATTAGAAACTAATAGAAACTGCACGATTCACAAAGCTGTCTATTCTCAAGCTTTGTGAAATATATTTTTTTTTAATACATACTTATAAGGTTCCCATGTTTGAGTTCTTTTTGCAAACATAATCGAAACCGATGGTTTCGGTTAATTGCACAAATGATATTTGTAATCATGAGATCAATTTTAATTTAACTTAAAAGTTTTGTTAATGAATTGTGCAGATAGAAATATATACCAAGGAGCTTGCGGAAATGGAGAATGTCACAAAAGAAGAGTACTTAGCTTCATTGCGACGGCAAAGCAGTGGATTTTCCAGAGGGGTTTCTAAGTATCGAGGGGTAGCTAGGTTAGTACACGACACAAGACTTGATTAATTTTTGTTATTTATATAAGAAAAAATATAATCACTAATCCCTATACTCTTATCGAATTTTACTTTTAATTTTTATATTTTTGTTTAGTGTTTTTAGTTATTACAGTTTTAATAAGATTGGATGACATTTGTTTCTCATACCCTTAATAATGTTAAATTATAAAAAATATAAGTACTCAAAATATTAAAAATAAATTATAGGGATTAAAAATAAAATTCAATAAAAATATAGGTACCAATGATTGTAGTTTCTCTTTATATAATATTTTAAATCAAATCATATTTTCTTGAACATTGAAACCTAATGCTTTCAATTTTAGTAAACAAAATGTCCAATTTACAATGTATAATCATTTAAGACGTCTAACAGAAATATTAGATACATACAAAACAAGCATTTGAATCTTTGTAATGGATTGACTGCTTTGTGAGAGAGAGAGAGAGAGAGAGAGAGAGAGAGAGAGACATAGGGGATGAACCGCGCCTATTAGGTACGGTCCACAAGTGTCTTTAACTCACAAAAAACGCTTCAAAATGTTACAAAGTATCTTCCTTGGGGATCAGTCAAAACTTGAATAACTTCCTTATCTGTACTTCTTGTAAGATATATACTTCTGGCTTGATTTTTGAATCTATGATCAGTTTTAGCGAGAAGCAAATCAAAATATGCAAGTATATTCATAAAAATTTTAGGACGTTGCATTGGTTAAGGATTAAAAATTGAGCTTGGATTATTAATGGGAAAAGTTGCTTGATTTGACTAGGCATCATCATAATGGTCGATGGGAAGCTCGGATTGGAAGAGTATTAGGCAACAAGTATCTCTACTTGGGAACATATAGTAAGTTCCATTCTATTTTACTTATCAATGTCTCGTCTTTAAAAAATTGTTAGTGATATGTTAAGATATATTTTGGTAAACTTCAAGAAAGGATCAACATTGAATCTTGACCTCACATTCATAGAGGTGCAAATACTTAATACATTTTATATTTACTTGGACTCTATTTCTTTCTTGAATTTTGAGACTAAAATTTTAAATCAACTGAAATACTATGGGAGAATATACTTTTAAAACTAGTACATGTTTCTGATATTGCATTGAATCATACCTTCTTGGAGATTGGAATCCAACAATCTTAGTTTATAATTAATAAGCATTTGGTCCCCCATTTGAGCACTGACATTTTCAACACAAAATAGAAACCGTTAAACACCCACATTAAATACATTACACGCACAGAAGAACAACGCCTCGAGTCCACTATACATATGAAACACAACATTTCAGAGAGACATTGACACAAAACACATTACGAGCTACGAAATAAATGTTCAAACTTTAATTTGTTGCATCACAATGTGTTGCATACAATAAAACCAGTAATGTTTGGTAGATTAAAATCTTGTGGACCACTTTGGTCCACATGCATGAATCTGTCCTTTGACCTAACTATAATTAATTGAAAAATATATGTGAGAGTTAATTAATGCTTAAAGTAGCTATAAGTCTTGTCATGTGCCTTCCCTCTCTTTATTAATGAGTCCGTGTTAACAAGTGGTCACCACGAGGGAGTTATGTGTAGATATGAGGATTTAAATCTATGGAATATTGATCTCCCGTTTCAAATGGCAATTTTTTTTATTTTTCTTTTTTGAAGGACATCTCCACAATTTTCAGGTGCGAGATTAATCTTATTTGAGACATTAATATCTCCTTGCATGCAAGTTTTTTTTTTAAATTATACCTTGAGAGACTTTGAATTTTTATCATTAAGTATACTCTCTGTCTCCATTGTATTGGTGAACTGGGTCATGGATTGTTTTCTGCAACAAATCTATATTTATTTATAAAATTAATTATATTATCAGGCTTAACCAGGTTTGATGCACTATTAGTTGGCTAACCAAACGAACATTTTGACAATTAGCCCTGAACCCACAAAAGCCGGTAATTTGCACATGTAGGAGGATATACACAACATATCCTTGACTTTCTAGTTTCTACTTTTTTTCTTGAACCTGTATGTTTCGGAGTTCAGGAAATGGATCATAGCGTCATAATTTATAATATAATAATATAATCCATGTTCTATGAGTATCTTGCATATTCGATACTTGTAAATTTAAATTGATTGGATATGTTACAATGTAAAAGGAAATTAATTAATTAATTTTTAAATTGAAACTCAGTCATTTATGATTAACTTGGTGTAACTTAGTTCCTTGACTTTTAACCATTTAACTCATTAATCCTTATTCTTTAATCCTATGACTTTTAACCATTCAACTCATTAATCCTTATTCTTTAATCCTATTTATAGAATAAAGAGATAAGCTTAATTTTGACCTTATCTATAGGACACTTTATTATTTTCTATGTTTATTTTTACCTTTTTAATCTTATTAAATATAATTATTAAAAGTAATTCTTTTTGTCCTTATTAATTAGTGTTTAAAAAGTGAGAAATGATTAAATTTTAAAACAAGCTTAATAAGGTTTATTTTTTTATCTCAATAAAATATACTGAAAGTAATTTATAAATAAAATGAAAGTAATTTATAAATAAAATCAGAAAGTGAATATTACTTCATAACTTTGTTACAACTTCGTGTCTATAAAGATTAGATGATTTTTTTAAAGTATAGGGATTAAGCAGAAATGGCTAAAATTTAAAGGAATGAGTCAGACCAGTTAAATTTTAAGAATTGGATTCTCACTTCTCACCCAAAAAAGTTATAGGAATTTAAAGGATTAAATTTTTCTTAAAGAATTAAATAACAATAAAATGAAAGCAGAAAAATGTTTTGAATAAAATTTTGATCTCTCTCTTTCTCTCTCTGTGGGTCTCAGTCTCAGACTCTAGGGACATGGTTCAATTTGACAATGTTCATGCAGTCTCTATCTACAGTATCCTGCCAAAGCGTCAGTCCAACCAACATCTGTGCGCGCGCGTGAGTGCATAAAATAATTGTGGGGTAGAAGTCCTCAAAGAGGAACAAAAAATTCAAAAGTGGGACAGTTGGATCAATGTTATAGTATTTAACTGAAAAAGATACGGAGATTTTGAAGAAAAAGAGACTAGATCAAAAACACTTGCCTCTAACAAACACGCCCAGAGGGCACGTGAATTCTAATCCTACCCATTGCACAATAATGTTCGACTTTCTTAGATTCTGTATCCTAAAGTCATCTTTCTTGGGTTCTTTTTTCTGTGCTTCGTTTATTAAAATAATCCCAAACACATTCTTAATCACTACTTTTTTTTTTTTTATGTTAATCTTTATCATTCTCTCTGCCATAGTACGAAAAGTCGAAGTCCCTCGGATACTTTGCTGTAGATCTTACCTTTTTTTGGTTGTTTATTTTTGGGCTTAACTAATTCATCATAATAGTCACACAATTCATTTTTTATGTTGCATTATTATTACTCTCTTTTTAATTACTTAATTTTTAAGCCAGACTATCTTTTGAAATTTATAGTAAAACTCAATTCAATCCATAATACCCCCAATCTTTACTGCAAAACACCTTTTGAAAAAGCGATAGTTCTTAAAATACCTGGTGAAACATTAATTTTATTTGTTAATATTATTTTTATTTAAATTCATTAATTATGAAAAATAATAAATGGAGTACATGTTTAAAATTTGTTCATTGGGTACCCAAAGTTAATGACTTTAGTCAGAGATACCTTATAAAGAGAAAGTAAAATATATTTTTCAGATGCCAGTAAATTAAATTCTACTATTTTTGTCCTTGATTTTGAATTCTGGTAAAATAAACCCAAAATATCTCTCATTTATCTAATTTAAATATAGGTAAAGATCTTTAACCCGTGACATCACAAAGGTCTTTTATTAACCTTTGAATTACTCGAAGAGTTATAATCATGTGACAGTGCATCAAAAGAGAGTCAATCATGTGACATCTTTTGTAAACTTGGACAGATTCTGATGGGCTTTTATATTGATATTGTTGATGAGAATATTGCATGTGATTAGTCAAGTTCATGTCCTAAATTAGAAAAAAAACATGGATTAATTTAATTCCAGTTCTAATTAACCCACTTTTGGTTGCTAATTAGTCATCTTGAATTGAAGGTACTCAAGAGGAAGCAGCTACAGCATATGACTTGGCAGCTATACAATACCGAGGCGCAAATGCAGTGACCAATTTCGACATTAGCAGGTATATAGATAAGATCAACATCACCAACCTGGACAACAATGGCGAAGCCCAAGAAGAAGATCAAACTGTGATCACAGTACCATCACCATTAGAAGAAGAAGAAGTACATCTCAATTCATCCTCTTCCTCATCCTCCTCCTTGGAGTCAGAAAATCTGCAGAACCAGAAGCAACCACAAGACCTAGAAATCGAACCTGAAAATCCTCAAATTCAACCTAATCAGATCCCTCCACTGAACGAAGAATCCTCTCCGATTGCTCCTGTGGACCCCATTCCGACTACCAATGAAAATGAGGAGCTTTCATGGATCTTCATGGACGACGACGGATTCTCTCAGTTTCAAGTTCCAGATCTGCCCGACGACGGCGACTTACTGAGCGTGTTCGGTGACGGCGCGAGAAGATTCGATGACGACATCGGATTTCTGTTCAGGCCGGATCCAGAGGAAGCCGATTTCAACCTGGACGCGATTTTGAGCACCCCAAGCTGCAGAGATCTGGTGATGGAGGATTCTTCGACGAGGATGGTGGCGGTGCGTGATGAGGATTGTGGGCATGAGAATTTGCTGTGTTCTGCAAATTCTGCTTCTTGTTCATCAAACTCTTCGATTTCTTCTCGGGATTATACTTCATGATCGATGTGACTGAGATTGTTAGTTCTGGTTTGATTTGATGTGTGTTTTGTGATAGGTGGTTGATGAATTGTGCAAGTGTTCATGGATTTGCCTTCATCCATCCATATATCTTTTTTTTTTTTAGTTTAAATTTAGTTCAACACAGGTAGACCAAAAAGAATGATAAGAACCGTGAAGTTACTTGAATGCAATAAGACAGTCATGTTTAGTTAACAAATAAGGTTTTCTCTTGTTTGTTTTCCTTTTATTAATATTTGTAGGGAAGTTTGAATTATAAAGATTTGATGTTGGAGATCTCAATTTTAAAATTACATGTACCTTATCCCGTCCAACATGAAAAGATTAATCTTCTTTCCTTCTCGATTTTATATGTAATGACTGGCATGTTAACAGAATTTGACAGAGATGGACTATAATTACTTTTTTTAATTTCACTTTTTCACAATTTTTTATGAATAAAATAAGAAACTTACATCAGAGATAAAATAATTTTTGAATGATGCGTTTGACAAAGATAAATTTAAAATTTTCATTTTAAATAATATTGAATTTATACTTATATATAAAAAGAAAAATCATATTCAACGAGCCATTAAAAAATTTATTTACAAATAAAGATGAGTAATAAATTTTATTTAAAAAATAAGTTTATATTCTGATTTTAACAATAATCATTTTATATTAACTTTTATTTATAAATAATTTTAATCAAATTCTTGAATATAATTCTCTCCATATAAAATGAGAGAGCAGGTACGTGCTAGTTGTTTAGAAAAGATTCAATTAGTTAGCATGCAAATATTTGCTAAATTGATAGATGATATGATATGATTGGCTAGTGGGTCAAGTCACTGTTACAAAAAAGCATTTCTACTACCTTAATTTATGTCTCATTTTAAAAATGTGACTTAAAAAGAATATAATTCATGTCACTTAAATGAAAAGAGGACATGGATTGAATTTTTTTAAAAAAAATTTTAATAAGCCACGTCCTCTTACTGCCTGAAAGGACGTGGCTTTATCAAAATCCACGTCCCCTTCCTCTTGAGGGATGTAGCTTTTGCAGAAGCCACATCCCCTTGTGAGGAGGGGGACATGACTTCTAACAAAACCAGCTAGCTTTTAAAAAAGCCACATCCCCTTGTGAGGAGGGGGATGTGGATTCTTAAATCCACGTCCCCTTGATTTTTAGGGGATGTGGCTTCTCGAGTCAGCCTCATTTTTTGAACCTCGTGTTAGTTTTTTATTTTTCAAAACCACACTCAAAGTCTACTACTCTCATCTCACTCAGTGTCTCATCTCTCTTAATGTTTGCTGCTCTCTCTTAGCTCATCTTCATCTCTCAGCTTCTCAACCTCTTGGTGCCTTTCGTCTCTCTTAGCTTCTCAGCCTTTTATAGTTGCTCTACCTCTTGTCTCTCTTAGCTCAACGATCTGTATCTGAGATTTCTTTCTAGCTCTCTACCTCTCATGTCTCTCGTTTTTATCCTCATCTCTCAAAGCTCAGCTAAGCTCAGTGTCTCTCGACTACTTGTGTCAATGAAAGCTCAGCTGCTCACAAAGCCCCAGCTCAGTGTCTCTTCCTGTTGCCTCTCTCCTCTTCTTTACTAAACAACGAAGCCCCAGGCACTGTTTCTTTCTTTCTTTTTTTATCTGAAGTTATCTCTATTGTGTCTTTCTAATTTATTTTCCCACATTGCAAAGAGTTTGAAATTATATTTGTGGTATTTTGCAATTTCCATTGTGGTATTCTTTTTCTTTAAACAATGCACATTCTTGATTAGCAAACTTTGAAATTTTCATCTAATTAAAAACCTTACAATGCACATCCAATCCAATTAGAATTAAGGACTAATCTGGTCACATTGTTGACTAAGGGATGGGAAACCATAAAAATATACTATGCTAATCTAGTCACGTGTTGTCAGGTTTAATTATAATATGCTAAATTTACTTCTCTCTTTTGTATAGTAAAGTTAATATAATATATCAATGTTAATTGTATATACTGATAGTAAGAAACGAAATAATAGAAATAGCAATTAAGATAATATAATTTACTGATGATAACCCTTTGATTGGTGCAAATGACTATAGTTAGAAAATGATAAGCTTATCAAGGCCTTTGTAGGTGTTAGAAAAAAATATTTAAATTGCAAAGAAAGGAAGGCTTATTAAAATGTTCTTTTGAACTTCAATGTATTAATTACAATAATATAGGATTAAGTTATAAGTATTGCTTATTGATCTTTGTAATTCCATATTATTATTCATTTTAATTAAATGCACGGGGCAATAAAATCTAGTCAAGGACTAAAAACAAAACCTAATTAAAGTTAAAAAAAACTTAGATGCTAGATAAAGATAATAAACGGAGTAGCATAAAATTAAAGATTTAGTGGTTTGTGTTTTTGTTGGAGAGGTGAGGAGTTTGATAAATACATCCAATCCAATTAATATATATATATATATATATATAAGATTTTTAAAAGACTTATATGAAAAGATACTTATTCTCTATCTATGACAATTATATAATACATGTATTTCATATTTTTTGTCCTTAAATTATATATATATATATATATTGCCAACCAAATTTAATTTAAACATGTTTTATGTTAGCAAACACTTGAAAAATTAAAATTTCTTAACACTAATGACCCTAGACATGATCAATAATTTTGATAAAATTGATAGCCTGATTTGGATAGAGGAAAAAGTGAGAGGAAAATAGATAGAAGAGAATACTAGGAAATAAAACTTCTAAAAATAGTAATTTTTTATTTCCTCCTTCTATTTTTTTCCTTCCATCCAAACTAAGAATAAATGAAATAAATGAAATTGCAATGTATGGAAAAAGTAGAGGCTGTAACATCCCAATTTAAATTTTAGTAGTTAATTTGAATTTATAAAAATTTTAAAAAATATTTAGAGGTAAACAAATTAGTAGGAGATGATTATTAAATCTAACTTAAGATATAATTCTAAATTAAAATTTAAAAAAATTAAAATTAATTAATTAATTAAAAAAATATATTAAATTATTGTTATTATTATTATTAAAAGAAAAGGAAAAGGTATAAAAAAAAAGAAAGAAAAAGAAGAGAAGCTTTCAGCGTTCGTCCGCGTGTAATGATTACATATATATATAATAATAATAATAAAAAGAGAAGAGAGAGGAAAGAGGAAAATAAAAAAAAATGTAGGACCCGCAGTATTTTTTTAAAACCACCCTCTTTCCTTCGCTTCTTCATTTCTTCCCTGTGCGCGAGCTGAGGCAGAGAGCGAGCGAGAGAGCGAGCGATGCTGCGGCTAGAGGAGTTGATTTAGAAGGTGAAGCTCCATAGTAAGATATTTTAGATGAGATTTTAAGTATTTTATGACTAGGTAAATGTTCTAAACATTTTTTTAGTCATTTTTCCCTTTGAGCTGTAGATTCTAAAATTTTAGAAAACTTAGGGTTTGAAAGAGGGATGAATTTATGTTAAATAAATATAGTTTTTGAGGTTGTTAGTAGTGTAATAAATATTTTAGAGTATTATTTTGTTGATAGAATTGAAATTTGAGGCATTTGAGTTTAAATTATTTGAATGAAATTATTGTGAAGGAGACTATTGAATTAAGTAGATAGGTTCAAATACATGAAATTAAATTTTAGAATTCAAGAGACTAAGACTAAATTCTTAAAAAAATATATAAAAATAAAATAAATATAAAATAAAATAAAATAAATACTTAGGTGTTAGAGTATGAGTGAAAATTGTGTTAATAATATTATTGACATATTGGGATATGATCAATTATAGATTAATTTTTTTTTGACACCATTCAAGTTTTGGAAAGCTTTGGAAGTGTTGTAACTTGAGGGATAACCTTTGACCTCTCAAAGGTTAAGGTAATCGGGAGAAATCTATTTTATACATTTGTATGTTACTTAATTAATTATATTAGTGAAATAAAAGAATATATATATATATATATATATCTCTAAATTTGAAATAGTTGTTTGTAATGCATGTGACTTTGTTGAGACTTTATGACTTGTGAGTAATGAAATTGATGGTTGATGATTATGTGTACACTCTTGATTATAAGTTGTAGATTATGCACAATGATGAAAGTTGATGAGCATGTGGGATAATTTTGAAATATATATATGAGTTTTTGAAATGCATTTTCTCATGAGCATGATCATATGGTGAGAGTTCGCCTTAGTGAAGGAGTTACCGATTACACAAAAAATCATATGGTACTTGGCTATTAACCAATAATCCTAGGGGTTATAGCCGCTACTTACCTTGTAAGGTACTGTAGCATTGTTCCTATTAAGGGACTTGACCCTACTGGCTTACCTGGAGTTTTGGGTAGAGCTAGTTTTGGGTATGACATCCCATAGTGTGTGATTTGGGGGAAACCGTGTTCATAAGTGAGTAAGGTAACCCTAGCCCGGTAGCCTCTCATGATATGATTAAGTCCTTGGGTAGTCTCACCACATGGACGATCCCTTTCGGTTGTTGGCCTACGGATTTCATGTCAGAGGAAATAAGGGGGGATATAAGGAAAAGATCGATCATGCATATTATTACTATCATGCCATTTGAGTGATTGATGATTATGTTGAGAATATGATTATAATTGTAGAAATGAGAACATGCAGTAATTATACGAATAATGTATATGTGGCTATTTGTGCAAATTTTATACTTGACTTTATTCTTGAGATTATTCACATGAGTTAGATGTTAATGTGATTAACATGTTATTAATGTGATTGTTTACATAGTCACTTTGATAAACTTATTAGCCACTTACATTCATGATTAATTATCATACATTTGTACAATTTAGATGTACCTTGGTTACTGAGTGGTTGTACTCATCCCTCTCTTTTAACATATTACAAGAGCTAGCTCATCTAAGAAGAATAGAGAAAAGGAGCATTAGGCCAAGTGATAATAATCACTTCTGTAGGCCTCTCTCCTTTTATGTTGATATGTGTATTTAATTTATAATATTGTCAATTAGGATAATATATTATTGATCCACTTGCACTATAGATTTTGTGTAGGATGGAAAGGTATTTTGGGCTCTTGAGAATGTGTTTTGATGCTTGTATTATATTAATGGGCCAAAATATTTGTGCAAGTAAAAATAGTTATTATCATGCTTCCGTATAAGTTTAGTTGAATGATATGAGTTCTTAAAATATTTTAAAGACTTGGGATCCCTTTATATTAAATAGTTTGAAAAAAATATATATATTAAGAATTCATTTGGGTTAATCTCGTATTGGATAATCCATTTGGGTTAGTCCTTGATTAACCATGGTTAGTATGATGATTAAGTCCTAATTTAGGACGCCCTTTACAGAGGCAATGTTGTAGTGAATAGAAAAAAGTATCAATCAGCTCTAATTTTATATTATATATAGTATTCAAGCCAAGAATATGCATCTATTGATTTATAATTGTTGTAATTTTAAAATATTTAATTTTTAAAGGGAGACTTTACTAATTTTTTTATTTAGAAATTAAATTTGGATAAACTTAAAGTTTGAGATTTTCTAGCTTTAATAGGTAAATATTTATTTAATTGCTTGTTGATTCTATTGATTTCTGGTTGTTATAATTTTAGGATGTTTAATGTTTAAGAGGAGACTCTGTCAATTTTTTTATAAAAATGAGTCTAATTAAAGTACAAGTAAGGTAGTGAATTGTTAATTTAATAGATTTTGTAATGATTTGTTAGGTAAAAATAAAATGAATCATAGTTAAATGAATACTAGTAGAATGACTAAGGAGTATGAGAATGGTGTAGATCAGTTTCTTGAATTTACTGAGAAAAATATTCCTAGCAAAAATGAAAAGTATTATTATCCTTGTGTCAACTAAATGAATAAGATTGAATTGGGTATTGACGAAATAAAAAAGTATTTAATTTTTTATGGGATAAATTTGATGTATACAAGATGGATATATAATTATTAAAAATATATCTTAAAAAAAATATCTCACCGACTTAAATTTTTTCAAATGTAAGTAATTTCAATTCAATACTTTTTATCCACAACTTATATATATATATATATATATTTGTTTATACTTATATTTAATTTTTAATTTTCAGTGCCATCGCCAGATAGGGAGTACAAAGTGTGTATATTATATTATTCATTATATGTATGAGATTATTCAATCTAAAACTAATGAAAATTTACACATGGTAAGTTACACTGTTATTTATTTTAATACTATTAATTCTGTGAGGCTTTAGAATTTGGATATCTAATGAACATCTTATGAGAATTTACAATTTTTTGATAGTTAGTACCCCTATACTAGTGAAGACATAATTGACATTTGAAATAATTTAGCAGGTTATCTTCTTTTAAGAGATATTTACATAGTGATTTTATACTTTCTCCATTAAGTTAGAATTTTACCAAAAACAATAGAAAGATAGAAGGATATAAACCCTAATGTGTTCAAGTAGTTTGTTAGAATTTGATTGTAAATATTGACACTTAAATAGGTGACAATAGTTTTGTTGTACCAATACATTTGCTATATTTTGTTGTGATAGTTTATAAATGACTGTAAATGAGTCGTTATTTGCTAGACTTTTGTTATATAAATTGATTATTTTTGTAGCATACTTTGGCAAATTTTATTCTAGTTGCCCAGCAAATACAAATTATGTATAAAAAAATTACATAAATCACATTATATTATTAAAAGAGGAATATAATATAGAACAAACCACGCCACTCCTATTATAAGAAGGGCATGGCTTGGTAATGTGGATGAAAAATCACATTCCTTAATTGTTAGAGGAGAAGTGAGTTCTCGATAAATTACGTCCTCTTTTATAGAGGGGGACTTGGTTTCTCAAAGAAACCACTTCCCTATTACCATTGGGGGACGTGGTTCTTTAGTGTATGGTGTACAGAATGAAAAACTATGTCCCCCTTTATGGAGAGGGATGTGGTTTCTTAAAGAAACCACTTTCCCCTTATTAGGGGAGGATGTGGTTTCTCAGTTTCTATACCACAAAATGAGAAACCACATCTCTCTTACTAGAAGGGAACGTGGCTTATCTGAAAACCATATCTTTTTCTAATAAAAAGAGGACATGAATTATATAGAAATCACTTCTCTTATTATTAAAGGAGACGTGATTTATCTTTTTCCACATCACAAATATTTGTAATGTAGATGAGTCATTATTTTAAGTTGCTTAGCATAATGTCCCCTCTAATTGTGATATGAAAAGGCTTAAAAATATAACGTTAAAAGTTTATTTTGTAGCATTGAGTATAGTTGAAATAAAAATTAATATATACCATGAATTTATAAAAAAAAATTATTCTTGTAAATTTATAAATTATGTATGTAATATAGCTTATTTTAGATTGTGACCAATTCATGAGACTTACATGTAGTGCAATAATATTTTATAGATAATTAAACCAGACAAATTCTTAAACAACTGCTATTGTATGAGGCTCAAAAAAAATACATACGATATAGCCGTACAAATGAGAGTTGCATCCCTTGATTCACTTCCCCTCAAATGGCACCGATTTATCACCTTGGAGATCAATAGTTCTGTGTGTTTGACTTTTTATTAGTCAAAAGTTAAATTTATTAAAAGTTTATTGGGAAAATTACTGTAAAGTCCTATAAAAGTATTTAAAATATTTTAAGGTTTCATAAAATCACCGAATATCTATTAAGTCCCAAGGAATTTGGGGATGGATAAGTTTTTTTTATGAATTGACTTAAATATCCCTGTTTGATAAAAAGAAAAGAAACTCTCTTGCTATATATTCTTCTGTCTTCTTTCCCTAGCCTTTTACTTCTTCAAAATTCATCGCCCCTATATATATATATATATATATATATATAACGTTTTTGCACAATCGCTTGATCCATACAAGAAGCACAAAGTTCTTTCAAATCTCGTTGATCATGTCCATGAAGCACAAGTACCTTTGGGAACATGAACTCCTAACATTTCTGTGAACTATAACGACAAGCTCCTCCAATTCATTGTTCATATTGTCATTAACATCTTCTTTGCTGTTTGGCATACAATTTGGTGGATTCGGTGGAATCTAAGAAGGGCCTCATGAGGACACGCTTGTGATGGTAGGTTTAGCAGCAGTGTCAATCATGCACGTGATAATGCAAGGCTTTGTGACGGCATTGGCCTTGCACTAGATGCAGAGCTTCGCAGTGGCAACAATGGTGACCTTGCATACGACGCAGAGCTTCGGGGCAGTGTTAGCCTTGCACGAGATGAAGAGCTTCACAATGACATTGGCCTTGCAAGTGAGGTTACACTTTTCGGGTCTGCCAGTGTGTTGCTAGGAGAGGGAGAATTACGAACTTTTGGAGGAAGAAGACGAGAAGGGAAGAAGTGAGAGAAGGAAAAGGGGCATTCCAATAATTAGACCACAAAATTTATTCACACCAAAGTCCTTGGACTTCAAAATTATTTATGTATTTCATAAAACCTTTAAACGATTAAAATTATTCTCTGGGACTTAAGAGTGATTTTTTCAAGTTTATTTTGCAACAATAAGTTTAATAAAAATTAATTATTATAATAAAATTTATATTTAGGCACATTTTTCAAAAGTCGATTTAATAACCTGAAAATTATTTCGATAATATATAATAAAAAATATTTTTAAATGTATAATTATTAAAAAAGATATTAATTTTTATGATTTGTAATTTTTATTATACAAATACTTCATATTAAATATGTTTGAAAAATATATGTGATAAGAATTTTAAATGAAATAAAATTTTATAGTTTAAAAAATAAGGATAAAAAATATAAAGTTTGATTTGTTGCGCAAAAACTATATAAATAGTTTAGCTAATGGACATTTTAAAAGCTTATTTGCAATTTTTTTTGCATAAAAATTTATCCACTTGATCTACCAAAAACTTACCTGCAATTTTTTTTTGTATAAAATGTAGGGGTAATATGGTCATATAAAAAATTAGAGGAGTCACATTCCAAAAGCCAAGGGAAATCAAGTTTGAGCTAATCCACATTCAATAGTTTTTTCAAATTATATCCTTAAAAAACCTTCATTTTATTTTTTATACTTAAACGACTTTTAACTTCTAAAAAGTGTTAAAAACCACTTTTTCAAAAGTTAAAAAAATAAAATTATCAAATGAATCATTAAATATTTATACTTAAAGTCAAAGACTATAGGCTATTTTGATAACCAACAAACAATTAGTTCTACTAGTAAAAAAAATTATACTAATTTAACTTCAAATTTTAAGTTTGAGTTCTAGAAATAAAGTAGTATTTGGTGGCATAGTTTCTACCTAAAAGAGGTCGCAACCCTACTTAATCTAGATTAATTGGGGATGTTGACTTTCAAACACATGATGATTTACTAAAACAAAAAAAAAACAAAAATTGTTTGCTAAAAATAAACGTTTAATAAACTGTTGAATTGAATGTGGTCCTGGAGTTAATAGCACATTGATAATATTCAGAATTTCACAAGCCTGGAGAAGTAGAAATATCTTTTAATAAAAAGAATGCGATGAGAAGGAATTGATTCAACAAAATCGAGTGAAAATGATTTGTTTCTTCTTAAATAAAGTTGAGGGTTGGAATATTATGAAGGGGCATGGAGGACACGCTGCACGTGATGCGTGTCTGTCCTCAGACGTTGCAAAACTGGTGCATCTTCAAGGAGCTTTCTTTGGGCCATCATTGAGACAATGGATATGCTGGAATCTGTTTGGTGCAGGTTAGAAGATGAGCTCATATTGGGCTAACATTTTCTCTCTTAGTTTCTGGCAATTATGGCAAAGACAAAATATCAGACTTTTCGAGCAAATGAACAAGTTCATGCTAGAGTGACTTCGATAAGCTTGACACTGATACAGCAAAGAACAAAAATGGTGAGTATTAGGGACTATTTAAAATTATTTTTATTTTATTATTTTGAGAACTGATGTTTTAAAAACATATTCTGAGAATAAAAAAATAATAAAATAAATATTTTTTTTATTCTTTTTTATTCTCCAGAACAATAATCTCAAAACACTTGAATGTTATTTTCATTTTTTTATTCTCTAAAATAATATTTTATTTTTTTATTCTTTAAAATACTTTTTGAAAACGTATTATTAAATAAATTTTTTTTTTTTTATTTTAGAGAACAGAAAATTATTCTTAAAATATATTGCTAAACAGGTCCCAATCTTTTGGGTCAGATTCTGAGACCTAGACGAAAATCTTGGAATGCCCCACCTTCTGAATGGGTTTTGGTCAATGTTGATGGAGCATTCTCAGCAAGTCAGCATCTTTTACTTTCCGTGGACGTGGGGGAGTTATAGGGAATCACAGGCACCTTACGTTTTGGATTTATGCATGGTGATCAGGGCTTTGCAAAAGTTCCGTTGTTCTATCTAACTCAATTCAATCTGGACAAATCTAGTCCGGTTTGAACAAAAAATTAAACTCTCAAACCACTTAATTTAATCCGGTGACATAAAATTATTTTAATGTAATTTTAATTATGTTTAATATATTTGAATAGTTTAAGAGTAGCATTTCCTTCCTTCACAATTCACCTTTTTATTTAATATAATTTTAATTTAATTTGCTATTAAATTATTATTATTATAATGTAGATTAGATATGTTGCTGAAATTTATTGAATGTTGTTGTTGTTATTAAAGTTATAAAATTAAATTATTTAGATTGTAACTGAAATATTTATCGTTAGAGATTGTTATAGAATCTTTTGTAATTATAAGTTTTTTTTATTATTTTAATTGAGTTTATCAAATTTAAATGAATTGTTGCCTTTTATAGAGAAGGAAAAAACTAAATAAGTATTGAACTATTGGGACAAATCTTTCAATCTTATAAATTAAATCTGATCTTGTTAAACTTTAGATTATAATTAAATTAAACCAAATTATAAGTTACTTAATCTAATTATTTTTATAAAAGAGATTAGATTTTGAATCAAGTCAAAGTCTAATCTTATCCGCCTTTTGTTTGTGCAGTCCTAATGGTAGTATTGGAAATGACGGCCTTGAAACTGAATTGTAGGCCATCCTCCTTTTTAACCCAAGATTTGGATTGTCGAAAAGTCACTATTGAAAGCAAGTAAGCGACTCGACTGAAGCAATTTGGCTAGTTCAGGAAAACTGGTATTCTTCCACCAACATTATGCTCTTATTAAGGAAATTCATCAGACTTGGCAAAGAGAATGGGAGATTTCAATCCTGTTGCAGACCATCTTGCAAAGCTCGCAAGGACACGTTCGCCTGGGTTCTCCAGATTTACTTCCCCGCCTCCTGACATTGATTCTCTTCTTTTATTAATGGACTGTAATAACCCACCCCAGATTTAATCTGGGTGTGCCTCTTTGTCATTAAAAACAAAAGGTAGAAATGGAAAATATCACATTAAAACATTTATTTTCAATTAAATCTGATCATGTTTTATATTTTTTTTAGAATACAAGGATACAGTAAAAACCATGCAAAGAGATCAAGATCAAGTCAAGTTAGAAGCCGTAAGGCTCTTACAATCGGTAGGTGATCTGTCAAATAAGATAATATCAAAATTTGATCATGTTTTAATTTGATCCCCAATTTTGGACGCTAGATAATTGGACCAACAACACTTGACGCTTCATTTCCAAAAACTTGGGGCTTGATCCAATAAGGCGTGATAATGGGCCCAGGCTTCTTGTCTCGCGTTATCCCATAATAGAAGCCCAATTCGTAGACAGCAACAAAGGTTTTAATTATAAATGAAAGAAATTTTTAAAAAACATAAGCAATATAACAACACTAGTGAATATATGTCATTTGTTTTCTGACACGTAAAGTTAATTTTTTTTATATTATAAAAAATTAAAATTTATTTTTATTTTTATTTTTATTTTGTAGTACAATTATGTTAAATATTTTTATATTAATAAAAATAAAATTAAAAAGCAAATTTAATTATTATAAAATGTTTTACAAATAAAATTAAAGGAGTATACTATATTTTCCACGTATATTCTTATATATATATATATTGTGGATCAGACTTTGCTTTTATAATAACAAAATCTTATAAAGATTCGTTAACATAGCGATATTTTATTTTTATCAATCAATAAATGATAATAATGAATGGAAGTATCTACCCAAACGGAATTTATTCGACAGTAACAGACAACCCGAGTTGGTTTCTTCTGGCTCTGCGTTTCCGGTCTCGTACTCGTTCTGGTGACTTGGCCTCACTCAGCTTGTACCTCGCGTAATTCTAGCTCTTCTTCCTTCTCTGAACCAGAAAAACCCTAGTAATTGAATGCGAAGTTGACGCCCAGATACACCGTTTTCGGTTATTGAAAAATCTCAAGCTATCTTGCTTGGTTCGACTCGACTCGACTCAACTCCTGCCTCCTAGGTTGGTGAATTTTGCTTGCTGCATCTCGTTTCTGGTTTTTTTAACAAGGAAATTGTATAACTTGGCATTTTGAGAATGGAGTAGCATTTGTGTGTTGTGGCATTACCCTTTATCCTTTTTTGTTGGGGAAGAAGAGGTGGGGCCTACTGATGAAATCATAATTTGTGAGTTTTCCAATTGTCATGTTAATGATATCTGTGAATTGTCAGATGTGAAATAGTACATGATTTGGTCAGGTGCGCTGTGCCAAGTGTAGTTTTTATGGGCGATATTTTGAATGGTTTCTTTTGTCTAAAGAAAAGTTTGGTCCTTGAATTGAATTTTTGGTGCTTATTTTTGAAGCTACGATGGGCATGTATTCCTTTGAAAATTTCGTCTTGGTTTTTTACTAGTGAAAATTTGTTTCTTCAAATTCTTGTTCAAGAATTTAATGGCCTCTGACCAGATTTTGTCTATTCCTTAGATTTACTTATAAAGTTGCCTATTTGATAACCCTTTTGTTGACAAAAAAGAAAATTCGTGTCTATTTTAAACAGAGCAAATGTAGGAGACATATTGGTTTCCTAGCATTTAACACTTGTCAATTTATCAATTTATAATACTTCTTATGCCTCTTCCCATAATCAATATCTGGTCTGCTTTCTGTTTTGGATTATATAAATGAAACATGACTCCCTGAATTTTCAAGAATGTGATGTGCAACTTTATAAATGTCTTGTACAGGCAAATAATTCAGGCAAGTTCCATTATTCCTTCTGAAAGATGAGCATTAGGCCTATTTTGTAGTCCTCACAAGGAAAACCATTAAAGTGAGCTTATCATTCATTGCCTTGTCATGGATGTTGAAGCAGTGGATGAAGGAGAAAGCAATGATAGACTTGAACCTGACAGAGGCCAGAGACAGAGTGTAACTGTAAATCTGCCTGAAAGAGAAGTAATTAATCATGGTGGTGATGCAGATATGAAACCACAAGTGGGCATGCTTTTTGAAACGGAAGATGCTGCAAGATCATTTTATGATGCATATGCAAGGCGAGAGGGTTTTAGCACCCATGTGGGTCAGTTCAGCCGTATGAACCCTGATGGACCAATTGTAACTTGGGACTTTTCTTGTACTAGGGAGGTATTTAAAAGGAAGAACATAGAAAGTTGCAATGCAATGCTTAGAATAGAGAGAAAAGATGCCAACAGCTGGATAGTCACAAAATTTGTTGAGGACCATAACCATTCCCTGGCCTCCCATAGTAAGGTGCACCACCTTCGACCTCATAGGCATTTTGCAGGTGCTACAAGGAATGCTTCTGAGACATTCAATGCTACTAGTGATGCCTATATCTCAACAGATGGAAATCATGTATTTCACGAACCAACTCGTGTAGTCAGGAGTTCCTCTCCAGTAGATCTAAATTATCGATCCAGAAACACTGGTCCTTTAATGTACATAAGACCCACTCGAAATAGGACCCTTGGAAGAGATGCTCAGAATCTTCTGAATTATTTTAAGAAGATGCAAGCAGAAAATCCTGGTTTTTATTATGCTATACAGCTTGATGATGAGAACCGCATGACCAATGTGTTTTGGGCTGATGCGAGGTCAAGAGCAGCCTATAACTACTTTGGTGATACTGTAGTTTTTGATACAATGTATAGACCAAATCAATACCAAGTCCCGTTTGCTCCATTTACAGGAATCAATCACCATGGTCAAATGGTTTTATTTGGTTGTGCATTGCTTTTGGATGAATCAGAGTCTTCCTTTACCTGGCTGTTCAAGACATGGCTTTCTGCTATGAATGATCGACCTCCTGTTTCAATAACCACAGACCAAGATAGAGCTATTCAAGTTGCCGTTGCCCACGCCTTTCCAGGGACTCGCCACTGTATTTGCAAGTGGCACATTTTGAGGGAAGGTCAAGAAAGATTGGCTCATGTTTACCTAGCCCATCCTTCCTTTTATGGAGAGCTGTATAGCTGCATCAATTTCTGTGAGACTGTTGAGGACTTTGAATCAACATGGAATACTCTGCTAGATAAATATGATCTTCAGAAAAATGAGTGGCTTCAGGCAGTGTTTAAGGCTCGCAAGCAGTGGGCCCCTGTTTATTTCCGTGGCACATTCTTTGCTGCACTTACTTCAAACTACAGGGTTAGCTCCTTTTTTGATGGCTATGTGAATCAGCAGACAAACTTACCTTTATTCTTTAAGCAGTATGAAAGAGCTCTTGAACAGTCATTGGAAAAAGAAATAGAAGCCGATTATGATACAATTTGCACCACGCCAGTATTGAAGACTCCATCACCAATGGAACAACAGGCTGCAAATCTATACACAAAGAAGATTTTTGCAAAGTTTCAAGAGGAACTGGTGGAAACTTTTGTGTATACTGCTGACAGTATTGAGAGTGATGGTGTGGTCAGTAAATACAGGGTTGCAAAATATGAACATGATCACAAGGCATACATGGTCACTTTAGATGCTTCTGAATTGAAAGCAAATTGCAGCTGTCAGATGTTTGAATACTCGGGTATTCTTTGCAGGCATATTTTGACTGTATTTACTGTCACAAATGTTCTTACCCTTCCGCCACACTACATATTGAAGCGATGGACAAGGAATGCTAAACTTAATATGCAATCAGATGACCAAATTTCAGATTCAAATGCCATTGAAACTCTCACCTTGCGTTTTAATAGTTTATGTCATGAAGCCATTAAACTTGCTGAAGAAGGAGCGGTAGCAGTGGAAACTTATAATGCTGCAATGAATGCTTTAAGAGAGGGCGGGAAAAAAGTTTCTGTTGTGAAAAAAAAAGTGGCAAAAGTCACACCTCCAACTCCAAATGCTCAGGGTAATGGAAGTAATCAGGAAGATCATAGCAAGAAGAGCCCTTTATCCATGTGGCAAGATCCAGTGTCACATTGCTTTAATCTTAATGACATTGGGCTTCCTGTTGCTGATCTTAATCAGCCGCGTATGGCTCCTGTTTCTATTTATCGCAATGGTGGTCCTTCTGATAACCCTGTAAGAATAACAAAGGACCCTGATGCTTTAGTTTATTTACTTCAAGAATAAGCTGATATTTGCTGTAACTGGATATCACTGGCTGATGCAGGTTGTTCTTATATATTTCAAGTCTATGAGTTGGGTCATTGAAAATAAGAATTCAATCTCAACCACTAGAGCCGCTGTGATTAACTTGAAGGTACGCAAGTAGGTGCTTTGTGTCCTCAATTGCAGTCTTTTCATATCAAGAAGCAGCAGATATGAGACATGTTAACTTATTCTTTAATGCTCTGGCTACATATAACGTGTCACTGATGCATTTTGTCATTATAAGAAGATGATAAGGATTTGGAACAAAAACTTATTTTATTAAGAAAACAATCTACTAGAACTAGACAAGAACAAGTGAGAATCTCAGTTATCCACTTCTAATAGCCTGTGAGAGTTTCGAAACAAAACAAGGGAATTTAAAATACTTCATTAGCCAATGTAAACACCTAAGCTAAGATGGCATATTTATAGGACTAGGAAATAACAAACAAGATTAAAATTAATAAAAAATCTTCAATAAATAAAACATGGGATAGATAGTGGCTTAGTGGCCTGCCGTTGTTGCTTCCTCTTCTTTTCAATTTCCCCACTGATGTAACACACATTTCCCTGCCTCCGTAACTCACTCAAGTGATTGTAGTCCCCTTCCTCCACTATTCTATGTGTACGCCTACTGTAAGTATTCAGTGGTCTTGGCCTCATACTAGAAGAGGTTAGCACCTTCTAGATTCCCATTTAATGTTCATACACTCTGCAGAAAGTCTTTCCCTCTGTAGGTTCTCTCCATTACTATATGACTTTCTGTACCCCTGTACATTTGCAGTGGTGCTTTGAATAGTCTTTTCTCACATGATTTTTCCCCATTGTAGCTGCAAGATTATGGCAAGAACCCTCCAGCAGAGAATGAAGTACAATTCCGGGTAACAAGGGTCACTTTGGAGCCTATGATGAGATCTATGGCTTATATCAATCAGCAACTCTCCACGCCAGTCAATAAAGTTGCTGTCATCAATCTGAAGGTATACAAACTTGGACCATGGATTGTGTATCATGTATCACTTATTCCTGCTTCTTCTAACCATTCTTACAATCTACAAGTCTTGTAGGTGCAATAATTTGCTCCTTTAAATGCTTTCACCTCATATAAGTTAAATATTAAAATAGGTTGAGTTATGGTAGGCAGAACATTATTGATGTATATTTCAAAACATTGGAATTAACAGAAGCAGTGATTAAGCCACTAGGGCATGGGGAGTTTCTTGGATGCCTATTAAGTTCAAGCCTCCATGCTACATTATGTAATATGTGCACACTTACATATGTGAATTATTATGAATAATAATTGGATATATGAAATAAAAATGAACCATAAACATGATTTGAATAGGTGCTGAATAATCAGGAACTCCCCCTCCCCCTCCCCTCTTGAAAAAAAAAAAAAAACCCATCAAAACTCAAGGATCTGGAATGAACGATTTGCATTGAGCTTGATCATTACCTACCACGAGGTTAGAAACATATCTTCTTCTAGTAGTTATTTCATTGGTCTTATATTCGGTCTTAGATTCATTATCCTTGCTCCAACATCATGGTTATGGTTGACCTCAAAATTCACAATGTAAGTGCTTTAAGGCAGTCGTTGTGTGAGATGATCTGTTGAACCATTTTTAGGTAGTATGAATTTGGATTAATTTTGTTCTTGTTCATAAGTTTGAGACTCCGATCATACGCAACGGAAGTAAGAAACGGGATTACATATTTTAATCAGCTTCATTATTTCAATGGTGATTTTTATTTCTCATCTTTATATACTTAACTATGATACTTAATAATGCAATCTGAACAAACATATCTTTGGTACAATTTAAGATTCTTGGTGTCTTGGCTTATGTATACTATTGTCCTTTTTCAGCTCCAGGACACAAAGACAACTACTGGGGAAACAGAAGTGAAATTCCAAGTTTCCAGGGATACACTAGGTTCCATGCTTAAATCTATGGCCTACATCCGGGACCAACTATGAGAACTGTAAGAACTATATTTTCAGCTTGTCATTTCTTGCCTGCTCCTTTCCCTTTTTCAGCGATTATGAAAATTACTCTCCCCATGGCCAGAATAAAGCAAAATGGGGGAAAAAAGGAAAAAGAAGCAAGAAAGAAACTTACGCCCCCTCTTCCTCTAGTTTTTTCAAGTCATATGGAAACTTCTTTCTCTGACATACTCCCTCTAATCCCTATTATAAAACATTTCCAACTGTTTCACTAGAATCAAGAAATGATAAACTCATTAAATATGTCTTAAAATGAAAAAAATTCCAACTTTACTTCTTTTGATAAGAGATATACAATATACAACAACAACAACAACAACAAGCATTTATCCCACTAGGTGGGGTCGGCTACATGGATTGCAAGACGCCATTGTGCTCTATCATTTATTAAGCTTTTAGAAATATTATTAATTAAGAGATCACGTTCAACAACTTCCAAGAGTGTTCTCTTAGGCCTTCCTCTACCTCTCTTAATCGGACTCAAAGTTATATGTTCCACTCTTCTCACTGGTGCCTCCCTTGATCTTCTTTGTACATGCCCAAACCATCTCAACCGATTTTCTACCATTTTTTCCTCAATAGGTGCCACCCTCACTTTTTCACGTATATGCTCATTTCGAATTTTATCTTTACGTGTATGTCCGCACATCCATCGTAACATTCTCATCTCTGCTACTCCAACTTTATGCTCTTGCTGTCCCGTTAGAGCCCAGCATTCACTACTATATAACATTGCCGGTCTGATAGCAGTGCGATAAAACTTTCCTTTAAGTTTATTAGGCACCTTACGGTCACAAATAACTCCTTTAGCTTTTCTCCAATTAAACCACCCAGCTTGAATTCTATGTGAAATATCTCCACTGATTTCGCCATCATTTTGAATAATGGCTCCCAAATATCTAAACTTTTCCACTTGAAGTATAATTTGATCTCCCAATTTCACTTTCAAATTATTTTCGAATAGTCCTTTACCAAATTTACAATATAAATATTCCGTCTTACTTCTACTCAGACGAAAACCTTTCGACTCCAATGTCCTCCTCCATAACTCAAGTTTGCAATTAACCTCTTCTCTTGTCTCTGCTATAAGAACTATATCATCCGCGAAGAGCATACATTTCGGGATTTCCTCTTGAATATGTTTCGTCAAAACATTTAAAATCAAGTTGAACAAATAAGGACTCAGAGATGATCCCTGATGTAGTCCAATCTTTATAGGAAAATCCTTTGTTTGACCACTAGGCGTTCTTATACTAGTTTTTACCCCCTCATACATATCTTGTATGGCTTTAATATAAGCAATCCGTACTCCCTTTTTTTCCAACGCTTTCCAAAGCACTTCTCTTGGTATACGGTCATAAGCTTTTTCCAAATCAATAAAAACCATGTGTAGATCTTTATCTTTACAACGATACTTTTCCATTAATCCCCTTAGTAGATAAATCGCCTCTGTAGTTGATCTACCTGGCATAAAACTAAATTGATTCTCAGAAATACTTGTCTCCAATCTCAACCTGTGCTCAATTACTTTCTCCCACAATTTCATTGTGTGGCTCATGAGTTTAATCCCTCTATAGTTAGTACAATTCTGAATATCTCCTTTATTTTTATAAATAGGAATTAATGTACTTCTCCTCCACTCATCAGGCATTTTCTTGGACCGTAAAATCACATTAAATAACTTAGTTAACCATCTCACCCCTTCTTCACCTAAACATTTCCACGCTTCGATAGGTATACAATCAGGTCCGTTAGCTCTACCATTTGCCATTTTCTTAAGAGCTTCCTTTATCTCCTTATCACGTATTTTTCGATAGAATGACAAATTTTGTTCTCCTTCACCAGTTACTAAATCCTCCAAGTTACTAGATGAATCCTCTCCATCATTGAAAAGTTTAGAAAAATAAGTCTCTCATCTATTTTTAATTTCATCATCTGTAACTAAAATTCTTCCCTCTTCATCCTTAATACACCTTACCTGTTCTAGATCTCTTGATTTTCTTTCCCTACTCTTGGCAATCTTATAAATATTTTGCTCTCCTTCCTTCGTCTCAAGGTTCTTATAAAATTCTTCAAAAGCTTTGGAACGAGCTTCACCCACAGCTCTCTTAGTTTCCTTCTTAGCCATACGGTACCTCTCCCAATTTTCCTCATTGTTACACAAATGTATGGCTTTAAAACAGTTCTTCTTATACTTGATTTTGTCCTGTACACTATTATTCCACCACCAAGACTCCTTATCTCTCGGACCAGAACCTTTCGATTCTCCCAAAACTACTTTTGCAACCTCCCGTATCTTTTTAGCCATATCCTCCCATATGATGTTAGCACTTCCCTGAGAATCCCAAATTCCTTTATCCAAAAGATTTCGCTTGAAAATATCTTGCTTCTCACCTTTTAATTGCCACCACCTAATCCTTGGTGTTACTACTTGTCGACGTTTTTGGATTTTACTCATAATACACACATCAAGGACTAGGACCCTATGTTGTGTCGT
Organism: Prosopis cineraria; assembly: GCF_029017545.1. NCBI lineage: Eukaryota > Viridiplantae > Streptophyta > Magnoliopsida > Fabales > Fabaceae > Prosopis > Prosopis cineraria. The sequence continues at coordinate 25,601,165 of NW_026555338.1, forward strand.
TACAGCATCTCCAGGGATCACCTTACAATTTTTACAAAGTTTTCTATCTGTGTTCCTAACCAAAAGAAAATCAATCTGCGACCTTGAGGCTCCACTTTTGTAAGTGATGAGATGCTCATCTCTCTTCTTGAAACAAGTGTTGGCAATGTTAAAATCATACGCCAATGAGAAATCAAGAAGAGTTTGCCCTTCATTGTTTGGCTCTCCAAAACCAAAACCACCATGCACCCTCGCATACTGACCAGCTTCCCTCCCGACATGCCCATTAAAGTCTCCTCCAATAAAAATCTTTTCACTCTGTGGTATGTGTCGAATCAACCCCTCCAGATCCTCCCAAAATAATTCCTTAAGACTGGCTTCTGTCCCGACTTGCGGCGCATAAGCGCTAACAATATTAACAGTCTCACGTCCAATTATCATTTTTAAAGAAATAATTCTGTCTCCAATTCTGCTAACTTCTACAACGTTCTTCTTCCACTCCTTATCTATAATGATGCCTACTCCATTGCGTACACTTACTTTTCCTGTATACCAAAGTTTGAAACCTTGAATATCCTTAGCTCCTTCTCCACGCCATTTTGTTTCTTGCAAGCAAAGGATATTGATTTTCCTTTGAATCATAACCCCTACAACCTCTACAGATTTACAATTTAATGTCCCAACATTCCAAGTACCAAATCTAATTTTGCTCTTATGGACTAACTTCTTTAGCCGCGTGCGTCCAGAATGACGCGGTAGCCCTTGCTCATTTAACACTACATCCGGGCGCCATGCAGCGGCTCTAACTCACTTATCACTGTACTCGAGCCATGCAGTGCGTTACTTACGGGCAACGACCTAGCATTAACATTATAACGTCTATTGTCCATGTTCATGATAGATTCAACAAATTTTTACATTGGCTGTTGATGGCCTAACACAACCCTCTCCTTTACCCGGGCTTGGGACCGGCTATAAACATAGGCGGAGTTAGAGCCATATACAATATGAGCCATAAATTTTAGGAGTAAAATTGGAAAATGGTAATAAATAACCCTCTATGTTTCTTGTATTAAGGACCAAAGATTTCTTTTAAAAGGTGCTTTATAATAGGAATCGGAGGGAGTAATTTTCAATGGATTATATATCTTGTGAACTTCCTTACAAATTCCTTGTAGCCTAATTGAATGTAGTATATATTAAAGCTAGAGAAGTTATGAGCGCAAGTTTTGAAAACCCAGGGTAGATGAATGTCATTTACTCTAACAGATAATAAAGAATGATGGAAGTGGTAAAAGTGAGCATTTCCGTATAACCCCGCAGAATTCCTTGTACTGGTGCCTGGTGGTTGTCTGCAGCTGTGATTCCTCATTTTATTTTTGAGAAAATACCACTTACGGACCCGTATGACTCACCTTACTATTTTCATTGCAGCATATGAGCAATTTGGAGGATTGAATAGGTGAAAAAGTGTCGAAGTGCGATGTGTGAAGGATACTCTCAGATCCACATGCCAAAAGATGGTAGATGGTCGATCCTCACTCGCTGACCATTCAACATAATTACATGGATTAGGTTTAGTTTATAACTTATGGCATCCATTCCTATCAACTGTGTCTATGTTAGAATTAGTTTTTCCTTTTTCTTTTTTCCGTTCGTCCATCCTCACTTACCCCTTCCCTCTAGCTTCCACATTTAATACATTTGTACATGAGGTTCTGAAGATCTTGTATTCACGCGAAGCTTTGTATATATCTCTTGTTCTGGCTATGGAAGATGGGGAAGCTTGACTCAATTACTACAAGAAATCTTGTGTTTATAGTTTTTGATTGATCTTGTTTTGGAGTTGAGATACTCTGTTTCAGTCACATAGATACTTCCTCTGTTCCGACATCATGAGTCATAGGACGTCTGTTTGAGAGTGAAGACATAGACGAAGCAACCAATGAAAGGAGAGACAGACTGCACAATGCTTTGAGGAATTGACATTTTGTATGTAATATTACAATTATATGCATTCATCATGTTGGTTTCCACGTAGGAGTGGCAAATTGGTGGATTTTGTAGATATGACAGTATAGACTAAGGATATGCATATTTATTGATATCATTTAAGAAGATACATTTAATATGTTCAAAACTCAAACCACAACATTAAGTTATAAGTGATCTTACATGCTGTAAATAAACTTTTGACGCCGTAAATTGAAGTATTAAATAATAAAAATAAAATTAAAAGGCACTTTTATCTTTGAAGTATTATTTTACCAAGGGTATTGGTTATTTTGAAATTCAAATTGATGCAGTGTTATTCCCAAAATACAGAAGACATGACAATATTGTTAACATTTGTAAATTTCAAAGGCCAACCTTGTGATAATTTAGACTTTAAAGTGGTTAATGTTCTTAGAAAAATGCTTTAAAAGCAAGCAAAAATATCCTTTAATCCATAAAGATAATATGTATTTAACAAATTGAAATCCTCTTTGAAAGAAAATTCAATGGTTGAATTAGATTAAATGAGTGATTGATTCAACAAAAGCAGTCACCAATCTATCAAGAGAGTATGAATCTTATGGACTAGGTCACAGCTGAAACCAACGCAAAAGAACTATATTGCTACTATTATTACTATTTTTGTAAGGAGTACTAGGCATTTAAAATATTAATTGGTGCAATGTCATTTAAGTGTCAAAGTCCTTGTGACTTGACTAATGAATATTGATGTTGATCATTAACTTCAAATTGACTTTGAAAAGAGTATTTTTCTTTTAAAGTATTCATGAAAGAGTAACCAACATCCTAAATTTTAATAAAGTGGATATATTAGTAGCGGTGTTTAAGGTATCATATGTTTTGCTAACTAAGTATTCATCATTAGAAAAATATCTATTGAACCAGATAACTTGCAATCACATAGCAATATTATCACAAGTATACATGTTTATCTTGATTTGCTAATTAGGTACTCACTGACCAAAAAAAAAATCTCTTAGGCTGCGCTAATAATTGATGTCAAAACATGATTGGTTTAAAAAAGGAGAGAGAAAAAATTTCACCCAAAAAAAAGTTTAGCAAAAAAAAAAGGGAAAAATGGATGGCATGGCTTTCTGACTAAGGATTCGTAGTTAAGAGAAAAAGAACCAACCAACTTTCGTTGACTGAAGAATACCTATATAACCTATGATAGCATATATAACAAAACATGTGACGATATTTTTTGGCATAGAACATGTGACAATATTGTTAATTGATCATTGACATACTTTTTTTTTTTTTTACTGATGAATACCTTGTTAGCAAGCCATGTGATCCTCTAAACATGATGTGGCATGTTTCCAAAAAAAAAATGTCAATTACTCTGCATTATCAAACTTCAGGAGACCACTTATTTTTTATGAATACTTCAAATGTAAAAATGATTTTTAACTAACTTAAGGTCAATTTGAAATTAATGGTCAATGTCTAATAATCAAGGAGTGACATTGCAATGATTTTAACACTTAACTAATGACATTGGTTTATGAATAGTTTCAAAGAGGTAAAAATACCTTTTAATGATGTTACTATATTATCTCAAAATTATTAAATTGTTAAGCTTGACAATGAAATTTAAATTAAACTAAAAGTTTACTTTACTTCATTGTAAACCCTAAAATTGAGTCCTAAAAAAAAAGTAAATGGCTCTCCTATCTCTTAGGATATGCCGCTTATGAAAACTTCTGATCAGTTTTACAAAATTAATTTCACTTTAAAATTTTATATAATATATTGTCTGCTCATGACTAATCATTGATTTTTAAAAAGTTTTACTTCAAGTTGTTATAAATTATTAGATCAATCATGCTTTCATAATCAAGGGATACACACGCACACTGAAGGTGAGTATTAACACTGAGTAAACGAGCTATGAATCATCTTGCATGGGCTAGTATTTTTGCGAATTAGGTTGGGCTAACTCGCCAGATAAAACAGACTAAAAAACTCAACTCAACCTATTTTCTGATAGGCTGGTTAGCCCACAAAAATTTACTAAATTTTTTTTAACGATTTAAAATTTATATAATATAAATATGTATATTTATTTTATATTTTAAGGCAAATTAACAATTAAAGAATTTATAAATAAATAAAATAAACATAAAATTCAACCAAACAAATTCATTTTGTTATATTTTTACTATTAATCATTTTCTCACCTAAGTGTATTATCTTTCTCACTAAGAAAGAAAATTTAAATATAAACCCATATTTTTTTCAATGAATTCATATTTGTGATTTCAATCAATAGATCTTATAAAATTAATAAGTAATATATATTTTATAAAAACTAATAAATTATTAATTTATAAACTATAATAAAAATTTCATTTATAAATTGTAAAAAAACTTTACATTATCTTTTAAATATAAAAAACATATTTAAAAGTTATAAATTATATATTGAACAAATATTATCATTATTATAAATTTATAAAAAGATATAATGTGATTAAAAAGTAAAAAATTACTTTTCACAAAAATATACTAGCCTGCAGGCCAGCTCATTAACCTGTTAATTTTACAAGTTGGACTAACCAACTCATTTTAAAAATTGATTCAATTTGTTGAACTCAACCCGTTAAATTTGATAGGATAAACAAACTAGCCTATAAACTCAACCCACTTTCCAACTCTAATAGGTATGATTGCAAATTCCAAAAACTTCCATCGGTTTTTTATGTAATCAGACTCTGACCATTGAATTCACGAGCCACAAGGAACATCGAGACCGACTAAAAAGTAAAAACTGGCACATTTGCAAACTTTAATTAGGGCATTTGTCATTTGGCATAACCCGACTCTGATACTGTTTGTTTGGAGCTTGTAATCATTGTGCATAACAAGTCCCCATGGGTCTAAAATGGCACACCACTACCACCCAAAATGATTTCTTGAAGCATATAATGTTAACTGTACATAAGTACCCACAGGCCACATGTATCATGCCATGTCCCCAACCCAAACAAAAACAAACAAACAAAAATGAGAGAAGAGAAATAGGAAGCATACTGTTTAACAGCAAAGTTCATGTGTTTATCCCTGCGAGAATTCTGCTTACAAATACAATCGCTCGGTCAAAATAATTGATGTGATGAAAATAAAGCAAAGAAACCACTAAGATTACACATCAGCTATCCTAATAAGACAAGTATGACGGCATTTTCTCATCAAGTCTATAAACCTAAAGTGGGTAAATAGTAGACAAGTCACCTCCTTGGGGCCAACTTCATAATAAGATTCTCAAAACAGTTCCAGAAAAAGAAAATAGAGCCGAACCCCATTGTTACAGGAGCCCGTTCTGTCACTGGAAAGGCAAAAATATATTTGACAGGAACTTTCACTTCTGTCGTTCTGAATGCCCCCATCGTGCATTCAACTGTCTTCTTTATTTTCTGGCCAAACACATTGCACTGTCCATCCAAATGGAGATATGATCTATAAGCTCCGATAATCTATCACAGTGACTTCATCCTCTGGGGCATCTAGATCTTGATAACTGCATCGACATAAGTAATAGTATATATATGTTAGAAGTTCAATCACAGAGACCACAGCGATATACTAAGCCCAAGCAGATCATGAATGATGATTTGCATTAATCAAGTCTGCGGGCACATTCTTTTCATCACCGGGATATTCTTCTGACTATTGTTAAATCCCTCCCTCCCTCTGTGGATATCTAAAACCTTTTCTCTAAAATGAGTTCCCTCCACCCGAAAAAGAAAGAATAAAATGAACTATCTCAACATGTCAGATGATGGACAAGTCCAAAGCCAAATAAGCATAGTCAGGCTACCAAACTAAAAAGGGAGGATAAAGGGCAGAAAATATGGGAGGATTGATTCATTACATGAATCATGGAAACAGAATGTATAAAAAAAATGGCATGAGCAAATATCTAAACAAAGTTCATCCAGGATATTTACCTACGCATCCGCCGAGGATCTGGTCTAAAAGCTGGGGGAACAGCAATTATTGGTGCCGATCCACCCCCACCCATGTGAGGACCAGATCGCATCTTTCTTCCAGTGTTATCATACGAGGATGGCCCTTGCTCTCTTAACATCTGCATTGCAACTTCTGGGGGAGCAGGTACGAAAGGTCCCAAAGGTCTGCAGAGTTGCAAATTAAGTCAGCCCTCCTCTAAATCTAAGTAAATACTAAGAGCAGCAAAAGTTAAAAAAAAAAAAAAATAGGAAGAGCAACCAACCCTGCACCAGGCACAGGCATCAAGACAGGTGGAGGGGGCATGTCTGCAGTAAATGGAGGAACAGCAGATCCTGAGTATGCGTCATACATTGTTTCATCATGGTTTCCCATGTCAAGAGTTTTAGACTGCCGATCATGAGAGGGGGAGTTCTCAGATCTATCTCCATCATTTACTCTGTCACTCCGATCATGGTCTCTTCTATTGCCACGATCATCTCTTAATCGACCTTCCAGGCCTAATCTACGCTTTAGTGGTTTGTCCTTCTACAAAAGCATAGTCCAAATCCGGGCCATAAGAAAATGAAAATGTATCCAATGACATCGCTTGCTAATAATATATTACTATGCTTAAGCCGTAAATTCCTCATGTTGACGTCAGACTACTTGCCCTCAGAGATTGAGAACAGAGTAGCAGATAACTAGACTATAATTCAAAATTTTCACCCAATTCGTAAGTTGCTCATAAACTTTAGTAACAATTTCCCTCTTGGCATACGCTCCCTCCGTTCAAAATTTTAAGACATTTTGAACCAACTTCCACCCCCTAAGAAAACAGTTAACACCATAAAAAACTACCCACTCTTTCCACATTTATCCTTATTTAACAGGGTAACTAAATCTGAAATAAATATAAAAATCTCATTAATTTCAAATATTCATTAAGGGCATTCTTGAAAAAACCTTATTAATCACTCCTAGAAAACACCAAAATGCCTTATATTTTAAAACATGATATCTCTAAAAAAAATGCCTTGCAATTTTGAACAAAGGGAGTAACTATGTGCAGTAAAGATAATCAATACCTGAGGTTGCTGCATGACAGGTGTGCCACCTGGAGCATTTGGATCACTACAAACATAGGAAAGCCATAAGTAATAATCCCAGCACCACTGGAAGAGGGCAAAAAGAACCAAACAATGCTTACTTCATGTAGTTCTGGAAATAGAGATCCTCACGAACTTTTGAAGTTAATTCCATCACCAGGTCTGGGTGTTTAAGTTTAAGATGTTTGTGCACAAATTCAGCAGCATGAAAAAGCTTCGTGCAGCCCTTAGCCCCACAACCATACTTCCATCCATACTTTTCATCTCTAATTTTTCTAACATGTGGATCCAACACTTCAACTGCTGCAGCATCTATCTTCTCCTTAGCAGTCATCATCTCCAATGGATCCTGACCATTCAACCTTTGCTGCCAAAATGAGTCAACTTTCCTTTCCCATTCAGACCCAGACCCAGATTTATTTGTATCATCAAGTCCTCCTTCTGGCCTCACATGCCTAAAACCCTTAGCCTCATTAGTCTCAATCATGCCATAATAATCCACACCATGAATCTGCCAAAGATATGTCAGAAGTGTGTCCAGGAGCTCAATGCCTTCTAAGCCTTTGACAGATGTCAGGCCCCGTATGATTATTATGGGGCCAACAGATCCACTGTGTCCCTTATCATCACTTTTATTGTGATCGCTGGTGGATAAAATATTATCATCGATTCCCTTTTCCACATCAAGCTTGCGTACAAGGGCCTGAGCCTGTTCAATATCTATTTGTATTCGTCTGGGTTCAGAACTGATTGGATGAGCCTTTGGAGCAGCTGCAAAATCATTTTCTTTATTAGGTCCCCTCCCATGTCTTCTTCGTTTACCACCAGTGTCTGCTTCATCGTCTGAATTTGGCTCACTTGCTTGACCTGATTTGCTGGCTGAAGTGGCATTTAGACCAGGATTTCTGAATTGATAGTAATACAATGCATGCAACATTAGGATTAATAAAACCAGAAGAAAAGGCAGATACACGGGTGTGCATATAAAGAGTATGGATCAAGAACGTACAGATCTAGTGTTCCACTCTGCAAATCAAGCAAAAACTCCTTCGCCAGCCGTCGGGCATTTTCATTCCTCCTATAAGATGCACCAGATAGGATTTTAACACATGAAATAAATAATAGCAAAGTTTTTACTCTCATCACCCTCTTTTTCTCTCTTTCAGTAACTACTAAAAAATGAAGGCAAAAAGGCCCAAATACAAAGAAAATAGCACTGCTCTTTAAACCAGATGGGACTAGCCAATTCAATCAGTAAACGAATGAATTGGTGCCTGATCGAATTTGGTACCTCCACAGAATCGGTCAAATGGAGAACCACTTAGAAAACATTAAAACAGATCAAAAACCAAGAAATTGGACCGGCAAGGGCATTTCTTCCAGCCGTTAGCTCCAAAAAAAAAAACAAAAAAACATTGTCTGAGGTTGAATTTTTTTCCCTTTATTCTAATATCTTAAAATTTTTAAAATATTATTGAAGATAATTATTAATCTTTTTGGAAATTATTTAATTAAGTGATTATAATATGAATGTTACAGGCTCTCTTTAATTGGTTTCCAAAAGATTTTAATTTGAATGAATACTACGATAATGGATTGCTAGTTGTTTAAGTTCAATTTGTGATTGTGGATGAATATCAACTGCTTTGGATTTGAACATCAAGTCATAAAATTGATTGATAGTCATTTTTTATTTCCCATACAAAGTGAAAAATGTTAATTTAATTATGACAGATTCTACCTTTGTTAGACCAATGAACCTTGAACCAATGCCTCCATAAGTACAATTATTGGCCTAGTTTTCAAAATATTGAAAAATACTAAGTTCAACTCCTCATTAGACAGTAGGGTCATCATGGGCTTACCTGTCGATCACTGTGGGTAAATTTGTGGGATGATATTTATCTTTCAACCTGGAACAAAAATGAATACATAAATAAAATAAGGGAAATAAAATAAGATTTCTTGCACTTGAGAATAGATATTGTACATTACACAATATAAATTGCAAAACATCAGCAAAAATTTGCCAGCCATAAAACTGTACCACTCCTCATCCTTGTGAGCATTGAAATAAGCCCGTTTCTGTGTTGTAATGTACTCAGATTTGTACTCTTGATACCTAAAGAAGTGAAGATGCAAATGCTACTCAGTCAATGAATGTCCCATGAATTCTTCAGAAGCCAAACTTTTACAAAATGAGGCAAGGGATATTCCAAAAACATACCTACGCTCAGCTTCAGCGGGCAATATATCATCCTCAAGCTCCTGAATGAATTGCTTATAAGACATCAAACCCTCCCTGGAAAAACTCAAAGAATCATCATATTGACAGAAAGAACTGTGTGAGTGTGTTTATGCATACAAGGTCAAATAAACAAGTCTGAAAAAATCTGCAAGCAGTGTCTACATTTGAAATCATCATGTCACAATATATTATACCAGATTATTTGAAAAATCTTCAACACCACAAACTTTTGACATGCAATTCCCAAGTCCTAATGATTAATGTATGAGAGTATATCTGTATGTTTGATAAGTTTCTCACCCAACCTACCTTTCCATTGATAAAGTTTTCCTTAATCTATCCATGATGAAAAGTGTATGATATGAAATATGATGCACGGCATGCAATGATATGAAGCTTACCTTTGTCCACTGCCGCTAGGCAAATCTGCAAAACCACGATTTGGTTCCATGTCTGCAGAAATTGGGCATGCAAAACACAGGAACACAAGAACAATAAGCAGACATTTTATTAGTTATTAACACAAGTTATAAAGACAAATCAAAGCAATGATCATTAAATAACTACTAGTCATGTTTTAGGGAAAAAAGGGTAATACATATTACACATACACATTCAAAACATGCATGCAGCAATGACCGAACTGGCTAGTTGTCCAAAATTATATTATACAATAAAGGATTATAAACCAAGATATTAAAATACATTTACACACAAATAAAAAATATATGCAATCAATTTATTAACCCCTGAGGATTTTGTAAACCAGTCTGCTACAGAATCATATCACTAATGAATATATACTTAAAATAATACAATCAACAACACGTTGCAGTGTTGCCATACAATGTCCTAAAAACGGACAACAGCAGCTATACAATCAAAATAAGATCCAACCAATAAAGTATTTTGACCATTCTATTATAACCACGCATGAGGAGACCCAAGAAAAGTAGTGTTAGTAAGCATTAATGAGTTAAACAAGAACTATGTTGTCCATGGAGGCTTTTCCCCACGCACATAATATAGATCCTTGGATAATATTCCTATTCAAACATTTCATATTCGACAGGGTTCACCCGTATAGTATGAAATATAGCTGTATTACCACCCATTTCATCAGAGTGAGGAATGATAGTATCCCAAGGATTACTCCTGAGTGCTACGTGAAAGAAAAGATAATTTTTCTGGCATCCCTATGTGTTCATGGGTTACTTAAGGGGCTCATATCTTAAGTCTCTAAAAAGGTTGTCTGCTTTATTGCAGGCTCAATTTGCGTGATTTTGGATCTTGGGATACTTCCAAACAGTTTGGGAAAATGTTGCCCAAGAGGCATAACCAAAAATTTATTGTAAGTTTTATACATAACAAGTTTTTTTCCCCAAAGCACAATTACATTGTCATTCAACAATTTAATAACCCTTTGAAAGTCTTAACACACATGAAAGGCAGCCAATTGAACGGAAAAACCTCAATACCTCAAGGGTAAGAAACACAAAACACACAAGTTATTAAGTTGATTTAATATTGCAATCAGAAAGGAAAGGAGGATCAGCGTAACTAACCTAGATTCAGAATAAAATTGGAATCAAAGCACGATACTGATAAAAAAAAAAATCATTTATTTTACATAACATGAAAACTGTAATGATTCAGAACTAGTAACATACCTGAAATCCCATTTTGATACCCTGGCACAGATCGGTAGCCAAATCTGCCATAAGGCCTCTCATCTGCATAACCAGGTCTTCCACCTATTCCACGTTCATAGCCACTAAAATAATCATAGCCAAATCTGCTTTGTTCACATAATACGGTAATGTGAGGGGAAAAAATAAAAAGTTTGAAATTAAATGTGAAGAATAATAGCCTAGGGCGATAAAAGGTGGGAAGAGGATGCCAAAAGGGCACAAATTCAAACAAGAAAGAGGAAACACAAAGATGTCGAACATACTGGCATACACTTTCCCAAAGCAACAAACAATATGGACAAAACCCTATCATTTCCAGTGTATCTTCAGAATTATAATATAACAGAAATAAAATAAAATCAATATAGCAGCGCATTGTTCTCACCACATGCAACAATATTTCCTTAATAGTTCTCTTACATTTTTGTCACATGTAACCCATGCTTTCAACAAGCAAGATATTTGAAACTAGAGACTAGAGAAGTAGGCAGGCACTAAGATTCATCACAACTTTGGATGAAAAGGATTGAGGTAACTTTGGAATTCTCTCAGCAACTTACATGTCTTATAGTGAAACATTCCAGAGAGAAACACTCAATTTAAATCGGGGGGAAAAAAAAAAGATGCCTGGTTAACACCTAGAAAACACACTGAACTTTTTATTTCCTCTTTCTACATGACAACAACATATATAAGTTAAAATAAATCATCTGAGGCTATCATAATAACTTCATAGGGGACTCCAAAATTGACCAAGGTAACTATGCATCTTATTCCTACCCTAATGGCTAAGGAATTGATTAATTACTCAACAAATAAATGGGAGACAAATTCAAACAAGTAAACAACAACCACTGGAAACTACAATTTCATTTGAGAACTAAATATATATGATATATCATGGCATTTATTTTTCTCTTTTGGCAGAAATTTGAAGCATAATTGATTTCCAATAATTTGCAGTCTTTAGAAATGAGAAGGAGATTACATATTATATTGAGTTTAAACTTGTAGGAATGGTTCACAATAATTTCTCGAATTTTCAGTGCCTGCATTTAGTTTTAACTTCACAACACAAGCAAATTGCCATCTACGCCAGGAATTAGACACACATCAGCTCCATCAAGTACATTCGCAAGTAGCTCATTATTTCAACCTAATTCGCCTAATTGCTAATCAATAAAACAATATCAGTTTCATTCGAGTGAAGCCTATTAAACAACCCAAAGCCCTCCTAACCTGTCATCAGGTCCATAGCCGCGGGGACTCCCCCTTCTGGATCGCTTATAGGGTGGAGGTGATCGCCGAGAAGGAGAATAACGTCGGTCACGATACGGGCTGGGGCTACGACGGCGTTTGAAGTCCCTATCTCTGTCTCTCGGTGGTGGTGGGGGCGACATATTCCTGTCATAGAAATCACCCCCACGTCGATTCGGATGTCGATCATAATCCCTATCATCCCTCCTATCCCTATCCCTTCTCCGGGACGCCGCTTGCGGAGCGGGATGCGTCTGTGCTGACGCTGTTGGCGGAGGGGGAGGCGGAGGGAGGTCGTCATCCCCAGCGGAAGTGGCCGAGGGCGCCGGTGCCGGTGCCGAATCCGGAGCCGGAGGAGCCGATGGCGAAGCCGAGGAAGGGGATTTGTCAAGGGAATCGGGAGGAATGTTCATGACATCTGCCATGGGAAGATAAGGAGAAGGAGGAGAACGACGGTTCTGAGGGATAAGCCCTAGAATATCGGGAAAGAGAAAGGAGAACCAGAATTGGGGGAAATTGGAAGAGAAGCGAGGAACTGCGAAACCCTAACAGAGAGAAAGAAGTATAGTATACTTGTGGCAGTCGTCGTCGTCTTCAACGTTTCGCGGTTCAGGTACGGCCTAGGGGTCACGTTGGGGCTTCTGGCTGTGCCTCCAAAGTGTGGCGGAAGCAACATATCCAGCGCATCAGGGTTGGAGAGGAAAAAAAAAATTCAAAATAACATAAATAAATAAATAAATAATACAATTTTTGTGTTAATTAAATTCAATTAAATAAAAGGTGTATAACTGTGTATATAATACGGTTTATGACTCCAATTTTTTAATTGAAGGCCTTCAGCGTAACTGGTCAAGGGTTAGCTCATTTTAAACTCTCAAGTTTGAGTTCTAATGGGCAGTGACAAAGCTCGGACTTGAAACTGACGCACAAGATAATTTAATTTAAAATTATTAATTTTTAAAAATAATAATTTACTAATTAGAACTAAGAATTAAATTAAGATTAAAATTGTAATAACATAAATAAATTTAGTATCTTTTTTATTTTTAAAAATTATATTAAAGTGGTTGATGATTGATATATTCTTTTATGTAAATATACTTTTAATATTTTATCTTCATCGTTAAAATATTACATATTAAATAACAAAATATTGAGTCCAAATATTTGTTTATTTAATTCAAAGAATATAAATTTGTAAAATTTACATTATCATATTTTTAGCTTTTTTTTCAAAGTAAGAGGTGGCATCTTGATAAGTGTATATTTTATAATTAAATAAGTGTAAATTTTGGCTTGAATTTAATTATATTTATTAAAATTTTACATTTATTTAATTAATATTTAATTTTTTTCTTACTACTTAATTATAAGATAAAAAATTTAATATAAAATCTATTCATATATTTTTATTTTTTATTTTGTAGGAAAATAATAGATTAAATAAAAAAGAAAATGTAAAAGAAAAGAAAAAAAAGAATATATATATATATATATATATATATAGTGATGGAACAACTGCTTCACAAGGGAGCAATTCTCACGTGTGGGGAGGGAGGGAGGGAGGGAGGGAGAGGCGAAAGATCATAGGAGATGATACATTGGATGTCATTTATACTAATATAACAACTGCTTCACAAGGGAGCAGATCTCACGTGTGGGGAGAGAGGGAGGGAGAGGCGAAAGATCATAGGAGATCATACTCCCTCTGTCAAGAGAGAGGAAGCCAATCACTTACTTAAGTGTTTTAAGAATTTTTTCTGAGATATTTAGAATTCGTAAAAGCATTCTAAAAACTTAAAGAGAGAGCATTGAGGAACTCTACAAATTATAATTATTTCTTTTTTACTTCTACTTCTTAATTTTCTTTATGATCATTTTTCATGATTGAGGATTTTAAAATGGTGTTATTTAATTTTATTTTGTATTTTTAAATTACCCAGTTGAGATAAGAATGTAACGTAATTGAGGAGCTAGTTTTTTATGTTTTTTATTTTGACTCCTTGCATTTATATTTATGAATATTTTTGCTTTTTTCAATTATATTTATTTCTCCTATTCTTTTATCAATTTAATGACTGGCCACCATTTAATCAAATCTATGAGTAATCTTAATGGATTAAGAAGTGAAGAGAGAACTTAAATCTAGAGAAATAAGCATAAATAACTAAGTTAAAGATAGTTTTAAAAATTTGTGGTGATTTAAACTATAGTTTCACGGTTTAATTAGTTGCTTGAGTATCATGGAAACGAATTCAACACTAATTAAAAAGAAATTAATAATTAGGAAAAATATTAGGACATTTTAGAAATAGTTGTCATTATAAATGATTAGAGTGAACTCAAAGGATAAAAACTAGCAACTTATAGGGTGAATTCTCAACCACAATGCTTCAAGTGATTGTATTTTCATCATCATTATTTTCTTGATTTATTTTTATTATTTATATTTTCATCAAATTATCCATTTTATATACTTTTTGAACTATTAATTATTTAAATTAGTAAAAATGTAACTTTCTTATGGGTTTCACGCCTGAAATATTTTGAATAATTTATTACTATAATTTTGTTCACTTGCAAGAGCGATCACATCCCCTCAAGACATGGCTCCACCATCACTAATGGGGATGTTCTCAATGCAAACATGGATTGTTATTCATAATATTAAAACTAATGCATGCTTTTAAATTTAAAGAATACTCGATTGGTCATGTATACTAGCAAATAAAGTAGGAAAAATGATAATAAAATCCTTCTAAGTTATATAAATAATAATATGATCCTTCAAAATGTCATAATTTTAATAAAGTCCTTAAAGACCTCTTTGTCAATAAATTTTAAAGTGAAATGACCATTTTACTATTATTGAAAATAACAAGCTCCAATCACAACTTTTATTTGTAAATCACAAAAATTGAATAAGAAATTATAATTTATCAAGTGTAATTTCTATTATTGAAAAATAAGTTTTCAAAATAACAAACCTCATTCACAATTTTTGTTTAAAGAATTACAATTTTATTTAAAGATCATAAAAATTGAATAAAAAATTATAACTTGTTAATAAAAGTAAAATGACATTTTTAATTTAAAATTTATTAACAAACAGGTCTCTAGAGATTTCAATGGAAGTATAGTATTTCGAGAGATTAAATTGTCATTTATATACTTCGAAAAGATTTTATCATCATTTTTTCAATAAAGTATTCATATAATTAGAACTCATGATTTTGTAGGTTATATATCAAATTCTTATTAATTATATCAATCATTATCGAACAAAATATGAAAATGAACACTATCCATATGTTTCTCCATCCATGTGAAGGAGCTGGTTTGCGAGTACCATCTTACTCTTTCATGTGTCTCATATCTACCAAAGTCATGTTCTTCCTTCATGGTTGATTGTTTGCTTCTTGCGTGAGATTCATGGATTATGTGCTTCGTGGCACTGCATGATATTGCAGGTTTGAGCAAATTGCAAAGGATTTTCTTTAAGCTAGTGGTTTTAAGAAGAAGCATCTGCTTTCAAGTTGTTTTTTCAAAAGCAATAAACTCCTTTAACTCTTTTGAGAGTTTGAATGATTGGAGATTTAGGATGGACTTATGTTTAAGTAAGGGTGGACAAATGTCCCCTCAACTTCAAACTAGCAAGTCAGTTGAGTGATAGATTTATATATCACTCAATTTAAACCCACAGCAAGCAAGACTATATACTGAACAAACAAAACAAAGAGAGGGGAGAGGAAGAAACATAAGAGACCTTTTCAAAAGTTTTATATTTAAGTACTGAGATTCAAATTAAGTGTGTGTTTGGTTTTTAATTTGTCAAAAGTTCATTTGGTGAACGTTCATTTGGTAAAAGTCGATTTAATGAAAATTAGTTGTTGTAATAAAATTTGTATTTTGATATATTTTTTCAAAAGTCAATTTGATATACTAAAAGTTGTTTGGTTTATGATAGTGAAACATGCTTTTAAATGTACAATTACTAAAAAAGATATTGATTTAAGATGATTTGTAATTTTTATTATACAAATGTAATATATTTAGAATATATAAAAATATGATAAAAATTTTAAATAACATAAATTTTGATCTATAATGCTAAAAATTTGATCTTTAGTTATTTCTATTTTTTAATTTGTAATTTTAAAAAATGTGATAAAGATTTGTAATTTTTATTATACATTAATACTAAAAATTAACATGATTAATTATTTAATTTATAATGCTAAAAAATTGATACCTAATTATTATTGAAATAATAATTATGTTTTTAATGAATTAACTATTTTTAAATAAAAAATAAGAGATTAAATTTGGAATAATATGGTCAAATAACATTCTACTTTTCAAATTCACTTTTCAAAAGTTTTAAATAGTTATATTTTAAAAATTTATTTTCAACTACTGTTTGAATGTACTTTTAAAATATACTTTTTTTGTAAAATATTTTATCCAAATAACTTGTAATTTTTTAAAATTAAATTACTTTTTGAATGTGAAAAACAAAAAAAACCAAATGGACCCTAAGTTTACATGCTAAAAATGAGAGACATTAATTTCGTATTGTCGGTTGAAGAAGAACAATGATAGAGGAGAGAGATTGTGTGAGAAAAAAGTGAAGTAATACATGAAAAGATGATGTCATAAATGGGTGGATTTTTAATGTAAAGTATTTTTAGAAGTAATATTTGGTCTAGAATATAATATATTGAATATTTTTTATATTTTTTCAACTATATCCTTATATTTATTATTCCTTTTAAAAAACGGTCAATTATAATTTCAATTGTTATCATTAAGTCATTTACATAGAATACTTAATAATAGCGTAATTGCAAAGATATATAATTTTTTAAAAGATTAAAATCTTAACTAACTTGAATGGATCTATAAAATAATTATTAATACCTTATATTATGTATTGGATGGAGTATGAGTTTTTTTAATCATCATTTATTTGTTTGTAATTAGTTAAAAGTTGATAAAATGATTTAGCACGATATGATTATAAATTTTAAAGTACAATATTCTCCACACCCTTCTACTTGTCATAATTATTTATACAGATCTTTACTTTATTTTGAAAACATACAGTTTAATTCAATCAGCTAACTCCATTAGGAATATTCTAAAAAAAAATTCTAAAAACTTATCTTTGAATTAAAATTTATATTTAAACAACTTTTATTTACTAATTTACCCTTCACTCTAATAAATCATAAATTATATTATTTTGACATTTATATAATATGTAATTTCATAAAGAACATGTTACAAATTTTAAATTTTAAACTTAAATTATTTATATAATCTCTCAAACTTAAATCATTTTATGTTACATGAAGAAAAAAGATATTTTCTCCATTAAAAAATGTAAGGTATTTTTAACCGAATCTCATCCTCAATAAAATAGTTACTTACTTTTAAACTAATCCTATCTTTTTATATTTACCTTTATTAAACACCTTACAATAAATATAAAGTCATTATTAATAGAAGCACTTTAAAAAAAAGGCAATGATTACGTTTTAAAAAATTAAAAATATTTTATATTTTTTAACATTCAATTCCTTAAAAAATGCCTTATATTTTTTAACGGAGGGAGTATATGTTTGAAAACATTTTTAGTAATTTTGAAAAATATAAATAAATAAGTTTCAATAAATTTGACAAAAATTAAAATTTTATAATATAATAAAACTTTCAAAATATATTTATTACTTTTTATTTTAATACAAAATAATATTTTTTTGAAAATATAGATTTTTAGATAATTTTTATATCTATTAAAGAGGGGCATTTTGGTTAAATTAAAAATTTAAAACTAAAACTTGACAATCAACTAACGGTTGAATTGATGAAAATAGAACATCAAGTATACAATAGAGGTTTATGTAATATATATTTTAATTTTAAGATGAATTTATATGAATTTTCAAAATGAGGGGGAGATTTGTGTAATTAAGATATAATAGAATGGTGATCAATATATTTTGCTCTAAATTTTATAATTTTTAGTGGAAAATATAATTTTTTATAAGATACTTAATAGTATAAAATTTAAATATATTTTTATAAATAATAATTATTATACTTTTTAAAAAAATCTATTAAGTATTGTCCATACTAGGCAAAGGTCCTAGATCTACCCTTATAAATTAGAAGCATCTTAAAACTATTGATCATTATGCTCCATATATTGAAGATATATCAATCAATGATGAGACTTCTTATAAGGCAATTGTTCTCTTTGGATTAGCTCATTGGATGATCTCCTTACTATTGTTGTCGTTTTGTTTGTGTTTCATTGTAGCGAGTTTTTGTTTTTATGGTTTAAGCTAATATTTTTACTATAAGGCCATGGAAAACCTTTGCGAGAGAGAAAAAAATCAGATCATGTCAAATTTCATAATAGGGATTTGCAACATAAAGGTGAAGAGTTAAAAATAACAAAATCTAAATTTTCTTAGGAGGCCAAGTGAGCTAGTATGTCAATGCATCTGTTAGCTTTCTTGAATATTTGATTTAAGGTAATGATCTAATCTTTCATTACAAATTTTCGAACTTTCTTAATAGTTTCTAAAAGAGGGTGATTATAAGAGATATTACAATGAATAAGTGAGAGAGCTTCCGTAGAATTATAATGGATATTAATTTTAGTAAATCGTGCATTTCAACAAAGCCGAAGCCTTTCTAAAATGCCAAAGAGTTCTGTCATGGTGCTGGGCTGGTAAGTAAGATATTTAGAAAATCCATTAATCCAGTTACCTTTGTTGTCCTTTATATGCTACCACAAGTTATAGTTCCATTGAATTTGACAGATCTATCAATATCGAAATGGATCCAACCTGCTTTTAGAGGACTCCATTGTGCCTATGATCTTTTACCATCACAACCAAGGATACTAACTCTGATTGAAGCCTCATGTAATTGATAACTTAATGAGTACTAGAAAAAGCAATGTCCATATCCTAGTTGATTTCTTTAGAATAAATCTTTTGCATTGCACTTTCCAAATGTTCTAGCAGACTCAAGCAAAAAGCCTCTACATGGGATGCTTCTTGTGTTCAAGTTGTTGGCCTTAATTTTCACATTTTAAATTATCCAATCCTACACAAAAACAAAAAAGAATGCATTAAGTTTAGAAGGTTTGACAAGTTTAAGCCAAATGTTACAAGTTTCTTTGCAATCTTACAAAATATAAATTGAGGAATTAGGTGAGTTGCACCCAAAAGTGCATGTTTGTTGATGAGAAGTACTTCCTTCAATAGTTATGAAATTGATTTGAAGTCTATCTCATGCAAGTTTCTAAAGAAAGTACTTTATTTTTTCATAAGTAGGCCATTTCTAAATTCTAAACCAAATGTCAATATTGGCTTGATCCTTTTTGAGGTACAAGGCCTTATAAGTAAATTTAATAAAGAAATTTCCATCAGAAAAAGGTTTTCAAAAAATAACATCTTCATCACCATGGGGGTTGGGTGATTGCAAAAGTGCAATATGACTTAATACCTTAGGGTGAATGTGGTGATTTAGGAGGCTAAAATTCCATTCTCTTAAGGGATTGCGCAGATAAAAGGTTTAAGCCAAATTTTGATTTGTAATCTTTCTAGTCTTTTTGTTGTTTTTAGCTAGAGAAATAACAATTAGGGACCTTGCAAAAAATCATTTGTAACATCAGTTGAAAATTTATAAAATTTCAAAAAAAAAAACCATGATCCTTATTTGTAATTAAAAAATATGAATACTCAATTGAAAAATTTAGTAAATCTAGTTGAAATTATTTGTAGCATTAATTAAGAATTTACAAAAGTTAGTTGAAAATATTAATTTTTTCTTGTCAATATACGGATAAACCATTTTAAAAATTAAGTAAATATATTTGGGATTATTCATAATGTTAGTTGAGAATTTATGAGAATCAATTGTTAACCGCAAGCCAATTACTTATGATTTCTTACTTTTAATATATAATAAATCACTTGCAAAATCTACCAAATACACTTGGGATTATTGAGAATTTATAATGGTCGGTTGTAAATCATAAGCCAGTTATTTGTGAATTTTTTCTATCGCATGAGAAATCAACAAAAGATGGTTGAAACTTTTTGTAACGTTAGTTTGAAATTTATTAAAGTCTGTTATGAATTTAAGCTAATCAATAAAAAATAATTTATTACAAGCAAGGACTATGGTTTGTTATTGAAATTTTAACTATTTAAGGTCTATAATTGTCATTAATGTCTTTAAAGGGCACCTAATTGTCATTTTTAATTTTTAACTTGATGGACTTGAGTAGAGAGTTCAACTGTTCTTCTTGAACCTTTGCTTTGTTATAATTATTTTCTTGATTTAATAAACTTAGTCTTTTCATTGGAAAAAATTGCGATAATGGCATGATATGTAGAGTTTGTTTGTTTTTATTTTTAAAATCTTTTTTTATTTTTAAAAATAGAAAAATTTAAAAAATTAGTTTGTTAAGTGTTTTTGATTCAATTGTTTTTAAAATAGTTTTATTTTTTGTTTTAAAAAAAGAATAAAAAGAAATACAACTTGTTTTTGTCCTATTTTTTTATTTTTAAAATACAATACATTTGATTATTAAAAATTACATTTATTTTGACTAATTTTTATGATAAATCATCACTATTAATTGCTTATAATTATTATTACCAATTTATTTTTTAACTCTAACACTATTTTTAAATTAACAAACCTTTATGAATTTTCATTTTATTTTATATTGAAAAAAAATTTTACAAATTATATTATAAAACAGTTTTTAAAAACGTAAAAAACAAAATCCAACAAGCCCTAAACGCAGGTGTTTGCGGTGCGCTAAATAGAAAGTCATCACTGTTTTTAATCATTTTTCTTTTATCTCAAATTATCCCTTTTTCCAAACTATATCCATCAAATAGTAGTTCACCATTTTTTTTAAAAAAATTAAACTGACCAATCTGATTTTAGTAGCATTGATTATTATAAGAAACTATCCATTTGGATGGTACCTCTTTTCTTTATTAATTTTTTTAATCGTATTTTCCATCAATTCCATTCACACATAATTTAGCCAAGGAATGCAACCTTTTTTTTTTTTTTGGGGGGGGGGGAATGAATTCCAATTCTCATTCAATATTACACAACTATTATCAATGAACTAGAATGCTCTGCAGTACTAATAATTAACAATTTGTTAAAAAAAAAAAACGTGTGGCTTGTTACATCTTTTTACATAGATATATTGACGATTACATGAAATGTTCAGTGTCATTCTAAAAACTAGGCTTCTTGATAGAAATTGTCCATAGTAGATCTGAATCAGACTGAACTGTTACTATATCTTCTTTTACAATATTCGATGTGCTTACTAAACCACCAAATTTCATCTTCGTCTCATCTGAAACAGGTAAGATGAGATGTTTGATATTAGATTCGTACCCAAAGAGATCACAGCTGAGGGTAAACTAATCAAGTAGTGAAAAGATTTATGCATCAGAACCATCACATCCCTATCAAACCAAAGCATCATATAAGCACATTGTGTTATCTTAGAAACTGCTAATAAGAGTAGTTAGTCATCAGAACACTCACACAAGAAGGGTGAATCCTTTTGTAACACAGACTAGTTTTGCCATATAAAAATCAATTTTGGTGGATTATCAGGGGCAGTAATTATCACCCCTTTAATAAGTGCAGTTTGTTTGTTTTTGGGTCAATCCTTTAACAAGTGTAGTTAATCACTCAACCAAAGACCAATAACTCAATTACTAAGGAGGTATGTGAGTTAAATGAATTAAAAGAACATTTTTGCCCTTCAACTATTCCTCAGAAGCACCTGTAATCCTAAACTTTCAAGTGTTGCTATTTCTCTCTTTAGCTTTTAAAAATGATGCATTAAGCACCCTGCAGTTAAAAATTTAATTTTAATTGTTAGTTGACTAGAAAAATTAAAAGAGAGAGAGAGAGACCTAAATATTACAAGAAAGGATCCATAATAATCCAAATAAATACCCTATAAAAAAATTAATATCGATTAAATCCCTAAAATAATAGGTGATCAAAATTGTAATTTGGTCTTTCACATGGGTAAGAAATAACATTTGTATCATGTTATTTACATGTAATTTAGGGGTCTTAATTAATATTAATTTTCTTATAACATATTTATGTGTAATTTTATGGATCCTTTTTTTTGAAATTTTTGAGATCCTTTCCTGCAATTTTAAAGTCAGTTAACGGTTATAGTTAATTTTTTTAATGATAAGGTGCTTCAAACATTGAAGAAAAAAACTGTACCACATGAAGGTTTAGGATACCAAATGCTCTTTAAGCGAATGGTTGAAAGCAAAAATGTCCTTTAACCCTAGTTAAATTAGTGGTCTTGGTTTAAGCCTTGCGTATGCAATTACTTTAAAAGCTTGTAGGGAAAACTTTGCTACCCTTTTGGTCCTTCCCAACTCAACCCAAATTAGTTGAAACCCAATATGACTTCCGAATATCAGGCCATTTCATGCTCAAAAGACAAAAAACAAAAAACAAAAAACAAAAAACAAAAACAAAACAGGAAAGGAAATTCTTACTGCTACACTACCACTGCCATATAAAAATTAATTTTCATTGTGGAATCTCACAGGCAATAATTATCATTCCACTCATGAGAGGTTAAGACAACCCTCTTTTCATTTAAATTTAATTAGAAGCTTTGAAATAAAACAATCATTATAGTAATAATAATAATAATCATATAATGCATATATGATATACTTACAAAGATCCCATTGGAGTCCAGTGGTAGTAGAACTACTAGATGGCATCCCAATGGGGATGAGTCCGCAATGCGGCCCCTCAGCAGAAGATCGAATATAAATCTTATGATGGTAGTTCATTGGAAGAAGTTGAATGAGGCAGTCATCAGATAGAAGGATAATTCGAGTATCTGGGAAATGGCACAGAACATTAATATTCCCAATCTCGTGGTCAAATCGCCCACCAAGTGCTCCAGTTACAACAATCCTTAACTACCATACATTGCAGGAAATAAAGAAAATCAATTATGGTATCAAAGAGTGCCAGGCCAAGACTGCTTCCTTGAAAACTAAAGTCATGATACAATGAAATATGCAAATAAAAGAAATAGAAATCAAGACGTTGGAACTGATTTAACTTACTGATGATTTATCCATATTTGATGTAAGGTCACATATATGTGCAACACATTTGTGTAAATCTGTGGTGTCCTGATCATGAGATTCATCTATTATCTTAGTTCCCTGCAAGCGGCAAACAAGCATACATGACTGAAAGATTTCAAGTAAAGAATAAAGCAAGTGACAACAAAGTGTTGAGAAGAAAGTTGAATTCAATTCATCCCATCCAGTAGGGAAACATGCACACATAAACCTACAATGAGAGAAGAAAAGCCCATACAAACACAGAATTAGAGCCGTACCAGGTTTTTATAGAAGTCAAGTACTTCAGACCGAATTGAGTCCATGTCACCTTTGATTGCATCTGGCACGTACCTAATAGAAACCTATCATGTTGTTAAATGAAGTCTGCAACTGGAAGAACAAGATAGCAAACCATACTGTCATCAAAAGAAGCATCAAATTAATTGCCTTTAGAACACTAGAAAGTCAAAATTACTTTTTTTTTTTAAGTCTAATCTAATCCAACTTGACTCCTCAGATCAAAGGCGGAATTATGAAATGACATTGATACTAAAAGCAAGATTGCATTCTGTGTACTCTGTACAGAAACATATTATTAGAAAATATTTTAATCAATCAACTCACAGACATGACGACTGCTACTTCTAGAGGACATATAAGATGTGTTCTATATTTTTGTCAATGAACAGTAATATAAACGATTAGATTAACAAAATATCAAATGCGATGCCCAGCAATTCAATCGTGAAAATGAGCTAGTAGTAAGTGCCTTGTTCGTGGGTACCAATAGTTGGAGCAATTTATCAAAAGAACATTTGCCGCACGATCACTTCCATAGATGATAGCATGGATAAATTTCCTTGGTTCAACAATTGGCCAAATAGTTCAACGTACACAGTAGTAATTTATATACACAATTATTTGGCTTTCGTATGTTTTCTCAGTTTACAGTTATTCACAAGTAGCACAAAGCAAGTTAGCATCTACTTAGAGCTAGCATCATAGTTTAACTCAGTTACTTAGAACTAAATTAACAAATGAAATGTGCAAAATGCAAATGCCCAACTAAAAAAAAAAAAAAAAACAAAAGTGGCAAAGGACTATACACTAGGCATAAAAATTTAACTGAATTATTTATTTAGCTAATAAATTATTAGGAACAAAAAATGAACCTGGTTTGAACATGCGAGGCATCATAAGGACAGAAGCAGAGGCATTTCATCATACACCCGATTGGCACCCCCATCAGCACAAACTCATATTTGTGCTGTGGTGCAGAAAAACACAAAACGACAATGGAGAAAAATACAACAAACATCAGATGATCCAAACTTAGAAGAAATCAAATTCCGTCCACAGAATAAGAGTGAAGAGTTGAGGTGCAAAAACAAGGTACCATGCTCCCAAAGCAGAGGAGTGAATCTCGGCAGGTGCTGGTTAAGAATAATGAGTGCGTAGGTTAAAGAAGGTTGATTCTCTCTGGTGGAATCACCGGTAGAAGGAAGGTTGAAGAGTGAGACATGGACTCCATAATCTGC
The DNA here is from genome assembly GCF_029017545.1 of Prosopis cineraria. Classification (NCBI taxonomy): domain Eukaryota; kingdom Viridiplantae; phylum Streptophyta; class Magnoliopsida; order Fabales; family Fabaceae; genus Prosopis; species Prosopis cineraria. Next base: position 25,626,140 of record NW_026555338.1, read on the forward strand.
AACATGAGATGGCTATTAGCACCAAAACCATTGGTTATTGAAAATTAATGGCGGCTTTAGTAGCAGCGGATCTGCCTTGTTGGCTTATTCATGCCCTCTGCTTGTTACTAAAAATAACAATATTACTGAAACCAATACCACCACTACTGAAGTCGACCAACCATCAAGTCAAAACGGACATGCACCTCCCAGTTTACAAGTTCACTCTCCACATTTCCCACCTAGGGTCACATCTGTGATTATGTTCCTCTTTTTGTTGGTGAGTGCTTATTTCCGTTGACAGGGAAACCTACTTAACTAGAGTAACCTCCATGAAATTTCATTCACATGACAATATGGATACCTGATCAAATAAATTCTATTTTCAATAACCATTACAAAGTTATCTTACAGGAATCATTCTGTCATACAAACACCACCAAAAATAAATTTTCAATTTTACTTTCTTCATTTTCTTCAAGTTTTGTAGACAATATGGTTCAGTTCAAAGATCTTTTCAGTATATAAAAATTTTCCAACGTTTTCGTGGAATTGTGTCAATATCTTGTATTTATTATTTTAACAATAAAAAGTAGTTGGCAAAAAATAGCAAAAAGATGCTGACTAATCACATGTATATACTTGAGAGAATTTGAATCTAGTCAAAGTCTTTGTGAATCATACTTTTACTCTCATGTATGTGAAGACATGACCCAACTGAATAACTGGTGAAAAAAACATTACAAAACTACTTGATGTTAAAATCCCTTAAAAACATTAAGAAACAAATTCAAAGTAGACACTACATAAGACTTAGTGATTTACTAGATATCTAGTCTAGGAGATAACATAATGCTAACAATTTGGCAATGCTGCTGCTTTATTATCTTTGATATCTTGACAGATGCATCTCGTATAAACAATCCACTACTTTTTAGTAAAGCTCATACGTCCACTATGCCAGACAAGCCAAAACCAATCGGTACGGGCATTTTCATATTGCTCCAAAGCTTCAAAACCTTGAGAAAGCAACAACAATTTATCTTTATTAGGACAATGTGAGTACATGCAACATAACTCACGGACCTGATGCTGATAATCAATAACTAGAAAACCAGCAATAAATGTCAGTTTGACTTCAGCTATAGCTAGCCATATCATCCCGATTCATAAGCAAGCGCAATAAGATTTATACAATTCCCATGTATTGAACGCCAAGATCTAAACAAAACCATTTTCGCTACTGAACGATGCATAATCATCAAAATCCGCAAGCGACATCAATAAACCTCGCCAGACACACCCAAAAAACAAGGGGACGATCATTAATAGGATACAAAACGTAGATAGTTGTTACTGTCTGCAACAGAGAAAGGAATCGCACCGTATCTGAGTCTCGCAAAGAGGACGAGTGAGTGAGAGATACAGAGAACGAGGGCTGTGTACGTGGCTGCTTTCTCTACCCAAGGCGAGGATGACTGAGTTAATGGCGAACATCATTGGCCGCAATACATTTATTTAATGAAAATTCAAGGCCTGTTTGTACACAAGTCTCAATTTAAAGAGACTTGACATTGAGATTGAAATTGAGGAGGGGTTTTAAAATTATCTTTAATATATAGTAATATTTAAAAAAATATTTATTTTTATTTTATAATTACATATAAATAATGAGAAGACTATAATACCCTTAAAATAATTAAAAGAAAAATATGTAACCTAGAGCCTATAACTCATCTCACACCCCATCAATTTCCTTTTTCCCTGAGAGCACGGCAGGGGCACAAAAGACCACTATTTTTCTTGTTGCTTTTCCTTTTTTGGTTTTTTCATTGTCTCATCTGATGGACATTAAAGGAAAGTATTGAAGATGAAACTAGTGATGCATGCGGGTTATAACGGCACAAAAAGGCCTTCATTTTTCCTCTTTTTAGACCGGCGATGTAGATCAACTAACTAACTAAGACCTTCCTTTTTTGTTTTTCCAATCACCGGCAATTTATGCTTAAACCCATCATCATAACCACCTTGTGCCATCTTTGTTGTTGTTCTTCTTCCTGGTTCAATTCAAGCATCAACATTGTGCCTATGTGTGGTTGACATCATTATCGCCATCATGACTGTGAAGAGGGGTGGAGGCTGGAAGGCAAAAGGAGAGATGAGAGGGAGCGGGTGGAGGGCAAAAGGAGAGACAAGAGTGAGGAGGATGGAGGGCATTTTGATTAAAAAAAACAATTAATCCAAGATTAATTTTTCTATACTAAAAGTAGGTGATATTGAGTAATTCTACTTTGATGTAATTAAAATTGAGATTAAATTTTTCATTATTTCATATTAAATATAAAAAACTTAATACCAATCTCAGTCTCATATAGGCCTAAGACTTTCCAATAAAAAAAAAAATCACACATAGGTTTTAATGAAAGACTATTTGTCAATTAAAAAAATTATTTACTAATTAGTGAATAACTTTTTGTAATGATATTTACTAATTAATGAAAGATTATTTATTAATTAAAAAATATGGGTATTATAGTTTTTTTTCATCTAAATATATTTTCAAATCAATATTTAAATTATGTAATGATATTTCATAATTTTTTAATATTTACTTGAAAATAAATATCCTAACTGTCCTTCAGTGATATTTTTCCAAATAAAAATTGGAAGGGCATGGATATGCTTTTTGAACCCAAAAGTTTAAGAAAAGTGAAATAATGAAATAATAATTTTTTAATATATTTTCTCCACAATGAAAAAAGAAAAATGAAATAACGATAAAATGTTCCTAACAGGGCGAGGGCGTGAATAGCATGCCCTCGAAGCTCGATCTCGTTCGAACTTCGAACACCAATCTCTCTATTGCGTCGGGTCTCTACCCCGGAGTCCAATCCAATGACCTCGAAGCTGATTGCTTCCCATCTCCGGCGACACCTTGCTAATTCCACCCATCAACTCCGCCGCCAGCTACTGTCCACATCGGCGGCGGCGGCGGCGGCTGAGCCTCCACACCATGAGGATTCAACGGGAATCACGATGAAAGGTGTGAAAATTTCTGGAAGGCCTCTTTATCTGGATGTGCAAGCAACTTCTCCTGTAGACCCCTGAGTGCTCGATGCCATGCTTCCTTACAGCATGTCTCGCTTCGGCAATCCTCACTCTCGCACACATATGTACGGCTGGGAATCCGATTTGGCTGTCGAAAACGCACGCGCTCAAGTAGCATCTCTGATTGGCGCCTCCCCGAAAGAAATTGTTTTCACGTCCGGCGCAACGGAGTCCAATAACATATCCATTAAAGGGGTCATGCATTTCTATAAGGACAAGAAAAGGCACGTTATAACGACGCAGACGGAGCACAAGTGTGTGCTTGATTCGTGCCGTCATCTTCAGCAGGAGGGATTCGATGTTACGTATCTTCCAGTCGGGTTCGATGGTATCATTGACCTGGAGAAGCTTAGGTCAGCTATTAGGCCTGATACGGGTCTTGTATCTGTCATGGCGGTAAATAACGAGATTGGGGTGGTTCAGCCTGTTGAGGAAATTGGGAAAATTTGCAAGGAATTTAATGTTCCGTTTCATACCGACGCAGCGCAAGCGTTGGGGAAAATTCCGATTGATGTGGAGAAGTGGAACGTAAGTTTGATGTCCTTGAGTGGGCATAAAATTTATGGGCCAAAAGGTGTTGGGGCATTGTATCTTAGGAGGAGACCGAGGGTTCGAGTTGAGCCCCAGATGAATGGTGGTGGACAAGAGAGAGGAATTCGAAGCGGGACGTTGCCTACACCTTTGGTTGTGGGGATGGGTGCGGCATGCGAGCTGGCGATGAAGGAAATGGAGTATGATGAGAAGAGAATTTCTGCTTTGCAAGAACGACTACTGAACGGTATTAGAGAAAAACTGGAAGGGGTGGTGGTGAATGGGAGCATGGAGAGGCGCTATGCAGGGAATTTGAACTTGTCGTTTGCATATGTTGAAGGGGAGAGTTTACTGATGGGGCTGAAGGAGGTGGCCGTCTCAAGTGGCAGTGCTTGCACTAGTGCGAGCTTGGAGCCCTCGTATGTTTTGAGGGCACTGGGAGTAGAAGAGGACATGGCTCATACTTCTATTAGGTTTGGTATTGGCAGGTTCACTACAGAGGCAGAAATTGACAGGGCAATCGAGATCACGGTTCACCAAGTGGAGAAGTTGAGAGAAATGAGCCCACTTTATGAAATGGTGAAGGAAGGGATCAACCTCAAGGAGATTCAGTGGGCGCAACACTGATAATCTTGCCATGATCATCACATAGGGCATTATGGGACGTTATGGATTACGTGCCCTTGGACAGGAGATAGTCAAATAGATTGTCTGCTCAACCAAATAAGTAACTATTGTTCATTCAAGTAGCCTTATATAAATGCCTTAGAAAGTACAGTTGCTGACTTGGTGTAATACTTTCAATCTTGGCTCTCACATGGCAGATGCTGAAATTAGAGGATAATGACATGATATGGAGTATGTGTCCATAGTCCATATTTGACAACATATCAAAATTTGACTTTCTTTTCTTGTTTCATTTGTAACTGAATCTTTATTTTGTATGCCATTTTCTATTTCTTGTGATTTATTCATTCATAATTGAATCTTTGACGGAGATGCAATCACTTTTTTATGCCAACTCATGGATTTCATACAATGCCAAGTATGGTAAAAAGATGGCACAATGATAATAACTTAAATGCATTGTTTAAAGCTCAGTAAATATGATAGAGCTCATGATTTTGCTAAGACCTATAAGAGGAAATCAAGGAAGGCAAGAGGTTAAAAGATAACATTATTGTTGGTTCAGATGTTTGCCCTTCGGATCCTGGTTATGAGGGGAAAAAAGAAAGTAATTGATGGCCTAGTGATGTGCTAGAGTCCCAGTGATGGTTAAGGGTCTTCTAGGGGTAAGGGCTGTGCTAGAGTCACTGTTTAGGTCTTTAAATATTCCTCCTTGCCTAGAGAGAGGGGGGGATTATTTTGAATATTGAGAGTGGTGAGGAGAGCTCTGGCCTCTCGAATGTCAGGTTGGGGGTGGAGGAAGTCATCTTTCTTCATCATTTTATCTTCTGCTTAGTGTATGTTTGTAAGTGAGTGACTTATATTTTGTGATTGTTGATTGGTGGAGTGTATTTTGTGCTGTTTCTGTTTCAGTACGTTGTAATTTTCAGTTCCTTATTTCGCTGTAATCCAACTTTGCTATTCGGTAATAGTAATTTTCAGTCCCCATTTGTGGTGTAGTTTCTGGTTTATGCTTGTTTAAAGCTTATTAGAATAGAGGGTTCCATCAAAATATTACAGGTTGTCATATGATTTGTGTCATCGGGTTTTCCTAAACAATGCAGGATATAATCTGCCTAAAATTTGAGCACTTTGAAATGAAAGCTTTTTAAATAAATGGCATTTTAAAGCTCTATAGAAGAGATGCTCATATAAGCTCTTGTACAGTTATCATGAGAAGATAACTTCATATCTGAAAGCTCTATACTATTAATTTCCAAAAGAAAAGCTCTATAGCATTTAAAGCACATATGGGCACCAAAAATTAACTATCACCAAACAAGGACATAACAAGTTCCTTTGCTAATTAACGGCTCAGATTGTCTCGCTTATACAACACAGTGCATCTCATCAAGTATGATTTGTCCTACATTGCTTCAAATCACAGCAAATGAAGATAAACTCATTCAGACCGGTTCCCTCTCTTCTTGCATCAAATTTCCCCAGTTCTACATTAAATTGTCAGACAAAAGTATTAGATGATCAATTCATGCACAATCTTAATTTCATATGTGGTAAATGATGGGAGATTTTTCCTCGTACCTGGTGCAGAGTTTTTCCCGTTGGGTTTTTTTTTTTATGTTAACCATTCCTATTTCTATCTGAGAACATTACATTTACACTTCCTTATCTCCTAGAAAGTGTCATGTTTTGATCATTTTACTGCTTTTAAAATTCCTATGTCAATATGATTTGCTGGCCTCTTTTCTTAACAATAATATTCAGGACCCAGGTGGTCAAAGGTGAAAAGCACCCTCAAGGCATTAGACCTATAAAAAGCCTTAAAAAAATTATGGTGTGAAGCTTTCTATGCGTTTGAAGTTGATTCATTTTTCTCTGGTGCGTGAATCTAGTATCTAGTATTTATTAGAAATTAGTTGAAGCGAAGAAAAATAAATTTGAGGTAATTTGCTCCATTCCTGATGCATAATCTGTATGCTGACTCTCCTGCATCTTAATATTTCTTCAAGCTATAAACAAATATTAAGCCTCAACTTTTGCCGCATGGACTGAATTGACTTTGTCCGTTAGTTTGATAAGTACAGTACTTGGGATGAACTTGTAATTAGCTTTCTGCAACTACAGTGGTGTTACAAGGAGGTTGCTTTAGTATGACGTGTGGAGGCAAAAGTTCCTAATTGTCAAATTTAAAATTTGATGGCATGGCTTCACCTGGTTCAGCAGTCCACTTCTTTTGCTCCTATGGGATGAATACTCAAGGAAAATATTAGAGAACCAGAACATCATTGAAGGCAAAACTATGATGGGCGGAGAGAGGAAAGGACTACATCCTGCAGAGAGCTGTCTCTCTGCATGGCAGTTTTGAATTCTTCAAAGGTGACTTTTCCATCACTGTTGGCATCCATCAGGTCAAATATCTCATCTAATTTGCCTGGTTCAAAGATATCAGCAGGCAGGCAATCATCTGGCAAAGCCTGTTCAGTAAATTGAAGTGTTAAAAGAAGCAAGCTACAAGGGAATATAATTTTATTGAGTGGAAGGCTCATTACTCTGAGCATGGATGCTACTTCTTCCTTAGTAATGCACCCAGATCGATCAGTGTCATACATCTGTTGTCCAGGAAATAAGACGCAAATTAGATCAGCTGGTTCATTTATTTTTCTTTGCGCTATATAGGTTTTGCGAGGGGTTAATCAATATAAGAAGTTTTTTATTGTTTCTTTATTTTGTCATTGGTTTCAGGATTCATTTCCAACTACTTTTACCAGAAAGAATCATGTGAATGTTAAAATAATAAATAAATTCAGTGTTAAATGGTATTTTTCACTTCTTTGTGTCGTGTTTTGCGGATATCTTTTAGATTAATCTCAGTTTCAATTTAAGCTTAATTTTAGCAGTGACCTTAGAAGACTACAATTATAATGAAAACCACTTTTGGCCCTGCTTTTTATTAGATTCAGCCTTTTAGTTGAAAGAGTTCTTGCACGAATACCAAAACATCAATTGATCAAGAGGTCAAGAGGACAATCCTTGCCTAATGTTAAATTAATTTTCAGCACAAGGTATGGCAGGTATTTGTTCTGTCCGCACTTTAAATCCAATGGACTTTAGTGTCACAGAGCATGTTAGAGATTAACTGTTACTTGAACTTTTTAGTTGAAATGGACCTTGACAGCTATGAAAGTGGTCGACATGAAATCAAACTGATAATTGTCATAACATGCATATGATTAGTTGAAACTAAGACTGGAAAGGACAAGCTGTGTGAGATCGTTGACACATTGCTTAAATCTATATGGAGGATATTGATTTTAGGCCAAACCAGAGTGATTAACTAGGACATTCCCTTTCCTTTTTTCCTTTCATCAAACCTTAACATCATCTTCGCATTTTATTCAAATGTTGTATTTGCTACATAATTATGGATGAAGTAGTTAGTAAATTCTTTAACTGCTATGGTCATCTGCATGCATTTGAACTAGATAAACCATGAAAAGATCACCTGGAAGCAGAGACGAAGTGCATCGTCGCCTTTCGAATTCTTAAGGCTGGAAAACCCACAGAGTATCTCTCTCATGTCAACAGTTCCATCTTGGTTGTTGTCAAATATGTCAAATATGCGTGGTGCTAGAGGGATAAGTGATGACATATTCATTGCTTTTAGAACCTCCTCAAATTCAGGGAGCGTGGCATTGTCTCCACCTGCACATCTGCCAAAATCCAAAAGCATTAAAAAAAATGAATGTTGAAGAGCAGCTGGACCATTGGAGCTCATGTCTGCTTTATCGATAACAGGTTAAGCATTAGCTTGGAAATATATGGGTCCTTTCCAATGTGTCGGGCCAATTATCAGTTCCAACTACTTACATTTTCTTGAAGTGTATCTTGAGGTTTTCAATTTCCTCTGGTGTAAGATCATAGGATCCCAACAAGGATTTCAAATTTTTAATCCTCAAGAAGACTGTGCTGCTCCATAAACTAGCAATTGCTGCAGCACGGAGTTTGCGACGAGCATTAAATTTTTGCAATCTGTCAACAATCTCAGGATCCATCTGATCACCTTTAGCTATTTCTCCTCTGACCCATGGATGAGTGAGAAGCTGTTCAAAGAAATAGCACACGAGGTATGCAGAGTTTATCATTCTCATCCATTCTGATGATGAACTATTATACAATTTCTCTGCTTTAAAATAATGTGATGCAGAACGATAAATACAAGGAGTGCTGGCCGCCATCATAATTTCTTGGTATGCTATGCAGTGAAAGTCTTTACAATATTTATATATTTTTTGCAGGATTTTTGTTTAATGACATGTCAGATTACATGTCATACAGATGAAGTTTAAAGTGTACCTCATGAGCGCTAGGTCTCCTATCAGGATCAACGGCTAAGAGACTTGAAATCAATTGCTTTGCTGATGAGGAAATGGTCTTCCAAGTCTTCTCATAAAAACTGAAACTCCCCTGATAGAATATATTTTTCTTTTTTTAAGCAAAATGAACTATGACGGAACAAAAAGCGGGGTGTATGCATATAGATGATGTCTCTGATAGGGTCACTAAAGAGCAAAAATCAAGAATGTACTTTGACATAGATGTCTTGAGACATTGCCAATATTTACTCTTTGGGGTTGCATTTCTCTTATTTTTATTCTAGAAATTACACCCTTAATCTTGGTGAGATGTGTATTACTTACAGTCATGATCATTTGTTGCTTTTGGCGATTAGACTGAGCGATGAAAGGCGGATACCTGCAACATCAAAGAAGGTTATCTGCAGCATTTTGATGTCTTATATTGAGAATGTAGGACTTAAGGTATGAGGGGACAGGACTGACACAATTGGAAAATTCTTTAGGCATCTAATCTACATCAAGCCAATAATGAATAGATATGCAAGCATGTTAAGCATACTTTCTCTGACATGCTTTTGTGTCTATCTATGATTGGTTCATCTACAAATATGCTGTAGACTTGAATCTGCTTCGGAATCTCTTGGCACAACTAAACTCAGGAGAACAAAATGCTTACCCAGAGAGTAAGATATAAAGAATTACTCCCACGGACCACATGTCACTCTTATTAGTAATCTTTCCTTGAGATAGAGCCTCTGGTGAGACATAATCAATGGATCCAAACAAGCCAACAACTGGGTCAGTAAATTCCTCCACAGAACTCAACCCAAAGTCCATGATCTTCAGAGGAGAATCCTTTCTACTGTCCTGGAATAAGCAATTCTCAGGCTTCAAGTCCCTGTGCACAATATTAGCTCTATGAATAGCCTCTAGTCCTTTTGCAATCTGATGAATGACAGCTGCAGCTTCGGCCTCCGAGTACTTCTCTTGAGCCACAATCCGGTCAAACAGCTCGCCACCGGAGCAAAGCTCGAGAACGAGATGAACCCCATTTGAGTCTTCATAAACATCATAGAGGTCAATCACATTTGGATGAGGTGAAACGTTCTCAACTATCTTCCTCATGACTAAGATCTCATTGGTGAGTAAAGCATCAGATATTGAAACTTGTCTCCATGTTGGGAACCCCATGGCAGCTATACTCTTATTATGACCTCTTTGAGTTCTTGGAAATCCAGAAGAAGGATCAGAGGTACCTACTCTTCTGAGTGTTTTTATGGCTACCTGGGTTTTTTCACTGCTTGATTTTTTAATTCCTTTTCTGACAACAGAAAATCCTCCTCTTCCTAAGATCTCTGAAACTTCATATTCATCTGAGAGCTTTCTGGTTTCCATTCCCATGGTGTTCTTGAAGACTCAGAAAGAAATTGCAGGGAACTGGAAGAGAAGATTAAAGAACTAATGATAGAGAAAAGGTTTTGAAAACGCGTTTTGAAATGGTTGTGGTTAAGATTGACGTAAGCCTGTAAGAGTTCTTGTATTAGTTTATAGGATAAAATATGAAAGAAATTCAGATAGGTCCATAGAATAAAGTATAGAGGTTAAGAGTTGTTTTAGATGCGACAAAGGGAGAGTCAACTGCCATTGTAAGTATAGTTTAATTAATATTCCATGGGCCAAAGAAATAAAAATTATAATTTTAATATTTATTAAGTTTTCACATTCACTAATCAACAAAAAGGAAAAAGAAAAGAAAATATGAAAGAAAAAAAATGGAGCGTATATTTTTTACGCATTATTTGACGTTTAAAAAATAATGAGTTGCATTGAATTAACGAATGTTGATAGCTAGATTATTGGTTAAAAAATGGAAAGGTCTTGTTAAAAAATTTTACTTAGTTCTTGTTTACATTCAATCATTTTGGGAGATTTCTTTCTTAAACTAAGTACTTCCCATCCATCCATCCATCCATCCATCCATTTTATATCTTCAAATCTTGTGAATTTAGTTTATATTCTCAAATCTTAGTGAATAAAACTTGATTGATCAATTAATTTCATTATCACATTTTTAGGTGAAATCTGATTGGTCAGTTACATTCATCATTATCACATTTTTATCTTATTGGTCAAATTGGTCAATTAAGATCATAATCACACTTGTAAATGCTTTGATCCCTGAAAAAAAAAAATTAGTGTGCGATATTTTTTATTGTGAATTTTCACATCACACAACACTTGTCTCGGGATTGCAAGTATTTTTATATACTAATAATTTTAATAACTTATTTTAATAGATGTAGATTGATTAAATAATAATAATAAATGGTCGAAAAAAAAAGATTGATTAAGTGATAATTGTTGGGTCTAATTGAAGGTTAATTATCTCAAAGGTGTTTTTTATATTTACATGAATTCAAATTCGATACCTTATTTTTTAAAGGTCGTAATAATTTTTGCAAACACCAACTTATGTTGATTCCTTTTAAGTTATTTATTTATTATTGTTCATACAATACAGTTCTTCGCTTTTGAAAGACAATTTTTTTCTCATGCTTGTGTCAAGAATCAGTTGGTATAAAATTAATTTCAAGGTAAAAGTGAAATTTTTCAGCGGATGGAAAAAAATTAGTTAGTTCACGTAAAAGGAAAAAAAATCAATTGTACTGAATTATTAAATCAAAAATCATTTTTTGGTGAGTTATAAAGATTTTCTAATAAATTTGTTAAAATTATATAAATTGTCTATTTATGTTTAACCTATGTAAGCTTTTCTTCAAACTCAAAAGACAATGGAATCTTATATCATAGTCTCTTCTTAAAATTTTCATTGAAGAATATTTTTATTAAAAAATTTATAATTATTTAAAGTTAACAGTAACTTTTATTTCAAAGAAAGTTTATACACATTTTTAAAATATATAAAAATATTGTATCTTTGAAAAAAAAAATTGTATTATTGATTCTAAGATATTATAACACACTATAAATTGGCCTTTTCTATTGCTGAAGAGGTATGTTCAAATCAGAAAAGTAAGTTAGCATGAATCATGGGTTTTAGGGGAAGGAAAATATTGGTAAAGATTTTGCGTATAAACTAGAAAGCGATTGACGTTTGAGATATGTTAGTTCAAATTTTACCAAATAATTACAAAAGAAAAGAATAGAAGTATCACCCACAAAAATTGATCAATTGGTAAGAAATGGATCCATAATCTACAAGCCAAGAATATAAGTTGGATTATATCATATATGAGTTGGTCATAATAACCTACTATAAAAATTGGGTTGAATTAAAAAAAAAATATTAACTCATATAAAAATATATCTTTTTAACCTGAAAAAGATGACTCTAAGTCAAATGGATTAACATAAAAGGCTTAAAGTTGGATTGTTGTACTCATATTAAAAAAACTAAGTGAAAATTAAAAAAAATAAAAGATGGAGAGAGTTTTGGCACAAAACCTCACAGAACAAATAGATTTTAAAATGAATCATAACGAAATTGATCAATCTTATATGTTTATTATGTAATTTTTTTAAATTGCATAGAATATTATATTAAAACTTTGAGAAAACACTACTTTTATTTCTGCACTTTACTCAATTTTTGATATAAGTTCCTATACCTGTTTTTAGTGTTCCAAATTCATATATTTTTCTTTATAATATCTTCATTTTTAAAGAAACATTGACGTGGCATAAATAGTGTTAAAAATGCTAACGTGTTAAGATACTCACATGAATTTCTTAATAGGAAAAAGTAAAAAAAAAAAAAAAGTTTGTATTAGATGAAATGGAGATATTGACATAAATTTTTTAATAAAAAAAATTAAAAATTCTAGGTCATCCTTTTTATTTCATTTGATACATAGGTTATTTTTTAAATTTTTCCTTGTTAAAAAATCCATGCCAATAATAATTTGACACGTAAATGAAATTCAAGCAAAGTTTTGAGATCAAAAGTAATTTTTTTCCGAAACTTCTCATCTAGATGTAATTATTTTAAAAAATTTATTGAAAAAAATAAACAAATGAGTTGGTGGGTTGACTCATTTAACCCACCAATTTACTATGAATAAGTTGAGTTGAAATTTTTTAACTCATAAAAAAATAAATTAATCCATCTTAACTCATGTGTATCAATTCATATAATCTGAGATAGCTCATATTCCTACTTCTATCTACAAAGTTATGGTTTCAAATCCTGCTATCATATAAATTCAAAATATGAAAAATAAATTAATTATATAAAATTTTATATTTTTATTATAAAATTTTATGGTAGATTATTAAACCTTTTTAATAAGAACCAAATTTTTAGTTAAGATACAACAAGCATATAACTCTAGCTAGAACATTTAATAAAAACTAAATGTAGCTGAGTCAAATGCTATAATTTTGACTAATCTAAAAGAAATTCTCAAATAGTAATTAAAAATAATAATAAGACCTCCTCAGATCAATAACTTTGGATCGATAATAAATTACTAGTTTCATTGTTTAGAAAATAAAATAAAAGTTAGACATGAAACATAGTCAAAATTAAAAGAACAAACAAGGACCTAACCAAGCCTAAATAGAAGGGAAAAATACAGATAGTCAAAGTCGATAAGTAAAACAAACATGGGAGGATGTTACATCAGATTTTGGTGAGAAGCTAATCGTAATAGTTTTTTTATTTTGTTTTTTGGGACAATTTTCGGGGACAAAGTTAAGTGAGAAAATATAACCGTAAATCCTTATATTTTGATTCCGTTTTGTTTTTAATTATTCTTATGATTTTTTTAATTCTTTTAGTTTAATCTGTCAATAACATTAATCCAAATAGTTTTAATAATATACATAATAATCATGAATTGGCATTGATAGAACAATTTTTGTTGTAACTTTGTTAACCCATTTGCTGACATAGAAATAAATAAAAAATTAATATTTTAATCCTTTAACTTTTAACTCACTTATAACCTAATTCCTCATCTATAACTTGTTTTGATTTAGTCCCTCAATTTTGACTCACTTATAATTTGATTTTTATTGAGATAAAAGAAATATTTATATCTTGCTTTAAAATACCATTTTCTTACTCTTTGATATGAAATATAAATTAATATGAGAAAAGAGAACCAACAAAAGTTGAGGGATTGAGTCATAAACGAGTCAAAAATTGAGAAATTGAGTTTTGATGAGTCATAGTTAAGGGATTGAGTTATAAGTAAATTAAAAATTGAATGATTAAAAATTAATTTTTCAAAATAAATTGATCAGATTAAAAGTAACGTATAAGGAGAAAATATAGTCTCCTTTCATGTGTGGCTTAAATAAAATGTTTTGAATATATGGTAGCAAAGAGGCTAACAGATTATGTGTACATAAGTAAAATTAACCTTGTTAGTACAAACTCATAGTATATTTTTAAAATTATAGGAATTAACATTGTAAACGGATTAAACTTAAAGGATTGTGAACAACAAAATAAAACTGTGAGGATTAAAAACAAAAACACAGTTACAAGGATATACTATTGTATTTTTCTAAGTTAAATGTTAAATTGCAATGGATAACTGTCATTATTATTTTATTTATTTATTTATCATTTATCAATGTGATATTTTTTAAAATAAATAATTTATTATCAAATTCATTTGATATAAAAAATTGAAACCGCCTGAATGCAGGGGAATGAGGTTATTAGTTTAATAAACCTAGAATTTTTAATCTGCCTGTTCTTTTAGAAAAAATTACAAACAAGTTCAAAATAAAGAAATTGATATTTTTTTCAGTTATATATACAAGTCAAATTCATGTATTGATATATGCAAATTTGCTGGATTTATGAATGAGAAAAATTCAAAAAACCTGAAAATTGAGAAAGGGAATTGAATGAAAAATGAATTTTATAAAATATTTAAACAAAAAGTTAAATTTTATAAAGTATTTAACTTTTCCATCCTTCTTTTTCTCATAAGTACTAGTCAAAGAAATGATATATTTATTTTAATATCATAATTAATAATTTTATGTTATTAATTCAAATGAATAATTAGATAGACAAATGTGATTAAATATAAAGAGAATATAATCTATGAGGGACTTGGTTTTGGGATTTTGAATGCCATAATTAGGATTAAATTTGGGGGGGGGGGATCAACCTTTTAAATTTTGTTTGTTGGACGCTTCCTTTTCTTGCTAGTTATCTCATCATACTATTACTTCCTTACATTTATAAATTTATGAACGTTTTGTACTCATTATAAATTGAAACCGAATCAAACAAAGGTAGTTATATATGATAACAATAGGCTTTTTATTATTAGCTCTCAATTTCAAACTCTGTAAATATGGCGATGATTAAATTTTCAGTAGGATGTGTGCCCCTTCAAAGAGGTGTTTGTAAGCTGCTAATTAAATTAGTTTGAATAAAAAATTTAAGATATCAAAATGAAAATAAAAAATAAGCTTTTTACTATATTCAATTTGGGCCTTGAAGTGCACAAATGTGGCATTCAAGTTTTGTCCATTCTGAAAAGCATACCATGCTTCTTGAAAAATTATCATCAACGACGGTGAATAGCATGTGCCTTTCTTAGATTAAATACTTCCTCAGTATTACAATAGTCTTGCAAATGCTTTAATGTTTTTTTTTTTAAAAAAAAAACTAACATACAATATAACGTATTCAGGAATTCTTTCTATGATGACTCCAAGTATTTTATTGAATAGTTTTGTAAACTTATTTTCATAGATGTAACCTGAATAGTGTCTTTAACTACAGGTGTTAAAAATACAGTTTGACCTTATCTTGTTATCCATTTAAGCTCATTTCTTTAGGACTTAAGTTTTGGAAATTTTGATTTTTTTTATATAAAGGTGTTTGAACCTGACAAATTTAACCTTTGAAAAAACATGTTAGAGATTGGGCTATCCATTTAAGTTCGTATTTATTTTAACCCTAGAAAATTGAGATATTTATATTATAGGATTTGGATTTATATTCCTTATTTTTAATTCTAGAACTTATAATTTATATTATAAAGAATTGATTTGTAATATTATAATATACAAATTAAATTTTAAAAGTTAAAAAATAAAAAAATAAAAGATCTTCAAAAACTAACTTTAAATCGAATCAATAAGGGTTGAGTTTAAATAAATGACTAACTTTAAAATAGTAAGACTTTTGGGCCAAGTTTGCCTATATTGAGCCAGGTTTGCTCATTTCCTAACTCTATATTCACCAACCTCTTATTATAATGCTTGAAGAGGGTAAGTTTTCATGTAAGTGGGAAGTTGTGAGTTCAATTCTGTATATAATCTCAAGTTTTTAATTCAAAAAAAAAAAAGCTTGAAGAGTTGTGAAGGCTTGCGCCATGAGCCCGTAAAGATAAACTTCAATATACAAGGGAGACATAGGGCCTAGTATAGCCCAATTAATTGTTCTATGGAGTCTCATTCAAGCCAATCATTCAAGTATTTTTATTTACATTAAGCTGGTTCAACAACTTAAAACCTATTCAAATATGGAATAGTAAATGCAAATCTCAATTACATTGAGTCCTCTAAATCACCTTCCATTCTCATTTCCAACTAGCCCTCCACATCTTGGCTCCTTAGGTTGACCGTTGACAACCCTTTCAATATTCAATTTAACCCGTTCAGTGATGAAGTGTAACATCCTAATTTAAATTTTAATAGTTAATTTTGGTTAATAGAAATTTTGAAAAATATTTAGAGGTAAGTAAATTAGTAGAAAATAATTATTAAATCTAACTTAGGATATAATTCTAAATTAAAATTTTTTTTAAAAAAATTGTTATTAATTAATTAATTAAAAATATTATTAAATTATTATTATTATAAAAAAAGAGAAAAGGTGTGAATAAAAAAAAGGGAAGAAGAAGAAGAATGAGTTTGCTTTCGACGCCACGTGCTGCAATCATTACGTATATATAATAATAATAATAATAAAAAGAAGGGAGAGAGAGGAAAGAAGAAATAATTAAAAAAATATGGGACCCACTAAATTTTTATAAAAACTCACCCGTTTCCTTTCGTTTCTTCAATTTTTTTCCTATGCGCGATCTGAGGCGGAGAGAACGCGAGTCGCAGGTGCGGAATATCTAAATTTTTAAGGTAAGAGTTTTTAATAGGATATTTAGGGTGTAATTTTAAGTTTTTCAAGACTAAGTAAGTGTTCTAAAAATTTTTTTTAGTCATCCTTCTTCTTTGGTTTCTGAGTTTGTAGTGATAGAAAATTTAAGATCTGAAAAAGGGATGAATTTATGTTGAATAAATATGGTTTTTGAGGTTGTCAGTAGTATAATAAATGTTCTAGAGTATAAATTTGTTGATGATCTTTGAATTTGTGGCTTATGGATCAAATTCTAAACTAGATCTGAAAATATATGTTGATTTATTGAGGTTTAGATGATTATTTGGGATGAGAAATGAATTATTATGGCTATAGGATTATAATTCTAAGTTAGAGACTCAATTTTTAATTTTTGGGTATTTTAGGTACGAATTTATGAAATAAAAAAAATTTTGATAATAAAAATTAGTTTAGAAGTTGATTTTTAGATTATTAATGTTTATTGATAATTAAAAGAGGAGTTAAAAATTTTACTTAATAGTATTAACTCTAGATTTGTATTAAGATTGAGATTAGGAATTATGTTATATTTTTAATTCTATTATTAGAATTATTTTATTAGTTTCAAAAATTAAAACTAATATTTATAAATAATATGTTATTTGTAGATTGTATTACTAGTGAAGATTGTGGTGAGAGAGAAATTTTAAGGAATAATTTATTCAAAAAGCCACAAGGTAACCATGCTTTTAATTTGTGATTAGTGTTACTTCATGTTAATTGGGTGATTATTGAGAAAATTATGAATTTTGTAATATTGTATAATTGTGCAATATTATTATGAATTTGTTTAATTATTGTGGGAGGTGTTGGGAGACTTGCTATTATTGTTGTATTTATGTGCCACGTGGTACGCCCCTATTGAAGCTCAATAGGTGGCTTATAAGGGATCGGGCTAATCTACCTTTGGCCGGGTAATTTAGCACCGAGTGAGGGCTACGGCTCGAGGTTAATGGAGGGATATAAGGATGGTTGTTTGTGTGTATTGTAATATTTTTTATATTTGTTGGAATTATATTATTTTTAATTCTTACTTAGTAAGCACACACTTAACTGTTTGTATACACTATCATAAATTGGCTTTGGTTACTGGGACTTTTGAGTCTCATTATGTGGTTAACAATTTTCAGGAGAAGAGCCACGAGTGACACGTGGAGGAGTCCCAGAGGCTTAGTGGTATAGATCCACTGTCTCTTTTGGGTATTTAATTTATGATTTATAATGTGTTATATTGCCAATATTAGGGCTTTTTTTATTGTCAATTATATGAATATATAAATGTAATCATGCCTTTCAAACTATTTTTATTTTTGGTACAATTTGGATGACTGTAATTTTAATATTTGGTTTACTTTGAATTGGTTAAAATGACATGATTATAAGGCCAAATAATTGGCTTGTGTTGAAAATTGACTAAATTGCTTATTTTACTTGTTAGGAGTATAAGGATGGACAAATGTGATTTAGTTTACTTGTTGGGAGTATAAGGATGGACAAATGTGATTTAGCCTAATGCCACATGGGAGGTAAAAATTTATTTGAAATGTCATAGTGTGTGAGTTGAAGTCAATTATAAAATATTTTATATTAAAATTATTGATATAAAAATGTATTGGGTGGCTGTAACCCAACTATGGTTGAGTTAAATTATTTAAAAAAAAAAATTTAGTGTGTTATATGAGGCCCCTAAGCCCACCAAATTGTTTTAATATTCATTTTCACCACCAATAAATATCATAAATTTAAAACAGTTGAAAATAAAGCAAATCCTAGAAATCATAGAAGAGAAAACAATAAAGATTAGAGAAATAATTTTTTATATTTTTGAACATCTCATTATAAATGGCATGTTCTATTTGTAGATATAGTCTTACATATCGAAAGCCTTAAATTGTAAGACAATTTTGAAAGTGATTCAGTGTCTTAAAATATAAAACAATCTAACAAAAATAATATTTCATTAAATGTACTTTTCCAACCCTCCCTCCTTATTATTCTCTCTCTAATCATTTAAGCCTAATATTAAATGAAAGGTATTTTTGAAAATATATATTTTTGTTTTGAAAAAAAAAGAATGTTGTCAATTATATTTAATTAGATTTATTGGATGCATATTTTGTCTAAATTTGTCTTATACATTAGGATAGAGCGGATAAATGGTGTGGATCTAATATGAACCTGTTCTAGAAAACTTAGAAATTATGAATTGGTTAGTAAAAAAGAAAAAATAGAACCAAGGATAATTCAAAAGGACGAGATAAGATGATCCAAGCTTGAAACCTAAAGAGCCCATTACAAAAAACACCAAGTATATGAAACTTGGCACCCAATGAAAACCTATTTAAAAAAAACTCCAAATATATCCAAAACATAAGAGATGATCAAATTCTTACTATCAAAGTGTATTTTTCAAGAAATACATGGAAACAAGCTACACCAGCTTGAAAGAGATCAATATTATTCAATTATCTTTTTTTTATGCATATGTAAGTTGACCTTTAAATAGGTGAAAAAACTCAAACTCTAGAAAACCCTAGCTAAAAGAAATCCTAATTGTCTCACTAAGTCCAAGGCCCATTGATGAGTAACTAGTGCTAGAAATAATGACTTATGACATCACGTTCAGTGAAGTTTAATGATGATAGATATAGGTAAGTCAATTATATGTAAACTTAATTGTTTTCATATATATAATAGCTAACTTTAACTATGGAATAAGTATTTTTATGATATGTTAAGATACGTATGAATTTGAATTTGACCTAAATCTAAATCCAAATTTTACCTCAATCACTTTATAATTTAAAATTTTTTTAAACTCTTATTATTTTAAATCCTAACTTAATATTTTTTATAATTTGACCCAAATCCATGAAGGCTTAATTGGACCATCAATGGTAATTAGACCGAACCGCTAAAGTTGACGGAACCAAGTTGTCACTATTGACTAGGACTAAATTGCTACTGCCTACTGGGACTGCACTACCAGCTCTAACTAGGACTAGATGGACGACTTCCATTAGGATTAAACCGCCTGTGATGACAGAGATCGAAGTGCAAGTAACAATCTAAACCAAACAGTCAACTTTCATTGAGATCGGACCATCAGCATATACTAGATGGCCGACTTCCATGGGATTAAACCATTGGCGATGACCTTTAAAGGCCTCTGACTTCCATCACCCCAATAACAACCGGGATCGGATGCCGGCTTTCACTAGGATTGGATTGACGATGACAACTGGGATGGAACGGTTGACTTCTATATGGATCGAATTGACAGAAACAATCAAGATGGTACGGTCAACTTCTATTAGGACTGGACGGCCTACTTTCATAGTGATCAGACTAACGATGACGATTGAGACTGGACTAACAGTGATGACCGGGACAGGATAATCTACTTCCACTAGGATTAGACCCAAGGCAACGATCGAGACCTGATGGTTGGTTTTTATTGAGAATAAATTAATGGTTGTGACTAGAACTGAATGACTAACTTTTATTAAGACCTAACCGATGTTGACAGTTGACTTTCACCAGGATCGAACTAACGACAACAATAGATACTGGATGGCCAACTTCCATTAGGACCAGGTGTCTTGTACTAACTGAGATCAGATGACCTCTTGTGAGAGGGATTGGACTGCTGGTATCGACTGTGATTAGATCATAAACAATTCGATCCCAATTGAAGTTACTAGTCCCATCTCAGTCAAAGTCATCGATCTAGTCATTAAGGAGTCAGTTATTTGATCTCAGTTACAGGAACAATCCTAATTGGCAACAGCAATCTAGTCTCGATCGCCTCCCTATTTGAAGTTGGCCATCTAGTCTTAGTCATTGTCATCAATCTGGTCATGGTAGAAGTATGTTATCCTATCTCAGTCATCGTCGTTATTTCGGGCATGGTGGAAGTCTACCGTCTGGTCCCAATAAAAGTCAACTGTCTGGCCCTAATTGTCGCCTGTGGTGCAATCCTAGTGGAAGTCAGCCATCTAATTCCGATGAAAGTTGGATGTATGATCCCAGTCATTGTCGAGCTACAGTCCTAATAAAAGGTAGCCCAATAGAAGTTGAGGGCCTGTCGAGCTATCAGTGATGCTCTAATCTTATGGAAATTGGCCTTTTGGTATGTGCCGAAGGTCCGATCTTTATGGAATTTGACCATTTAGTTTGGATTGTCACCTATATTCCTATCTTTATTGTCGCGAGCTGTTCAGTCTTAATGAAAGTAGGTTATTTGGTCTCAGCTGGCGCCAGTAGTGCAGTCCTAATAGGCAGCTGCAATAGTGTCTTGAATGAGTTATAGTCTTCAACAATTTTATGTCGTAATGTCTCTTATACACACATGATCCAGTTTGCTTGCACGTGAGTTTTAGCCTTAAAATTATTCTAACTCTAATCCACATGAGTTTTAAGCCCAATAGACATGATTTTTATATTCCTAATGGCAATTTGAGTCTGAACCGTCCCATCCTTGTAAGTTTCAATCTAAAACCAAAGTTTGCCAAACACTTGATGAAAATCCTAAACCCTATGTTCCAAAATGTTGTCTTACTCAAACACGCTAGTTCTAAAAAATATCCATACAAGTTTTAGAGTTTCAAAGAAACTTGTGGTTCTACTTGACTTAAATATGTGAGTTTTAGAGTGTCATAAAGGAGCTTGCTTATGCCCATCTAAAACATGAAAGTTTTAGTTGATCAACATGTGCTTTAAAGGTTTGATAGACATTAAATGAACTTTTCAAAAAAAAAAAGTGCTTACCATAGAAACTCTTTCCATTCTCAACCCAACAGTTATATTATATCTCCAACAATTATTTCGCTTCATAAGCTGTAACTATAATACTAAAAACTTATTTTAACAAGATATTAAGCTTGAAAATCATTGAGTTATGATATTTACATTCTTTCTATTGTTATTATACGAAAAACAATGTTCTTGAGCCAATATCTTTAATATCTTTATTATTCAAGTATTAGAGTCAAATTATACTCATTTCACTTTTAGGGGAGAGTTTTTGAGTGAATCATTCTCATTGTAAAAAGAGAAGGAAAGGTTTCCCATTGTAATATAAAGATGTTTTTTTTTTGAGTGAAAAGCTCAATATAATATATAGTAAGGGGTTGTAATAGGCCATAAATACCTAGTTCAAACTTGTGAAAGCTTGTGAAAAAATCTCAAGTGATTGTCTGAAGACTATACATAGGTTTAAATGGATAAAACTGAATTAGGATAAATTATATTTTACATTGTCTCTCACTTCAACTCTTTATATTTTTCAGCTACTATAGTTTATGCTCTATTTTCTTGTTAAACATTGAATTTGAAATATTTACAAGCTCTTACTCAAACTTTTACTTACAAATTGATTTTAATCATTCCCACTTACATTGAGATTATGAAAATCACATTAACATTCTTATAAATAAAGTTTAGAACTTAAATTTGCTTAAACACACTATTATATTTTATTTTTTGAAAAAAGTAAGGTACTAAAAATTGAATTGATCAAGACACTGAGTCAATGCTAGTGGTTTAATCAGAGTTAAATTAGGGGTCAAATCAAAGTCAGACTAGTCATAATAAAATAAAATAATATTCATTTAAAAAATCATATATCAAAATATAATTGAAAATAAAAAAAAAATATTAGGATTCCCGATTTAGATTACATACCCAAGATGAAAAAACCATATAATAAAAGTTACTATGAATCGTAGATTCATGGGAAAGGAATCTGAATAATTAATGTTAATAATAATATTTTAAATATTATTTAATTTAATTGAGTGATATTTTATTTTATTTTAAGCCTTCGAGTAGTATTTGCTTTTTCTTCTAAAATTACAATCCCAATAAAGTCTTGGAAACGTGGGTCATTGGAGAAACGTGGGTCAGACTAAAAGTTAAAATTGGCATTGTGCTCTCGGTATATTGAGGTCCTTCTCTTCCTTTTTCTTCAAGCCAAGCGTCGGCTTCTCCAACCCTCTCAACATTCATCTTCCTCTTATCTTTTGCCTGAAGCATTCATCTTCCTCTAATCGTCTTAATCGCCGATGAAATTGCAGATCGAGTTGAAAACGCCAAAAAGGTCATGGCTTTTATATCTAGTTGCTCTGCTTTTTCTTGTTCCTCCTTCGATGGTTTTTTCCCAAATCTTCTTATCATCTCTTTTCTTTTTCCCCAAAAAAAAAAAAAAAAAAAAACTCCATCCCTTTCATTGTGAGCATTTCTTGAAAAGAAGAAAAATCCAAAACGACATCTAAATTGTTTGGAAGAAAAAAAACAACCCAAATAACTCGTCCAATCCATTAAGTTAGCCAAAATAACTTTAGATAGGCCATGTTAGACTGGATCAGCTCCAGGCCGATTTGAACAAAAAACCAAATTGAGGGTTTATCAGTTGAACCAACTAATTTAATCCAGTGTTGCATTCATATAAAAAAAGTTTTAAAGTGTCAAATATTCAATTTATACCTAATTTATTTACTTTTGAGTGCATTGCCATATTTAATGACAAGTGGACCTTTATCTTAATAAATGACTAATTTTAAAAATATAATAAAAATATACCTAGTAAAATACAAGAAAAATTAGAAAAATAACACCCAACACTCAAATGAATTTCAATCATAATTGAAATAAATAAATGAGTACTAATTAATCTTGGACTCTTTATATCATGCCATGTGTCTTCATTTAAGAATCTTTTATTCCACTTAAGCCTCACCTTGGTAATACTTCTCTATCATTGACCTGGGCCTTATAAAGACTCTTCTGGACGGTCTAAATGTGGGTTTGGATGACTATTTACGTTCTTGAGCTTCCATGGCCTAGTGAAACAATTCATTTGGGCTCAAATATACAAAACTATAACCCAATTTTCCTCCTCCAAGTGCATGTGTGTGTATTGCACCTGTAATATGGTGAATTGGACTCCAAACACACATAATAGGCTCTTGGATATAGATTTCTTTCCTTAAACTTTCCTTTATTTGAATAACTCGGCATTTGACGTCTTGATGATACAACTTGTCATATAGAATCTCATCATTTTTAAATATTTCTACTAAACTATAATATAAGGTATTTTTAAAAATCTTTGCTTAGTATACAATATAAAACATTGAATAACTTTTATAATTATTTTTTAATTATATTCCTACTTCATTTATTAATTTTTTTTAAAAATGATGCATTGAAATTTTAATTATTATTATCAAAGTACTTATATAAGGTATTTAATGAGGGTAAAATTAAAAGGATAAAATTTTTTAAAAAAATTAAGGTTTCAACTAATATTTTTTAAAACCGTAAATTAGTTACAAATGTTCTATATTTTAGTTTAGGGGGAATAGTGGATACTAAAAGCCAAAAATTTGTGTGGAAAATAAATCTCATGAATGGTGAAATCATGGTAGTTTATTTAGGAAAAGATGAAGAGCTAAGAGAAAGATGAAAATCCATAAAATTTTGATATTCATAAAAAGAAGAAGGGCATATTTTGAATAAAGTATTTTTTTATTTAAAGGCAAGTAGTAAGAAGCAAAAAAAAAAAAGCAAGGAAAAAGAAATTAAACAAAAGTCAAGGTAAAGTTAGAAGTAGAAGTTGAGACGCAGTAATCAACCTCTAAAAGATTGACTTGAAGAAGAGTTCTATGCATAGTTTAAAATTTGTTTAGAAGAGAGTAAATATCAATTATAATCATTGATGATAAATCTTCAACTACAACCTTCTTGAAAAAGAATTTCGGACAACAAATCAAATTATAATCATAATCTTTAGCAATAAAGTAATTAATACTACATAAACTTTGGCAAAGTCACTTATACTATCAGATTAATTATTTAATCCTCATAATTTTAATTTAACTATAACTTAATCTTTAAAACTTTAATTCAATTGTAACTCAATTCTTAAATTTAAACTCTTATAACTTAGTCCTTATAGTTTTAACCATTTAAAATACTAGTCCGTATATTTTAAAAATAAAATTATAAGATAAAAAATATTTTAAAAATTTAATCTTTATAAGATTAAAATGGTTTAGTAATTTAAAATATTAGTCCCAAATTTTAACATAATTTTATTCTTAAAAATATATGGACTAATATTTTAAATGATTAAAACTATAAAGATTGAGGTGTAATAATTAAAATTTAAAAATTAAATTATAATTGAGTTAAAATTATAAGAATTAAGTTGCAATTAAATTAAACCTATACAGATTAAATGATTACTTCCTCCATTCAAAAATATAAAGCATTTTTTAAAGAGTTGGATGTTTAAAAAATATAAAATATTTTTAATTTTTTAAATATAATTATTATTTTTTTTAAAAAGTGTCATATTGATAAATGAATTTATATTTATTATATATATTTAATAGAAATTGAAATTTAATTAAAAATATATTATATTTTTTTACGAATTTTTTTTTTTTAAACCTCCTGCATAGGTATGAGAACAAAGGAAGGGTACTAGTCACGAGACAGAAAAGACCCCTCCAAGTCACCAGTTTTATATTCTTCATATGCACGTGTGTGCGTGTGAGTGGATTTCTTCCGTCAAAATCGAAAAAAACTCGGATTTTTCCGAGTCCAGGGACATGACCCTTCCTGGTTCTTGCTGGCATCGCCAGTTGCGTCCACACACACGGGACTTCACAGATGCTGACGTGTAACATGCCATCACTACGTGTTCTTCTATCCGCCGTTAGATTTTCGTATCAACTATCAATCTTTTGCCGTTCGCTCGTCTTCATCTTTGAGCTCGTCTACTTTTTTTTTTTTTTTTTTTTTTGGGTGGAACCTCTTCGCTTCATTTGAACTTCCAAATTCCATGTATATTTATACGACCACAAGTTCGTCAGAGTCATCCTTTGACGCCTTCTTTCTTCTCTGCCTCGGCTCTCTGCCTCCGGAGGAAGAGAGAGTGAAGGAAGTGCCGAATTGGGTGGGAAAGAGAGAAAGGAAGACAAGGATCGTCCCAGCTCAGGGTAAGTGTTCTTCTTTTTCCAGTTTGTGCTTGTATGTGAATATTCTGATAAATTCTCTGCTTAGTCTCACTGTATGAGGTTTTTCGAAATAGCGCTGCCTTTTTGGGTTGCTGCTAGCTATAACTTCGGTGAATTGTTTCCCCCCCTCTGTTTTTGAGTTTTCGATACTCGAGGTTACCGAAATTCGATACTTTTTATGAAAGTCGAGGCCGTTTTATTTCGCAGAGGATTTTGGTTTCTTGTCGATTTAAATTTGATTTTGATTCTCTCATGGTGTGTTTTCACTTTTACTGTTAATTGGGAATCGTGGCCTAGCCTCGTAGGGTGAATAGAGCTGACACGGAGTTTGTCGTTTTTTGTTTTTGCTGGTCCATTTTTTTTCCTTTTCTGGCCTGAGCGGGTTAAGTTGAATCGCCTCTTTGATCTTTATGATTTAGAGAGTTTCGTGACTTGTCTGCATCTTGGGCTTATGGCAAAGAAACAGAAAATCCTCAAACAAGGGGCTGGATGAATGAAATACGAAAAAGGAATTGCATTCAATCATTAAAATATATACTTTTCTCCCCCATTTTTTAATCTTTATGCAATCATTTTCTTCAAGATTGGTATACAGCGTCATGCTTTAAATTTGTTCTTGATATGTTTTGCAATCGAGTTTGGTGTATGCGTGATATGCCTAGAAATAACTTAACACGGGATTTCAAATACTTTTGTGTCGGAATGCTGAGTTCTGGTAAGTGGTGAACTTGAATGAGCGCTCTTCAGTGTCCATGAATTGGGAGTACTCACTAGCCTGGATGACATTCACTGAACTGGCAAATTAACGATATTGAGGTGAATTGTGATAAATAATAGAAATTGTAAAGGGTTTCAATGGGCTTCTCGTAGGGATCTTTTGAAGTTAACTAAATCTCGGTCATCATCTTTAGTTGACTTTCTGTTTGATTTTTTCATGAAACTTGCTGATGGACATATCCGCCAACACTTTTCTTACTTTTATGTTTTCTTAAAATATGTTGCAAAAAGATTATACCAAATTGCAACATATATATATGTGTGTCCGTGTCTGTGTTCATGCATGTACGTACTTTTGTTTTGTTTGGTTGCTGTATAGACTTGAATGCAAACAAGAAGCATCTTCCATGTTATACAATGGAGTGAATTTAATCATTTTTCAGAACCCGGAATTTGGTCCTGGCACTTAAATTAAATAAAAAACACCTGCAAGAGATGGAAGTTATCCTAAGTATATAGTCCAATAAATTATCTAAAATGACTTCCTCCATGGTCCAAGTAGCTTGTCAACCAAAAGATTTCGACATGGCAACCAAACTCTCCAGCTTGGTGAGTTTTGTGCCTTATGTCTACCAATTGAAAGAATATTTCCGTAAAATCGTTATGGAATAAAGGCAACCGATTCCATGGAATTGTTGCATGTTTTCATGGGCATTACCTGAAAAAAGAGCAATTCATCATTCAATTGGACATTCTATTGTAGGATTTAGAGACGGAATACCTTTTAAGGAGCATGAAAATGATAGAAACCAAATATCTGATAATGCAGACGTAACTTTGGCACAGATCTGTCTGTCATCTGATGGAGATTTGGGTTCAATAGGAGAACTGGTTAGGCTCATCTCATTACATTTGCCTATTTGCCTATACATGTTGATTTATGAAAGGATTTAGTCATGTGCATTCATGCCTCAAGACAGTCAACTGTAGTATTTTTGTCCACTTAAATGGGATAATGATGTGGAGTTAATGACCAACTTTACATTCTTACCAGTGATTGCACACTATGATTTATGGGCATGATTTTAATATTTTCCTGGAAGGAGGAGCGTGGTTAAGACAGACATTATTATCAAAGGAAAAAGTGAGAAAGTAGTAAATAGTTGACTGTGTTAGCTGGTCCCCTGGACCTAGATCAAAGTTAGGGCATGATTTCATAAGCACCTTCAAATACAAGTTGTAGTCTAAGACTAGTTTATCATGTGTGTATAGAAATCTCCTGCGTTGTTTATTTGTATTAAGTTATATAAATTGCTTTGGTTCGTGTAACTTACGTGATCTATCTTTCTCCTGTGGTGTTACTTGATCTTCTTTGCATAACTGAGGTTTCTGACCAGGAATGAGCGAGAAAACTATGATGTTTAACTGTAGTTCATCTGTGTCTACTCACTACTGATAGCACTTGAGCGTTGCTTTAGAAAAATGGGTTTGGAGATATAGGCTTTTTCTGTCACCTTATTAAAATCCATTTCTTGTGGGAAATTAGTGAGAAATTCATTTGTGTACCAATTGATTGCTTGAAACTTGGAGTTTTCTATTGAAGAAGTTTGACCTGTTTTATTCCTACAATAGAACGATGTCTTCTCCTTCAACTGGATCCACTGACGTCCACTGCAACCCATTTGATGCAGGTGCTGACTACTGACCTTAAACCATATTGCTTCATATAATTTCACTTATGATTTATTGTATTGCATTTCTATTTGTAACGAGTGTGCCTCCTTTGGTCTCATATTGCAGTAGTTAGAGAGCAAACCATTGTGGCGCCTCTAGCAGATGACAATAGCTCCTTTGATTGCCAAACACCCGGGGTCTTAGATGGCTTAGACCTCTATATAAATGATCTGTGTTTCAGTGAAATTCCTACTGACAGGATAGGTTTATTTGGCAATAACGTCAATTACAGTATCTTTTCTGATCATGAATTTTCTGGGACAAATTTGATATATGACGCCACAGACGGATTTATGCTTTTTCCCTCCCTTGAGAAAACAATGGAGGCAACAGATTCCCATTATGGGGCTTCTTGTGAAGAGACTCAGCAGATGTCTGATAATACATGGTTTCACTACATGTGCCATCAGGCTAAATCCAATGAAGAATTTGAAGCCAGCCGCTGTCAGATTGATTCCAATGAAGTAGATTATTCTGATCCAGAGTCCTTTATTAAAAGTTTTTTTGACCTGTCAGATGAATCTTATTCATTGCCTGCACTGGTAAGCAAGGAAACAAGCAAAAAGAAGCATACCCTTGTTCTTGATTTGGATGGTAAATCCTCTTCGATCTTCATCTTAGTTTAGTCAAAATTAATCATATTAGTTCAATCCCATTCGATGGTTGGGTGAAATTTTTTCCAGAGCCGTTACTTTGTTGTCTTTTTTGTATCATGATTTATGACCTTCATTACAATAAAAAATCAATATTACTGCTCACTCTGATGCATGTTTAGGCTTTGGATCATATTTGGTGATGCAGATAATTTTTTTCTCCACAGTAGCTTTTACATTTTATAGTAGAATTGCCACTTGAGTTTATTTAACTGTCTAAGCTTTATAAAGTTGCCTTTTGATTTGCATTATTCTTGCTTCTTCCTTAAATATGGAAGGCCTCTTTATTATAAGATTGCTTTTGTAAATTACCAGCATAGTATATGTTTTCTCATCTGAGTTAGAATTGGCATTAGCATAAAAGTTGAACACGTGTTTTTTGTTACATGAACAAATTCTTGTGACGTTTTGATATGTATATATGTATATCTTAAATAACTTGTTACTTCTATATTTTGTTGGTTCAATAGAAACACTAGTCCATTCTACATGGGAGCCATGTTATGGCGTTGACTTCACAATCCAGTTCAATGATAATGATAACAAGGACCAAACTATATATGTACGGAAAAGGCCCTTCCTTGAGGTATTTTTGGAAAGAGTGTCAGAGATTTTTGAAGTCATCATTTTTACGGCTAGTCAAAGGTGTTATGCAGAAAAGCTTCTGGATGTTCTTGATCCAGATAGAAAATTTTTCTCTGATAGAAGATACCGGGATTCATGCATCTTATTAGATGAGGTGTACACTAAAGATTTGACAGTTCTCGGCATTGACCTGGCAAAAGTATTTATACTCGACAATTCTCCTCAGGTGCATTTCTTCCTCATCTCAATTCTGTTAAAGCCTTTTCATGCTTTTTAGTTGGTTGTAATTCGGTTCTTGAACTTTAACTTAGTGTAACTCAATCTTTTTTAATCATGTAAAACATTGGTTGATTTATTTTAGAAGATACAATTAAAAAGATTAAATTTATTTTGAAATTTGGGGTCTAATACTTTAAATTACTAAAACTTTTAAAGTTTAATTTTTTTATAATTTTATTTTCTAAAATATAGGAACTGCTATTTTAAATTCCTAAAATTACAGAGACTAAATTATATCAAGTCAAACATTAGGGATTGAGTTACAATCAAATTAAAATGAATTTCAGCAAGTCAAAGTTCATACAACTGCATTAAAACTATGGAGATTAAATAATTAATTTTTTCTAAATTTTATTATTCTATTGGGTATTTCTTTTGTTATAATTGGCAATTACAGCTTTCTCCAGACGTGTTGTGAAATACTGACCAGATGTCATACATCATTGGTCACTGTTGCTTTGATAATTGGCGTAAGATACTGAAAATCTCTGTCTGTCTTCATGTTTTTAGGTATTCAGGTTGCAGCCTGATAATGGAATTCCAATTGAAAGTTGGTTTGACGACTCTTCTGATTCTTGTCTGATGTCCTTGCTTCCATTTCTCGAGACGCTCGTCGATGTGGACGATGTTCGACCTGTCATTGCAAAGAAGTTCAGGGCTTGGAGGTTTTAGTGGTTTCAACTTAGTTTCTCCTCTATTGGATTGGTGGATCTCTTCGTCTTCTCTGTGAAGGAGAGTAGCTACAATCATAGTCCTAGGATTACATGTCCAATTGTCCATATTCAGTGAGTTCAGATGACCCCACTCAAGTATATATGTGTGTGTGTGTCTCTTTGGTGTGTTTAGGAGATACTTTTGTCTCTACCAAAACCCCTAAGAAAAACACAGAATAGTTTTGCCTAGAAATAGTTTTTTTTTTTTTCTCCTCTTAATAATTTAGCTACGCTTCTTGGGTTGGGTTTTTAGTTGTTTTCTATATAGGGAGTCTTTTCATAAGCGGCTTGGTGCCCAAATTGCCAGATTTGTAAGTAAAATTTTGCTTATAATGCAATGATTTGGTTTGAAGTATATACCAACATTGGTAGATGCTGGTTCTTCACATGATCGTTATATGTGTACCTATATTAAGTTGTTTATTTCATGCCTTTAAATGAGACTAATGCCTTAAATATATCTCACATTCTCACAAATTTATCATGCCTTTTTTTAAAAAAAAAATTGTAGATGAACTTGCCAATGATGTGTGAATATTATGAATTGCGTGTCATAAAATATAAATACAAACAATCCAATCTCAACTTTGTTCCAAAGTGCTGACAATGATAGGTAGAATTAGCACCCAGCACAAACTGTAACCTTTGAAAAAGGGAGGATTTGGACTTAAGTCCAGTATTTTGATTATAGTTATTAAATTTCATTAATATTCTAAAATTATTGAACTCTTTGAAAACTTGAAGTCAAAATACTTTTTACACTTGCCATCTCCTTGAAAAGCTTGAGATTTAATATTTTTTAAATATTATAAAACATCTCTTATGACATTATTACTGTGTTACATGAGATGTTGGATCAAGTCAATCTATCCAGGAAAAGGATGGCTTATCTTTCTTCTTGCAAACAAAACATCTTTTTTTTTTTTTTGTTACGGAAAAGAAAAAAAAATGTATGTTATTTTCTGAGCAATACATCCAAAATTCAAAGGTTTATTTTCATCATTTTGTTGTCTTGATATACGTACGTTTGTATCTCGGTAAAAACTTAAACACAAACACACTAAAGACAGTATCCTAGATTTTCTTCCATTTTGTTGTATTTATCTATTGACGTTGCTGTATATCGATTAAAAAAATGCAATAAATATGTAAAAATATAGTATATTTTACCAAATCTGCCTCTCAATTAATGTGTCTAAAACAATTTCTCTCTCGAAAGACAAATATAACGAGGGATGGAGTAACTCTCTATCATCTCAGAGAAACAATATCATGAAGTTAAATTAGTTATTTAAACCTAGCAACAATGACATGTATGAATAGTCTCACCTCTATGTTGCTTTTGAATGCTTTCAAATCGGAGAACATGCATATGCCTTTATATTGTAGTTTAAGGCACCAAACGAGTATAACCATGACCATGTCTCTGTCTAATTCAAATTGTTAAATTATGAGTAATGGTTTGTGTTAATTATTAGAGGAAGTTTTTTCCCCCCTTATATGTATCTTTTTATTAAAAACAATCATATTTGAAATACTGTCAAGCACCAAATATAAGCATCTTTCCTAGCAAAAATTTAAACATTAGTTTGTTATGTTGTAAAAAACTAACCTCTTCCACTAGACTCAACTTTATTGTTATTAGAAAAAATAATAGATAGGTCTCAAAATGATTGATTAATTCAAGTTAAGTTCTAACCAATTTCAAAGTGCTAAACTCCAGAATTTGCAAGCTTGAGTCTTAATTTTATAATTTTATTATGATGAATTTACAATTTTTTTTAAATTTTAACATGGTTGAAAAATAAATATTTATTTTTTCTATTAAATTAGAATAATAAGTTATAAATTCATTGCAATGAAATTGTAAAATTAAAAGCTGAATTTATAAATTTTTGAAGTTTGACATTTTAAAATTAATTAAAATCTAATTTAAATTAATTACTCTTCGTAAGATTTACCTGTCATTCTCCTTTGGTATTATTAGAGGCAGTGAGTTTGTTCACATGGTTGTGCATTCAACCACCCAGGTCTTCCAGGGTCGGTCCTGTACCATTTTGGAATACAGTTTTTAATGGAGTTTTCAGAAATTTGAATTTACACCTCATATGTCTTGTGATCTTGCGTTATGCTTCTATTCAGCATTACAAGACTTCTTTTTTTTTTTTTAACATGTCATATTTAAAATATAACACTACACGGTATAATTAATAAAGTTTTTTAAAATAATTAAGAAGACTGTTTAATTAAAACACTATTAAATAAAAATAAACATGAAAAAGAGTACAACTTATTTTAAAATACCTTACAATTCATAGTTAATTTTCTAACTATACTTCTCTATCGCGTTATTAAAAACAATCTACCCCGGTGCATATTACTACAATCTGATATTTTATCTGGTTCGGAAGTTAGTTCATTAAGATTATCGATGCTAGATAATTGTTGGATTTATAACATCAACTATGGCCATACTACAATTATCTGTTAATGCCTTCTCAAATAATATAATTAACAAAAACACTACACAAAAACACAATGCCAAAGTCATGGTTATAGGTTTCCAGTCCGGTCCTACATTTTCCAAATCAGTCATTTTTCTTTTTTGGCAATCTGGCAAAAATTTCTCACAATCTACAATGTCATCTTCATCTAGTATGTCTATTGCTCAGATTGCATTTACACATTTGTTTTCTTCTCAAATGGTGATAATATTTTTAACATAATACGTTCTCATCATCAACAACCCTAACATGACATGTCCAAGAAACAATTGCTGCACATATAAAAGCTAGATTTGAAGTGACCACAAGAAATTCAAAGTCCAGATTCCCCAGAGCACCAGCCAAAAGACCTGCAACGATGGATGATTTGAAGCCTTCTAATCAGTACAGATAATAAATACATGTGATGACAATTAACGTGAAACGACAAGTATGGATGAGAGCAATTAAAGAAAATGATTAAATAAAACATTTCAGCAGCAAAATCAAAAGTTGACTGAAGGGTAAATTAAAGGTCCTCACTAAAGTTATTTGTTAATTGGGTGCAAAAATTTACATAGCTTTGAGGATAACACTGAAATCCCTTATGTTGAATTCTAACGTTACATCCAAGGGATATTTATCGCGAGTTAATTTAGACGCAGGGTATGTCAGATTTAGGAAACACTCTCTCGGGTAATGCCTAAGCTAAAATTAAAAGAGGCGATCTTACAAACATAGCATTTTTTTTTTTGTCATTGCTCTTCCCTTTGAGTACATTATGAAATTAATCAAAAAATAAAAAAGGACCCCCAACAAGTGAACGACCCAAAAATCTCAAACCTATAAAGAGTCTTAAGTAAAATGAAGGTCAAAAGAGTATAAGCTTAATTTAATTATGTATACATCCTGTGCAACAAGAAAATTTTAAGCTTTGGACATGAAACATACAGGCTGTAAATTATTCCGAGTTAGATGTCTATAGGACTTAAGTGATGTTGAGAGTACAAGATGAAATGGAAAAGAATGGTCATTGGTGAAATGGACTAAGGGTGGAGTGGGAAAGAGTGGAACGGAACAAAACATTCCATTGTTTGAGAGTTCTATTAAAGAAATAAATGATTTTATTGATCATCATTTAAGAATAATTATAAAATTAATAAATTTAAACTAGATATAATTATGTTTTTCAACTTTACGACAGGAGAAATGAAAGAGTGAGAAGGGGTGAGAAAAATGAGGGTCATTTTGTAATAATGTTAATTATGTCATGCCATTCCAACCTCGACCCCAAAATTGGGGGGCCAGAAAAAATGGGTTTAGGATGGCATGGAAGGCCACTTCAATCCATTACATTTCCTTTTAAAAATTTCTCGCAAACAATGGTATAATACTTTTAGCCATCACACTTCATTCCATTTCATCCCTTAAAAAACTCCCAAACACTACTTAAGAGAGTGCAAGCAAAATATTATTATGAACCCTAAGTTTATCTCAATCCAAATGGATTAGGAACATCCCCAGGGATGTTAATGGGGCAGAGACATGTTAGTTAGAAAAACCAAAGACAGAAATAATTGAATTTTCTTGTCCCTCTTTCTTTTCCCCCAACCAGCTATGAATCTCTGACTCTCAACCTTAATAAAGTGGATATTTTGATTATTCTAGAAAATAAAGATGAAATCAGATCATATTTCCCCATCCTCTTTTAACACTAAGTTGGAATTAGAATTTTATAATTATGAACAGTTCCTAGCATAAATAAATCGAAAGAAGCAATCCTACCAGCAAATAAGTACAAGTGATTGGAATTACTCAGAATATCAGGGTGAAAATTTATCAACCATGGATGACAGACCAAACGCTGTAATTTTACCTAAGACTCTTCACTGACAATATCATGACCGAGCATTTTTTACTTGTAGAGACTCCATTTTTCAGGGGGGAAAATTGGGGTATTAAATGTTTACTTTGCAATGCTTGATTGAATAGCATCTTAATTAAATTTTCTACCACCATCATCTTCATTTTAAAGAATACCTACAATGATTATATTTGCGTTAACACAATTATCTTCATTATAAGTATGCAAAATGGAGCTCCATATCTCTAGAATTTATGAAGGCATTAATACAGAGCACATGTAGTCTCTGGAAGGAGAAATCACTGCTGAAGTCGTGAAAGGCATCATTCAGTTAATAAGATACAACAAGATGAACACTAGTGGGCATCAAGTGAACATTTGCAACTTCTATAAGCCATGAAAATTCTGTAGAAGATGAAACGGCTACAGCTTAACTTTCCAAAACCTCGACTAAGTTGCAAAAGGAACCTAACTCAACTAAGTATTACTTTGAATAGGACTAATGCAAGGTGCAATCGCTTAGTTGCTAGGGCCTTTAAGATCATAAGTCCAGAAAACTACTGTGGGTCAAACACTACTGTGTGATAGTACGATTGATCATGTCATTGGCTATGCTGAACAAAATTATAGAAACATAAAATTTGAAACGCATCTTCTCGTTGACACAATTTAGCTAGCTACTACACAAATTTTCAGTATTATTTGTGTAACTGTCATGCAATGTCGCACAATGAGCAACTATACAAAGCATTTGAAAAAAAAATTTTGCACGAGGATGGTGGCAACTAGATAGATAAACTACTCCTTGGCATTGGGCTAAACCTGGACTATACGTACAAATACACGAGAAAATGGCGAAGTTTGAAAATTTGACTTCGGTAAGACTGACTTTAGAGTTCTTCAATTACGATGAGATGGACATTCTTTAAATTATTTTAGCCCTAGCAATATTGTCTTGGTAGAAGAAATTGCACTTAAATGTACAATACAAGCTGCCATCTTCGATCATAAACTCGCGAAAAAGCCTTTATATATGACATTATTATTTTCTAAACAAGAATAAATGCCAGAAATCTGGAAGCCACATACGTATGAAGTCTCCTGACAGCCCAAATTCTTAAGGTTTAAGAAAATCATAACAATAACGAACCATAGAGCAAAGAGACGAAAACAGAAACTGACCTACTTGAACTCTTACTGTTGCGGATTCTGAGGGTTTGGCGGAGGAGGCATGCCTGGGCGAGGTGGTCCATATACAGGAACAGCACCGCCAGGCGGAGGGGGCATCCCAGGTCGAGGAGGAGGTGGAGCTGGCATTCCAGGCCGAGGCGGAGCAGGCGGTCCTCTGACCATCTGTCCAGGAGGGGGTGGTCCCATAGGTCTCTGTCCAAACTGAGGCGGAGGCACTTGGAATGGCTGTGGCGGACCACCCGGCCGAGCAGCAAACTGCCCAGGTGGCATTGGCGGAGGGGGACCTCTCGCCATTGGAGGCGGAGCCTGCCCAGGATACCCCGGCATTTGCCCAGGCGGCCGCATCACGGGTGGCCCAGCTGGATACGATACCGGTGGAGCAGAGAGCTGTGGCGGACGCGAGATCTGAGGCTGCATCATGCCAGGAGCAGGACCACCAACGCCGCGAACGGGGCCGGCAAGACCAGGCTGAGCCTGAACAATAGGAGCAGTGGGAACCCCTCTACCAGCGGCGCGGCCGATACCAGGGCCGGCTAAAGCGGCCGCATTGACAGCCTTAGCTCGGGACTCCTCAGGGGGCGGTGGGCCCTCAACGGTCATGGAGATGACCTCTTCGCCACGGAGAAGAACAAGGCCTAGGGTACGACGATCCTCGCGCTCTTCATTGGTCTTCTTGCCCTTGGCAGGGGGTAGCTTGCGGAACTCTTCGCAATCGCCGATAACGAGGTTCATGTGGCGATCGAATGCCATGAACTTACCCACAAGCTGACGGCCATCTTGAATGGTGACTCGCATACGGTAGTTTATGTATTGAAGCATCTTCGAACTCTTAGACATCGACATGTTGCCTTCTTCCTGAAGAATCAACAAATAAAGAATGGATTCCAGAATAAGTAGAGAAACAGATCTCCAAAATAAACAAAATACCTGTGGTGAGGATAGCGGCGGCGACTACGGCTGGAGGTGCAGAAGAAGGCGGCTGCGGCGACTGACGGTGGAGAGGCGGCAAAGCAGAGGCGAGCAGAGAGGTCGAGTGGGTGAAGAAACGGCCCAAGGATAAAAAGGGTTCAAGTGAGATGGGTAGAAATGGAATATTATAAAAATGGTGTGGGCAATTTAGTCAGGACATGGCTGAATATTTCTCTCTCCTCCAAAATATACCCCAAGTTTAGAGAGCGCGGGAGAACGACTGAACAAGTGCGATCGCTAGGGCTTTAGAAACTTTCAAGTTTCAAGTGAACTTAGCGGTTACGTAATATCCACATTCCGCATTGAAGTAGCTAAGCTTTGGATAAATTTTTTTAAAAAATAATTTATAAAAATCAATCCATATGGTTACAAACGAGAATAGGTTGCAAACTGAAGTAACATTTAAAATTCAATAATAATAATATTAAATTATGTGATGATTTGGAAGAATTAATATGTATTTAGTTTTCAATTTATTAAAAATCTACTTGCTAAAAATTTATTTAGCAAAAGTTAATTTAGTGAAAGTCAGTCGTTATAACAAAATTTATGTTTGGATATATTTTTTTAAAAGTCAGTTTGATAAATTAAAATTTATTTAAATTATGATAGTATAATATATTTTTAAATGTGCAATTATCAAAAAGATATTGACATATGATGACTTGTAATTTTTATCATACAAATGTAATATATTTAAAATATGTAAAAATGTGATAAAGATTTTAAACAATATAAAATTTGTTTTATAATGCTAAAAACTTGATCTTTAATATGTATACTTTTTAAATTTGTAATTTTAGATAATGTGATAAAGATTTGTAATTTTTATTATATATTAATGCTAAAAATTAACATAATTAATGATTTAATTTATAATGCTAAAAACTTAATGTCTAATTATTATTATTTAAACAACAATTATATTTTAATGAATTAACTATTTTTTAAATAAAATAATAAGAAATTAAACTTTTAAGTAGCAAAGTCAGATAATATCTCACTTTTTAAATCTACTTTTCAAAAGCTCCATCATTTTGTATTCATCAAATTCACTTTTAATAATATTCTCAAAGCATTTTTAGGATGTGCTTTCTTCTTCTTATTTTTTTCCAACAATATCCCACATTTCAAATGTAAAATAGTATTTCTCAAAAGTTAAAAGTGGGTTACCCTAACGTACCTTTAATTTAAGTTAGTTGAACAACAGACCAGAGCCTTTCCTTTTTTTCCCCTCCTTTTCCCTCCACCTCTCCAATCCTCACAATTCAAATTATTTTATTAAATAATTTTTTAATTATAAAATTAATGAAGGGTAAGGACTGAGGAAGTGGAGGGAAAATGATAGTTAAAAAAATAGAGAGATTCTTAGTCCGTTGAACAAGGATAAGGGAACTATGTTAAACATATAAGGTTGCATATGGACAATATTGGACTGAGTAAATTAGGGCCCTTTGTCCAATATCCAGCCCAAAGGAAGAATCCCATTGCTAGCCTGCCCATTGTAAAATCTCCTTCTACTAAACACATTTAACATTAGAACTCATGGTAATTAAAATATTAATACATAAAAATGATTACCAAGATTTTTTCTAAATTCAAGAGATTCTAAGTTTTTTAAATAATAATGAGTTCAAAACAATCAAATCTTTTATATTAGAGTAAAAATAAGTTTCAAAAGTATGGGATACCTTAAAAAAGTGAAAGAATTCGAAGATGACTGAAAAATAAAACATATGCTGTGATACAGGGCAATGCGCCATGGCTTGTGCACGCTGTGTCGTAGCGTGTTGCTCTCTGTGCCACACACTGGCTCAGGTGTCATACGTCGCAGTATGTTGCACGAAAATTCAACTGATTCTACTATCATTTGATAACAAAATCGAGAAACTTCTAATGCACCCTAATTTTCCATTTGACATCCGAATGATGTGATCTAGGTGTCTATGAAAAACTCTTTACATCATGGGTTTCGCTTTGAAAATAAGTCACACTAAAAAGTTAGATACCCAAACACATTTTAACCATTTTTCATAACTTTCACACAAAATGGGTGTCCAAAACCCTCAATATGTGTCAAAAGTCTTTCCTAACACCTGGATCATGTCTATTAGACTTAGAATTATTAGTACAACACGTCATAAGCACTAAAATAACAGTATAACAAAAATTCACTCCTCAACCCCATTTTATCAAAAATAGAAGGGGAGGTATATTATCATTACTTTATATCCAATTTAATCCAAACATGTTTAAATCATCGTTTGTACACTTGCACTAATATTTTGGCCCTATAAAAATATATATCTCAACATATACAAATACTTAAGGCCCAAAATATAAATCTAAGATTTGCAATAACAACATAGTGCAAGTGTGATGGCATGCATCTTAGAATTGACAAACATATACTATTATAAAAAATAAACTAAGCTAAAGGTATATGGTGGGAATATGCTAATTCTTAGCCTCCTGAGTCTTCTCCCTCTCAGCACTAGAGCTAGAGCTTGAAAAGTATTAAATGCAAGGGGTGAGTCTAATCACTTAGTAACCAAGTCAAAACCTACCCTATACAGTTATATATTAATTATAAGACAAGTACATGCATATGAAACTAAGCACTTAAAACATACTCACACATATCACAACTTATCCTTTTTTCACTAATAACATCCTCGTCTCACATATACTAGGTACATTGTCACCATTTGCTCAAATATGTGACATGTCCCCTCATTTACACGACTTGTCACAACTTAACACGTGTGACACATCATATATTTACTTAGGTAATGATCAAATAACCTTATATCCTTCTTATTTTCTCAGACTAAAATTATGGGCTATAACACTAAATAGGGTTCCGTCCGTGTAACTGGACTACCCAAACTCACCAATTGTAAGGTGTGATCCAGTTAAAAATCACATGACTCACCCTCAGACCACGGCTTCCCCCGTTTTTAAATCTCTAGGGTGTCTCATACCCTAGGCTATTCTCCTTATTGAACTAGTGAAGATAGCTAGGTTTTAGTCTCTCAACAAACTATAAGACAGTCCTTTGACAAACTGTGGGATAAGGCTATACTCCCATACACCGGATGGTAGCCTAAATGCCATATGAATTTTCTCTCTACTCTCAATTCCTAAGCAAACTCTCACCACTGATCATGCCATAATCAATACTCACTTAGTTTCATATTTTCATTTACTCATTATCACCACAATCATGTTAGGCTCACGACCTTGCGCTACCCAAGTACACATCAATTTCTTATCTTTCACTTATAACAATTACACCTATTTTTTAGTCACAATTGCTCATCTTTATCAAATCAATCACTCACCTCTCATTTACAATATATCATCACATTCATCTTTTTAAAGACATATGTATATTCATATTTGAAAACATCTTGATTTGGCATTTTTATCTTCAACCACAATAACATTATGCACATTCAATTTTCATGCACTCATTAGAACTAACGCATACTTTTCATGTTGAAAATCAGCCCATGCATGCCACATTCACAACTAGAAATCAATTTATAATCAATTAACATATAATTACCTAAAGTAGGGTTTCCTCAATTATTTCAAATCTTTGAGAGGTCAAAAGTTTACCTCTTTAATGTTTTTAGCTTCCAAACTTGAATTTTTAAGTCAAGATAGATATCCAAGAGCCAAAATTACAATCAACCAAGTTAAAATTTTATCAACATTACCAACTCAAGCATTAAATCCTTAATCCTCTACTTTTAAATTGCCTAATGTTCACTCTATATGAGTTGAAGCCTATCCATTGAATTCATTATCTATCTATAATGTCATATAACTTCATTAAACAACCACATTGCCATTAATACCTCAACAACTACAATAATAACAAATTTAATGTCTATTTTTGAATATTATTGGAGCCCATCCTCTAATAACCACCAAAATTATTTATACTAGATTCAAATACTTTAAACAACTTTTATTAACTTTATTTGAGTCAATAATTTAGACCCATACCCTATATAGACCAAAATCACCATCCTCATCTAAACCCTAACTCAAATCCTTGAGAAAATAGAAGAGGAAAGGAGAAAAAGGGCTTAAGAATCTTACCTTAGGTGTTTGTAGCCTCCAAAATACTTCCAACGTCTTTCATAACCAAACCTTAGCAAGGCTTAGTGCGTCTCTTGTAATATCCAGAAAAATTTAACTTTGGTTTATTAACCTAATGAGGGTAATTAGTGAGTTAATGAGGTTTGTGGCCAGAAGGGCTTAACTTGGCATAATTATTATGATTTTAGCCCTAAAAGTAGGTTCAGATTGATGGCGAGCCACCCAAGCAAGGAATGAGGAAGAAAAAGTGAAGAATTGCTCTCTATGCCGTATGTCGCGGTGTGTGGTTGGTCCACCGTGATGTGCAGAGATAAATTTAAATGTAACGAGCTCCTTTGTCCCATGCGCTGTGGTGGAGGGCATCATGCACCACAGCGTATGGGCAAAATTTTTGATAAATCAGATCGCGTCAGTATGAGAAAACAGAAGAGAAAAGAGGAAGAAAATGAAGAAAACATTAGAACTTTGCTAGGAAATACTTATTGGCTTCCATTGTTAATATTTTGAAGCTCCCAAACACATAAGTAGGTAATTTAAGCCTCATTTTTCTTTTCTCTCCCTCAATTATGATGATTTATGGTAGGGTTTGACTTAGGAAATGGGTTTTTGGTCTATAGAGGTATGGGTCTAATTCCATTAGTTAAAATAAGTATAATGAGAGTTGTTTAATGTATTAAAATACTACATTAATGATTTTGAAAGTGGTTAGTCTATGAAAGCATTTAACATCCAAAAATTAACATAAATATAGTAGTTGGGAGAGGTTAATGTGCATTAATGGTGGTTTGAGGTATTATTAATGATAAGGTACATTAATGAAATTTAATAAGCCCATTGGGCATGAATGAGTAGTGATTATGAGTTGATAAAAATAGAATGTGTAGAGTTATATGTTGATAAAGCTTTAAGAGTTAGACAATGATAATATTCTTGTAATATGGATGTAGAAAGGTTCGTTATTAGCACCATTCGAGCTTGTTAAAGCTTTGAAAAGTTGGTATAATGAGGGGTAAATCTTTGACTTCTTAAAGGTTTGAGGTAACTGGAAAAAACTTAATCTTTATAGTTGAATGTTAATTGTATTTGTGAAATGTGAATTATGAGTTAAATTACTAATGTATATTGACAAAGTGTTTGATTTGTGAAATGGTTTTTTAGAAAAAAAAACCTTGATTGTACCACCCTTGATGTTTTACGAAATTGATTATGATTTATTATTATGGGTGGAGAATTGTGATATATTATACGTTAAATTGTGGAGTATTAAGGATGTGAGCTCATACAATGTGAATTGATTATAAAATGTATATTATGTGAGAAATGTTTATATCATAATCATTGGTAGAAGTTCGCCTAGGGAGAGGAGTAGATTAGTTGAAATCCACGTGGTATTGATAGTGACCGTTAGAATAGAAAACTAGCCTTGACACTGACCGTTGGAATTGGGGGGTAGTCCCTGTCCCATGATTGATTCGAGACTGTCCCATTTATTCTATAAGGGATTCAAACCTAACTAGTTTCTACCAGTTCATGAGAAGGTTAGATTAGGGATACGACACCCCATGGTTATTAGCATTGGGGGAAATTGAATTACATAAGTGAGTGAGTTAACTCTGACTGGATAGCTCCTCACAAGTGAAAGGCTAGTCCGTAATAGATGTAGCTACGTGATAGCCATCGATTTTGTGTCGGAGGTAACAGGAGGATATAAGGTTGACATATGATCATGCATATAAGTCTGGCCATATAGTTGTTAGTTTTATGGTTCAATATGTGTTAAGGGTGCATGATTGTTATTTTTGTAACCTTGTATTATATTTTTGCTAAATAATATGATAAAGTATTTTGTGGCAAACTTGATCACATGGTTGTTAGTTTTGTGAACTGTGGCCGAGTGTTATGTGTTATATATGCTTATTTACCTAATTACATGTATTTACAATTGATATGCAATTGTATGAGTTAAGTGAAACTTGGTTATTGAGTGGTTGTAGTCACCTCTCAATTCACAATATTTTTAAGACCTAGCTCATTGAATTCGAGTCGGAAAAAACATACAGAGGCCTAAGATTTGTGGAGTAATCCTCTATATGTCTCTCTTTTGTTACTTTTATGTGTATTTGCTAATGTGTCAACTAGGATTATTTGACATGATTTATACACTACTTGTATGATTTTGTGTATAATTAGTCTATTTTGTGCCTTAGGTTAATGAGTTTTAGTTGCGAACCCGTGGATAGGGCTAAAATACTTATGTAAGTAAAAACATATGTATTTTGAGAGATTTGGAATGAAATTATTGATTTTGTGCAACATTTTCTCCCCTTTTATGCTTTGTGAAATCAGGGTTGAGTGATGATTTTATGAGATAAGAGTTTTTAATTGTGTGTGGTGCGTTCCACGAGTCTGTAAGAGTCCATTGAGTGTGGTCGGATGGTTAGTATAAGCTATTAGCACGTCGGGTTAAGTTGGGACACCCCATTTGTGAAATTTTGTGAAAAAGTAGTTAAATGGGTTTTGGTGTCTAACTTTTTATAGAAAATGAGTTTGAGTGTAAAATTGGTGCTATTAGTTAGAGCTAGGAGAAAGATCCATGTAGACACCAAAACCACCTCAATCGGACGTTGGATGGAGATTTGGGACACATTGAAAGTTTGCTCTCGTGCTATCAAATTTCGTATAATGCACCGCAGCGCATGGCGCTTAACATCGTGATGCATGAGATAAAGAAGATACACCATGGCGCGCATGCCGTAAGCCATGGTGCACATGACACTTTCTATACAAAATCTATTTTTGAGTTTAAAACTCATTATTTTGAGTCTCATTTGATTTTCATGCTTCTACTTTCCTTTCAAAACTCTGATTTAGACTTATTAAATCATGTTTGATATTTGAATTATTGAGATTGAGATTCCTTTGAAAGAATTTTGAGAAATTTTCTTTTCTAAAATTTTACAATTTGGTAATCTTTTGAGGGTTAAACCTTAGATTATCATAATTTGGAGTCAATTGTAGTTTAATCTCAGGGAGGTTACATCTCTTCTGTTCTCTCTATTTTTCACATCAGTTCACGTATTAATTCTGTAGATTTTGCACTGTGCACCATGGCGCATGTCCCTACGTGTCGTGGCATGTGGTACAAAGAAGAAAATTCTCGCCTCATGGCCTCGTGTGCTGTGACGCACCACGCAT
Source organism: Prosopis cineraria (assembly GCF_029017545.1). NCBI lineage: Eukaryota > Viridiplantae > Streptophyta > Magnoliopsida > Fabales > Fabaceae > Prosopis > Prosopis cineraria. Next base: position 25,670,414 of record NW_026555338.1, read on the forward strand.
GTGCCGTAGCATGTGGCACGGAGGCTGTTTAACTTATTTTTCTCCATTTTTTAGTTCTCAAGTGACTTGATTTCACTTTGGACCTAAATTATACCTGAAATTCCAACTAAAAACACTTATTATTCTTCTCTAACCACAGACCACATCAACTTACTTAATTATCCTTATTAATCTTAGTAAATTAGTGAATTAAACCCATGGAATGCCTAAGCATTTTGGTTGGTTTGAATGTGTTGGGTGGCATAGGCTACCTCAATAATTCAAGCGGATTGAGCTTAAAGTATCATACATTTTTTTTTAAAAAAAGGCCTATATAATCAAGCTTGGTTGTAACTTTTTTCAGACGGGTTTGGGATGGCTTGTTAGGCTTGACTTAAATTACACGTTTTATATACATATAGAGCTAATAATTTTAGTAGTTGGGCTCAATTTGAGCCTGGCTCATTCGGATCAGGCTTCAAGCATCCCGCCTTTTAAAAAAGCTCATATAATCAAGGTTAGCTCTGTAACATCCTAAATTTTAAAATTTAATTTCAAGTATTTAGGAGGGTAAATTAGTAAATTTAAGTGAATTATAAATTAATGATGTTTTTGAAAGACTAATATAGTTATTAGGTTATTGGACAGCCTTAAAAGAAGGTTAAGTCAAAGTTCGAGAGGAATATGGCACATAAGGGGGCTTAAAATTGTGTTGGGCCAATTTGTGCCATTCACTATGCGGATACATGAATTTCCACTTTTATCATATAGTCGTGTGCTATGATTTCAGTAAGGGAAAAGGAGAAAATGTGAGAAAGGCAATGATAAAAGCTTGTGGTCTACTAAGGCCTTATCTTGGGAGCAATTTGGGAGAATTTTGAGTAAGTTCCAACTTTGGGTAAGCTTCCTATACTTCTCCTCCTCCCTTTATGCAAAATTTTTGTAAATTTGGGATAGTGGTGTTTGGTTCTAGTTTCTAAACCAATTGCCTTAGTTAAGGTCTTGAGGAATTAAATTAAGCTTCTAAACCTATGTTTATAGATTGTGTAGTGATTTAAAGTTTTTAGGTAAGGTTTGGATGAATTTAAGTAGAATTTAGGAGTTTAAGAGTAATGTGGACAGAAGATTGGTATTATTAATGTATTTTGGTGATAAATGAGATTAATGGAGTGTGTTAGGAGAGTTGATAGTGTTAAAGTAAGGTTTTGGGTATAGTGGATACCCAAAATTATGTTAACAAGGGGTTAATTAAAGTGTGAATTGATAATTTAATGTTTAATTTTATAGAATAATATTGATCGGGCGTTAATACACTAGTAGATACTTGTGGAGCTAAGTTTTGACCGTGATAACCCTTTTAGTGACAAAAGAGTTAAGGTAACCAAATTATTTAAACTATCTATTTGTGTGTTTGGATGATTATGTGTAATTGTGAAAGCTAGTATTATCAATTTGGATTAGTATATTATCAATATAAATGATTATAATTTAGAAAGTTTATGTGAAGCTTAATGGATAAGTCTGTTTTGCATAATTGTGGTTTTTAAAAGTTTTACGCTAAATCCTATGTTCATGTATATGTACTTGTAAAATTGTGTTATTGGTAGTCAAAATGACTATTTAAGTGTAAATTATAAGTTTATGGCTTTGTGTAATATGATTGAGTATATGTTTGACATGATCGTTATAAAAGGATGGGAGTTCACCCTTTAGTTATGTTGGAAATATTGTTTAGAAATTCATATAGTACATTGGCACGATAGAAGCTCCAGTGCATGGTTCTATATTTGCTTGGAAGTTTCAATACTATGCGAGATAAATTGGGTGTTGATAGATTTAGTCAAAAAATATAAAAAGAATATAAGATGGTGTGTTGATCATGTATATTTTCATTGAATAGCCATGTGTGTGTGTACTTGTCATATATGAAATATATTTTTAAATGTCATTTTACATATTCATTAACTATTCTCACACACGAGCAGTGATGAATCCAGAAAAATTTATTAGTAGGGGAAAAATTTATACTAAATATAAATATTAATTATTTTAAAGAAAATATAATTCTAAATATTAATAAAAAATAATATATAAATAAAATGTATGATAATTTTAAAAATATATATTAATATCATTTGCATCATAAATTTATTTTTATAATAAATATGAGTAAACAATGTTTTTAAATATGTATGCTTGATAATTTTAAAGAGAGTGTGGAGCAATTAATTTTTTATAGGGGAAATAATAATTTTAAAGGGGGGTAAGTGTAGTTTTAACTAAAACTTAGATAAAATTTTTATTTTTCTAGTGGGGGAAATTACCCCCTCTATCCTTAATGTAGATATATCCTTGCACATAAGTAATTTGTTTAGATTATTTAATTATCGAGTCATCAACTCACTCTTTGGTTACATTTTATAGGTGAAGGTTTTGATAGGGGCAAAGGAAAGGAAGATGCTATTGAGCAGTGAGGGATTTGTAATTGTATAATCACCTCTTTCTTTTTTGTTTTGTAACAAATTATTTATGCTTATGCTAGCTTACGATCATAAGTTATTATGAGGTCACTTGCAAGAATATTGTTGTAAATTGTGGGTATGTCGATATGAGATGTTGTAGTTGTGATGTAATGTTTGTGAGAGATTGAGATACTAGTGCAAGTGTTGTTTTTGGTGTTAATTATATGTTTAAATGGCGATAAAGATGTTTATGATGAATTGTTGTACTCCTTGGATTTATGTTGAAATTGGGGTTTGAAGGGTCAAATTGTGTTTGAAATGTTATTGTTATGGTTTAACTATGCAATCAAGTTGTTTGTGGTCCATTTGAGTTGATTCAGGTAGTTCTAAGGTTATTGGTGCTTGGTACATGAGTTTAGACACCCTGGTCATTGTTTTCGAAGGAAAATAGATCATTTTGTATTTGGGTGTTCAACTTTCATTTGGTTTAGTGTTTGGGAGTATGGCTAGTGCCAATAGCTAAATGGCTTAAAGATCTACGTGTGGAGACTTAAATCACTTAAATTGGATGTCAGATGACAAAATGACAAACTTTAAAATTTAGACTTAGAGTGCTATCATGACAGCAAAAGTGTGCCATAGCTCAAGGTATGTGACTCACGATGCATTGCATAGCGAATGCCTTAGGCTTTTCATGTGTCGCAACGGATGAAACACTTTTGGAGTAACTTAAAATGCCCTTTTTGTGCTTGTTTGAGATGATATTTGACTTTCTTGCTTCCATTATTTTTGGTAACTTGTTTTGAACTATAGTTTGAGTTTAAATGGCTTTTCAAAAAGGATTTCTTGAGATTTCAATCTTTTAAATTAGTTTCTAAACCCTTATGTCACGATAGCCTTATATAAAAAATTTAATTAATCCTAGTTATCATAATAGTATCTGGTGTTTTGTGTTCTGTGTACCTGGTAATGTTAGAGAGGACATTACAGGCTCTAACATTTTTCAGGCGAATTCAAGTTGTCTCATTGGGCTTGGCTCGAATTACTAACTCTAATCTAAATAGTGTTGTTGCTTGCTCATGATAATGTAAAAAAAATCTTAATTTTATTTTCTTTAAATGAAAAATTCAACGATCTTAACTTTAATTAACATATTTAACATATCAAACTAGAAAAGATTAATTAAAACAAAATAAAGTACAAGGGTCTTATTTAAAAGGATTAAAGGGAAAAAATATTGAACAACTTTTCTCCAAGAGCACCCAATATTTTTAAGCAAACAAATGTACAAGAATATTCATGAACTTGTTGTATGAGTGTTACAATCCCTATCTCATTAAATTTAACTAACATTCATTAATGTTGATCATAAAAAAAAAGAGCAAATATGAGGTGAAAAAATACTCAAACTTTTTTTGTATGATCTTTATTAATCGTAATTAATGTTCTTAAAAGACCCTTAAAAATTATTTTCTCTTGTATTTTATTTCTCAATACTTATTAGTTCTATACTTACAACAATAAAAAAAAATAAAAAGTTATAATAAATAAATACTTATTATTTTCTCCTATATTTTATATTATTTCACCTGTTTAATAAGATTTTACTCTTTTTTAAATAAATAAGTTTCAACAAAGAATAGAATTATGAAAATAATATACCATCTTAATCTATCTGCTAGTTTCTAAATGACAGTCATAGGACAATGCTTAGTATCTACTATCTTTCCAATCAAATTTGTTCGCTGGATTTTTTTTTTTTTTTAGCAAATTGCTAGTCGGATTTTGAATTGATGGCTTTGCCAACTGAATTTATCAGTAGAGCTTTTTGCAATATAAATAGCATACATCTTAATAATTATTAATACCTTTAATTAAATATAAAATATAAATTAATATCAATATCAATTTAATATATAATCTAAAATTTAAATTAACATAGTCTATTCCTTATAATAATAATAATAATAATAATAATAATAATAATAATAAGAAGAAGAAGAAGAAGAAGTTTGCTGATGATATTGATATTGATATTTTTTTGGTTTATCTAATATGAATACTTGCATTGAATCATTTAGACCATGTTCTTTTTTAAAAAAAATCATAATTTTAGGATCTTTATTAATTATAATTATGTTCTTAAAAGATCTTTAAATATTATTTTCTCTCATATTGTATTTCCCAAGACTTACAACAATTAAAAAAAAGTTATAATAAACAAATACTTTCTTCCTCCGTTCAAAAATGTAAGTCATTTTTTGAGAAGTTGGATGTTAAAAAATATAAAAAAATTTTAGTCTTTCAAGATGTAATCATTACCTTATTTTTAAAAGTACCCCTATTAATGAATGACTTTATATCTATTGTAGGATGTTTAATAGGGGTAAATATAAAAAGACAGAATTAATTTGAAAGTAGGTAATTATTTTCTTTGGAAGTGAGATTCAATCAAAAATACCTTATATTATTATTTTTCTCTCACATTTATATTCTTTCATCTGTTTAGTAAGATTTTACTGATATTCGAATAAGAAGTCACAAACAAAAGGAAAAAAATAAAATAAAAAACAAACTACGCAAGTGAGACGCCATCTTAATCTATGTACTAGTTTTTAAATGATAGTCATAGAATAACTAGATTTTTAACTCATGTGACATATGGGATCATTAATCCACCCAATTCAAGAGATATAGTGGGAAGGAGACAAAAACTTTAATGAATTTGTTTTTCTAAAATAAGCAGTTTATTTGTAACTATATGCATGTTAAAAATATAAAGAATAATTTTTTTATTTCAAAATTTGTAATCCTACTTAATTAAAAATAAAATTTGTCAAGACAAAAATTGATTGTAATTTAAAAAAACATAAATATAAAATATATTAATATAATAACATTTTGAAGATGTAAACAATATTATAAATTTTAAAAATACAATTTCAATTTAAAAATATAATTTAAATTTAAATTTCTTAAAAACTTAACACCATCAATTTTAATGCAAAAATAATTAAAAATAATTGCTTTGGATGGCATTGTATCAAAAAGTCATTTGGTAAAATAAAATAATGCCAGACAAGTCTTTTGTAACTTCATGATAATTATTCTATTATATGGAACTTTATTACTCTCTTTGTCTCAAATTATAATACACTTTTAGAAAAAATTCAGTATTTAAAAATATAAAGCACTTTGAGAAAAATAAAGTTTCATTAATGATCCTTTTCAAAATTTTCCTTCTCATATATTTTCCCTCTTCAATATTCTTTCATTAATAGAGTATTAAATGAAAATTATTTTTAAAAGTTTATATTTTTGTCTTAAAAAAGTAAGGTTATAAAATGTATCTAATGAACTTTATTGATACGTAAATTTTTTTTAAAAGTATTTTATAAATTAGGATGGAGGGAGTATTATTTATCTATCTGAGAGGTATTTTTATATTATTCTTCTTTTTTAAAGTGATGGTTTTGCCAACTAAATTTACTAGTAGAATTTTGTGCAATATAAATAATATACATGTTAATAATTATCAATATCTTTAATTTAATATAAAATATAAATTAATATCAATTTATTAATACCAATCTAATATAAAATCTAAAATTTAAATCAAATTAATTTATTACTTAGTATCATTATCATTTATTGTTATTATTAGAGTTTGTTGGTGATATTGATCTTTTTGGTTTATCTAATAATGATATTACTTGCATTGAATCATTTACTTTCGTCACAATTTCATCAATATCAATATTAATATCAACGTAATATAAAATCTAAAATTTAAATCAAATCAATCTATTCCTGTATCCCATGTATTAGGACTTGATTAGATTTCAGTATGCCAGAGACGAACACACGAGTCAAAGGCTCATATATATATATAGATTTATAGAGTTTATACATGAAGTTCAACCAAGTTAGAAGTAACGAGAGTCTTAGCTTTTGATTATCTTATTTCTTTTCATTACTCAATAATTAATGGGCTTAATTTGTCTCATTCATTAAACTTTCCTTTAATTTAATTTTCCGGTCACAGAATGAGGAACGTGGTCAATCGAATTCCTCGTGAGATCAATATATAATACCTGTTACGTGTCGCTCTGTTACTGGTCATGGTCTGTGATCTCTTTGCGGGACCCACTTAGTGAACGCACCAGCATGTCTCTGCTCTGCTCTTACGCCTTTCCGTAGTACCCCTGTTTTTTGGTCTGTGTGTTATGTATATTTGGCTGTTGACGGGCTCTCCTCCTCCTCCACGCAAAACCCTTCTTGGCTAATAATAGCACAGTAAGCTAACATTGTTTCTCCAGCTTTCTCAGTTTACATTCTTTATGTTTATCGCTTTTCTTGTTGTTTTCTGCAATTTTTGTCTTTGCTATTTCTGTTCTTGTTAAATATCTCTGCTAGTTTCTGATAAAGAAAAGTAGTTCCACTAGTTGCTACATTGTGGAGTTTGCATGCTGTGTTTTATCATCTCTCTGGTAATATATAAACTCTGTTTCCTTCTTGAGTTTTCTTGTCTGTATTTTTGTATCCATGAAGTAAATGATCTTTTGGATTTCTTTTTTCCTTCTTTTTGATAGCCGCAAGAGCTTTTCAACATGACTTTCACTCTTCCAAGTCTCTTCTTCATGTCTCTTGCTTGCTTTTCTGGTTTCTCTTTCTCTCTCTCTCCACGCCTTCTGTTTTTTTCTCTCGTTTCTCTCTCATGTTTATCATCTCTCTGGTAATGTATAAACTCTGATTGCTTCTTGAGTTTTTTTGTTTTGATTTTTGTATCCATGAAGTAAATGATCTTTTGAATTTCTGTTTCCCATCTTTTTGATAGATAGCCGTAAGAGCTTTTAAACATGACTTTCACTCTTCCAAGCCTCTTCTTCATGTTTTCTCTTTCTCTCTCTTCATGCCTTTAACTTTCTTCTCTGGTAATATATAAACTCTGTTTCCTTCTTGAGTTATCTTGTTTTGATTTTTGTATTGATGAAGTAAATGATATTTTGGATTTCTGTTTTTTTTTTGGCTCTTTTTAATAGCCGTAAGAGCTTTAAAACATGACTCTCTCTCTTCCAAGCTTCTCCTTCATGTCTCTTGCTTGCTTTTCTGGTTTCTCTTTCTCTCTCTTCACGCCTTTTCCTCTCTCATGTTTATGGTTTCTTTTTCTTCTTCTTAACTTGTTGCGGGCCTTATTTTGTTCAGAGCTCTTCTGTTTTCTGCAGTCTTATTTGATTCCATGTCCTTTAACATCTGCATTACAAGTATTTATACCTCTATATATGGTTTTGTTTGACTGTTTAAGATTCCTTTATAATTATAATCTTAGTTGATTGTTTCGTTTTGATTCAAATGCATCATATTTGACAGACAATTTTCAGCATTAATTTAAGGAATGGCTTCTTCAAGTCCTAACATGGGAACTGATAAGCATGGATCACTGTCACCTCTTGGGCCTGCCATAAGTCTCCAAGTTGAATCAGAGAAAGCTTGCGTGCCTAAGAAGAAAACATCCGATGGAAAATTCTTACCTACGGGCAGACGTGGTTATGGATCCAAGGGCCAAAAGATTCAACTTCTGACTAACCATTTTAAAGTTAAACTAACCAATAAAGATGGCGGCTTCTATCACTACACTGTATTTCCTCCTCTCTCTCTTCCATTTGAATCTTTTACATTCACATGAATGACTACATCAAAATATGTGAAAATAGAGTGTTGAATTTATATTCTTGATTCGTGATTTGATATTATAAGTTTTTGTTGGTGTAGGTTGCTCTGTTTTATGAAGATGGACGCCCTGTGGAAGCTAAGGGGATTGGGAGAAGAGTGATAGACAAAGTTTATGAGACCTATGCTTCTGAGCTGCAAAGCAAGAACTTTGCTTATGATGGAGAAAAGTCCTTATTCACTCTCAGTTCACTCCCACATAACAAGCTTGAATTCAAGGTTGTGCTAGATGAAATTTCATCAAACAAGTAAGTTCCTATTGCTATAAGTGCTACATGATCCGATGTGGATCCTCTCCTAATATTCTTTCAAGACATTCATCCATATGCAATGTTAACTATCAGATTAGAATCTGACAGTTCAAAATTATTGCTTCTTTAATATAAATAAACTAGTGACAGACCTAGAAATGTTGAATTGTGGGGCATTACGCATTGTCACATAAGAATATCACTGGAGGCGATTAATATCCAAGAGATGGGGACATATAATACACGACACACACACACACATTAAAAAATAGAAAAAAGAGTTTCTGGACTAAACACATCAATGTACTCTACGGATAGAGGAATACATAGAGTTGAACATAGTAAAATAAGAAATTAAAAGATTTCGTTGAAATTATTCGTTTGAAAATTTCTTGAAAAGCTAATCATCGGTTTTTTCCTCTATCGGAACAATAGGACCATTATGCTCATTACTAAACTTGTTGAAGAGATAAAATATAACCAAGGTATATCCTTTTGATCAGAGGTTGAATCGATTATTGAAAGAAGAATTAGGCCTAAAATTAGGATACATTCTGGAAAAATAAAACTTCCATCGAAGAGAAGCAAATGAAAGGCTTTCATAAAAATTCTCATAGAATCAAGAATGAAGTTTTTATTCTGTACATGCCAAATCATAAATTAATAACTGCATCCGATCTTCAAAAAAGTCCCAATTGTTTTGAATTTTTTCTTTTTGGAATGAAATATTTATAGAATATCCATGAATAGGACCAAACTTTATTTCATGATATTTACATACATTCCTCTTTCTCATTTTAAGAAAGTCCCCTAGAGGGCTTAGTTGATCCGTGATTTATGTTTGATACTACACCGTTTGGCTATTAGAGTCTGAATATAATTTCAGCAGGTGGATCAAGCAGTTGGATTCATTCTGATCAAATGGTTGGCATTGTGCATGGAGAGACGGAATGAGAGAACATAGGAGAGAATCTGAATTCCTACATGATCTGCTTTTTCATTAAAACTCAATAGCAAACAAACAACTTCACCAAAATGCTTTGTTCTGATTCATCACTGTAAATTTATTATTATTATTAATTTTTTCAGGCTTGGAAAGAATGGAAGCGCTGACAACAACACAGAGGGAACTGATAAGAAGAGAATGAGGCGTCCATTTCAGTCCAAGACTTACAAGGTGGAGATCAGTTATGCTAAAAAAATCCCAATGCAAGCAATTGTAGATGCATCGAGTGGTCTAGAATCTGATCATCACCAAGAATCATTAAGGGTTCTGGACATCATATTAAGGCAGCGTGCAGCAAAGCAGTATGTTTAAAATCAAAACAGAACCTTTTCAATTGCTTTGTTTTGATTTCAGTTTAACTTTCCTTCCTTTTGATTCACTAGGGGCTGTCTGCTTGTGCGCCAATCATTCTTCCATAACAAAGTAGAAAATTACAGAGACATCGGAGGTGGTGTTCAAGGTTGTCGTGGTTTTCATTCGAGTTTCCGAGCCACTCAAGGAGGTTTGTCCTTAAATGTTGGTAAGTTTTTCACTTGAAGGCTTGGTATGGATGGAAGAAAAAATGAGAGAAACTAAAAAGAAATTCCCAAAAATAGTATTTTTTAAACTGTTTTTAGAAGTTTTCCTTCCTCTTCATTTTTCTCCCCATCCAAACAAAGAAGAAATGTCAGGGAAATCATGTTTGTAGACGTGTCATGTTTTTCTTTATCTGATATTATTTGTTATTGTTGTAAAGATGTGTCAACAACATTGCTTCTAAAACCTGGTCCAGTGTTGGACTTCCTCTGCATGAATCAAAATGTTAACCATCCTGGCTTAATTGATTGGACCAAGGTACTGTTATACCCTACCACTATCTTATTAATGATTTTAATTCCCATTATCAGAAAGTTTCACGAACAATGTCTGATGAATTTGGCATTATTTTCAGGCAAAAAGGATGTTGAAAAACCTGAGAATCAAGGCTAACAATATGGAGTACAAAATCACTGGATTGAGTGAAAGGCCCTGCAAAGATCAAACGTAAGCTTTCTTGTTCTTTCTATTGTTTAACATTAATTTGTTTGATATTTTAGTTAGTTCCATGAACTACACTGATAAGATTTTCTTGGCCGCTATTGTAGATTTTCCTTGAAGCAAGGAAGAGAAGCAAACGGTGAAGTCAAGTCAATTGAAATAACAGTTCGTGAATATTATGAACGCCATAAAAACATCAGATTGCTTCATTCAGCTAATTTGCCATGCATCAATGTTGGCAAACCAAAGAAGCCTACTTATTTTCCGTTAGAGGTACTAATATGTTTACCCACACACATATATAAACACTTTTTTTTTAAAGAAAAACTTTGAAAAAATTAATCTTTTAATTCTTCAATTTTTAATTTATTTGTAATTCAGTCCTTCAACTATAATTCACCCATGACTCAGTCCTTCAACTTTTGATTGACTTTTAATCCAATCCCTTAACTGTTGTTAGCTCTATTTTTTTATTTAGTTTAGATTCTACATTAAAGAGCAAGATGATGGTATTTTAAAGCAAAATATGAACATTTTTATTCCTTTTATTTGATGAGGAATTATTTTAAAGAAAAATTAAAAAATAAGGACCGAGTTATAAGTGAGACAAAAGTTGAGGAACTAAATCGCAATGAGTCATAGTTGAATAACTGAGTTACAATGAGTCATAATTGAGAGATTGAGTTACAGGTAAGTTAAAAGTTAAAGAATTAAAAGATTAATTTTTTCAAAAACTTTTGATGATTGTAGTTGGATTTTATAGAGTTTGTTTTCTTAAAATATCGTATATATTAAGTTAACCTAATGATTACCATTGAATTTTTTTTAATATTTCATTCTTTTAATTTTATCAAAAATTTTAAATTGATTTTTTAATATAGTGTTATGAGCAAACAATGTATTGTCATTAGGTATTCATAATTCATGTTTTTTAAAAAATGTTTTTTCCAGAAGGTAATTGTATTTTTGTTAATATTTTACTTGTTCTTTAATCCTTTTTTTAATACTAAAATAAGACTGGTTCATCTTGAACTATATGTAAATACCATTAATAAAAAATGAAAATGAGTTTAAACCCACTGTAACATTTTTTTAAAAAAACTATTCTCTTTTTGAGTAAATGTAGGAAATTCAAATTTAATTGTGATGACAGTTGTTCTTTTGTAGCTCTGTACTTTGGTTTCATTGCAACGCTACACTAAGGCCCTTACCAGCTTGCAAAGAGCTTCAGTTGTGGAAGTGTCAAGGCAAAAGCCCCATGAACGAATGACATCTCTGACAAATGTATATTTTGACTTGTCACATTTTCTATTCATATCTCTTTTTTAGCCAAACTCTGACACATCTGACATAGTTCTAAATGTTGATAATAAAATGCTCTTTGTTCAGTCACTAAGAAACAGCGGATATAATGACGACCCTATGTTTCGTTCTTCTGGAATTGATATTGGATCTCAGTTTACAAGAGCTGAAGGTCGTGTTCTACTAGCTCCAAAGGTATGTGGTTCTCTTTACATGCGCTCATTGGTACATAAACACACAACAGCATTCAATTCATTCATACTTACTCCATCCGATGATAATTATAAGTCACTTGTAATTAACTCAAAGGAACTAAGAAAATTTAGTCGCATGATTGAAATTGTCTATAAATTGTTTTAATTTTCATTTTTACTCCTAATAAAAACCATAAATTTTGAAAACAAACATTCATTATCTTCTCATTGAAAATTGAGAAGGGCATGTTTGGAATAAAGCAATTAATGCTGCACAAACTCTTGTGAAGTGATTTCTATTTTGGACTATAAAATTCTTCTAAAAAATAACTTATTCCTCTAATCCTATTTATAGAATAGAAAGAGATAGTGTATTTGTTTTAACCTTACTTTTGGGATATCTCAATGATTATTGTATTCATTTGTACTTTTTTGCTCCTATATTAAATACTAAAATATTTTATTTTTAATATATATATATATATATATTTAATAGGGATAAAATTAGAAATTTGTTAAATTTTTAAACAGAGCTATTGAGGTTTAATGTTCTCTTTAATTCCAGTGAAATATGCTAAAGCTAATTTATACTCAGAGGAACTATTGCATTAGTTATCCCTAATTCTAATTCCATATGAACACTCATCATCCTCTGGCATGCATTTTTCTTCTAGCTTTGAGACAATACTGATATATAATACCAATATGTTGATGCAGCTTAGAGTTGGAAAGGGGGAAGAATTCTTGCCCAGAAATGGGAGGTGGAATTTCAACAATAAGGTTTGGCCACAACATAAATAAATATATATATATATATATATATATCATTTTAAATTCAATATTGTGAGTCTCACAGAATATAACCATCCATGTGTCATCAGCAACTTTTTCAACCTGTGGTGCTTGCACGTTGGGCTATAGTCAGCTTCTCAGCTCGTTGTAACATACGCCAACTTATTGAAGGCCTGAAAAGATGTGCACAGATGAAAGGGATGGTAATGAGTTTTCCATAGTTCTCTTTTATTCGAAAATTGACATGAATCTTACTCTTTACTTTTCCTCTTTTTTTTTTTTTTCTTTTGTTAGACCTTGTACGAACCAGTTGGAGTGTTTCAAGAGGATCAACGTATGAGTCGTAAACCAGCCAATGTCAGGGTTGAAGAATTGTATAAAATTGTGATGAATCAAATGCCTGGGTTGCCCCAATTTCTATTGTGCATCCTACCAGAGAGGAAGAATTCTGATATTTATGGTACTCATATTTACCTGGCTTTCATTTTTTTTTTATATTCTTGTATTGTTTATGATTTATATATGTTAAAATCAATTATGAACCCAAAAATATTATTTAGAAAATATCTTATATGATTTTTGGATAAATTTCTAGAAAATTATTAATGAAAAGCTGAATTAAAAAGGAGATAATAGTAACTTATAAAATTACTATGATATTTATTCATAATTAATTTTAACATGTATAAAAAAAATCAATTTCTTTTGATCATTTGATGGAAAACCAAATGGGCCCCATGAACGTTGAATGGACTTTGATTTTGAGCTCTCTAATTATTGTATCATGAAGGTCCTTGGAAAAGAATAAATCTTGCAAAAGATGGAAAGGGAGAAGGGGTTGTTACACAATGCATTGCACCAACAAAAATGAATGACCAATACTTCACCAATGTTTTATTGAAGATTAATGCCAAGGTACATATAATTAAACAAAAAAAAAACTAATTTGAGTCTCTTATTTAAACTTTATTCTCACTTTTTTTTTTTTTTGCTTCCATGCAGCTTGGTGGGATGAATTCCTTTTTGGCAATAGAGCATTCACAATCCATACCTATAGTTTCAAAAGTGCCTACCTTAATTCTTGGTATGGATGTCTCACATGGCTCTCCTGGTCGATCAGATGTGCCATCTATTGCTGCGGTAATGATATTATCAGTTTTATCAACCATACCCAATCTATAGAGATGACTGTTTAGAGTGTTAATCCGAGTTAGATTTTATTTTTTTTTCTTCTTGAATATTGAACCCTAAATTTAATTTAAATTTTTAATTAATATTCTTAATGTTGTTATGTTTTATTATTGTCAGAAAATTATAATTATTATTTGTATAAGGTTTTATAGATGGATTTTTTTATTTACTTAAGAATTAATGACTTTTTATTTAAATATCATTGTATTTCATAATCAAATGTAAATATTTTTGTATATTTTAATTAAATTATATTATTTTAATTATGATCAATTTAACTTTGAGTTGATCATTGGTTGAACAATTACCATTAAATCATTGTCTCGATCATTTCAATAACTGATCTAATTTTGAATATCTTGCTCTAAAAAACATAATTGCATGATTGGAAATGTCCATTTAGTTTGGAATAAAGACAAGTGGGTCGTATACGGTCACATTTTTGTGTGCCTCAATTTAGCCCACAGATTTTAGTGCCAATTGGATTAGATGTGTTAAAGTCATGTAGTTATGTTTTTCCAGAACAAAGACACAACATATATGATTGTATTTGGGGTCTATTTCATATTTCCCTCATTCTTGATAAATACAATATTTGCAGTCATTTAGTGACCAAAGAGTATTTAAATTGACATTCTTTGTCCTTTTTTATCTATTACTCTTGGAATATGCATGATATGTAACTAATCATGTAAGGGGTCTACATTAGTCCCTAATAGTAATAGCAGCAATGATATAAAGTTAAATAATTTTTAGTTCACAATCTCATTGGTTTTGTATTTGGAAAATTTTAGGTTGTCAGCTCCCGGTATTGGCCTCAAGTTTCCCGTTATCGAGCATCAGTTCGTGCTCAGACACCAAAACTAGAGATAATTGCTAATTTGTTCAACCCTGTTTCTGATACTGAGGACCATGGCATTTTTAAGTGAGTATGCCTCATTTATGTCAAAGAGAACAATTTTTTTTCCTCATTTTATTAAATTTTGGGAGAATGACAATAAATTCCAAAACTCAATTTTTATGATAGTTAAGTCATTGACAACTTTTTTTAATTAAAATTTAAATATCTTATTTAAAATTAGAACTTATGAAATTATAGCTATTAGAATCAATATTCACAATTGTTTTTTACAAAGTTTTATTAAAAACTAACTATCATAAATTTTTATTTTTGGACTTTAATATGTGATTCTCCCTTAAATTTTTGTGTGCTTACGTCCATGATTTAAAATTTTATAATGTTTTTTTAGGGAGTTGTTGGATGACTTTATTAATTCTTCAGGAATGCGGCCTGAACATATTGTCATATTCAGGTATAATTTAAATAAGTTTAAATACATTGATTTTTATCATTTGGAATAATATTATTTTCTACGATGTCAAATTGACACTGCCTCATTAGTTTGAATTGATAGTGTGTGTACACTTTTCAAGAATTTTGGAAGCTTTTTTAAACTTTTCACCAACTTTTTTATTATTCTTTTACAATTCATAAAATACTAACTTAAAATTTTTTTAGTTCCTGAATATATAGTTGTTCTTTGTTTGAAATTAGGGATGGAGTGAGTGAATCACAATTCAGTCAAGTATTGAACATTGAGTTGGATCAAATCATTCAGGTAATTAACTCTTTTTTTTTATTATCAATATTCTCAATTCTAACACTGCCTTCTTATCATGTTTAAAATAAACTGAATGCCATTGGAATTGAACTTTCAGGCTTGCAAATGTTTTCAAGAAAGTTGGGATCCAAAATTTACTGTGATCATTGCCCAAAAAAATCATCATACTAAATTCTTCCAGCAGGTCAATGCCAGAGAAAATGTTCCACCAGGTTTGTCCCTTGAACTGCTTACACTTTCAATATCCTTGCATTACAAGCATACTAAACACATTAATTATTATTCACCACTTGCTATACATTTTATGTATTTTTTTGGGAGGAATGACAAGTAAGAACCTCATAACAAGATTAATGCCAAATCAATATTTATTAAAAAATATTTTAGTAATCAGAGCCACATTGATTTCAGGGGGTGCAAATGCACCTCTCACTTTAGGAAAAATTACAAGTGGGGCATATAAAATTTATAATTTTGCACCCCCACTCATGATATTTTGCACCCTCTAAATTAAAGGCAAAATATTTATGCTCAAAAACTTCTTAAATATATAATGTTATTGATGATCATGATAAGATACAAAGAGCATATTTATAATAAAAGATCATATTAATTTGTTCAATGTAATTTTTTTAAAATGAAAATGTTGATAAAATTATTATATTTTTATAATTTTAGTCCTAGCATAATAATTATTTTTTTAAAAAATTAATTTTTTATTAAATTATTTTGCATCTCTTGACTCGAGGTCTTGGCTCTACCACTGTTAGTAATGCAACATGGGATAAAGAATATTGAATTTGAAAATTTTAATTATGAATAAATCCTAAGTTGTCATAATTTTCTTGTGAGGTTCTTTTTTGTCATTCTCATTTTTTTTTATCTTGCCTGTTGATATATTGTTGCAATTTCCCCCTTTTTTTTTGGCAGGCACTGTTATTGATAATACAGTTTGTCACTCTAAGAACAATGATTTCTATATGTGTGCTCATGCTGGGATGATTGTAAGTATTTCTATTAGAATAGTGATTCATTTGATTTTTGAGCTTATTATTTCTTTTCAAATGGCATTGAAAAACAGTAGTTCAATAGAAAAAGACTTGAGTTTTTAAGATGTTACAAAGCTTTTTCATGACTTTTTCTTGTGATCATGCTGCTGGTTGTTCTATTGTTTGTATAGGGAACAAGTCGGCCTACTCATTACCACGTGCTATGTGATGAGATTGGTTTCTCTGCTGACGAGTTGCAAGAATTCGTGCATTCTCTCTGTTATGTGTAAGTAATCAAAGTTTTTACTTTAAATCAAAGAACTACCTTTTAGGCGAATGTGTTAGACTCCCATCAACTCATTAATCTTAATCCAAAATATAAGTATTTATTAACCTATATTTTTGTATATGTGAATTAAAGACCTTCTCACTCACCACAAATTGAAATTAAAGATAAAAATAATAATATAATTCTATCGTTTTAAATTATAAAATACTTTTAGACAAAATCTTATATACTAATAAATCTCATTAAATACATTTAACAACTTTATCTTTTCAAAATAAAAATATAAAATTCAAAAATATTCATCTAAAATGTAATATATTAAAAAAAAGGGATGAAAATTAGTTATAAAAGAAAAAATGTAATATTAGAATTGATGTATTTAATGAAACTTTAATTTATCTAAAATGTCTTATATTTTGAGATGGATAAAATTATTTAAAAGTACCTTATAATTAAAATAAAGGGAATATATTTTTATGAAAATAAAAACTATATTAATATGCGAATTGTTGTTCAAAGATGCTTATATTTTGACCTAAAGTGAAGATATTGTAATAACATTACGCTTGTTCCTATAAAAAATGACAACCCATGTTTCATGCGCATTGCTAAAAGCTCAAAGAATAAGTTACATTGTTCACCTATCATCTTATAGAATAAGTAATATTTAAATAAAAAATACAAAAGTAAAATAATGATATATTCTATTCATATTTCATTTAACCATTCCGAATAAGATATTCACTCTACACATCTCTTACGATGTACAGATCCGAATTTAAAGAATTCTGCCTGTATAGTGTTCCTTGTATATAGCAATATGTGACTAACAATTTTTCTTAAACTTCTTTATTTACAGGTATCAGAGAAGCACCACAGCTATATCAGTTGGTAAGATTTTTCATTTAGCTCTCATTAATATACTGTAGCTTAATTTGTAGATTTTGTTCAAAGCTGAAACATTTTCTCTCTACAATAATATTATTTGTTTATTCAAAATGCTGAAATCTGAGTCCTCATTGCAGTTGCTCCAATCTGCTATGCTCACTTAGCAGCAGCACAAGTGGCACAGTTCATCAAGTTTGATGAACTTTCAGAGTCGTCGTCTTCTTCATCTAGTAATCAATTTCATGAGTTACCTCGTCTTCATGATCGAGTCCGCAACTCAATGTTCTTCTGTTAGAAATTTTAATGTCTGGCTCTTTATTTTTTGGCTAAGTTAACAAGTAATGGTGTTAACAAGTTACACGGAAGTTGTTTCACAAAGCAGTTTTTGATTAGGTTTTACACTGCACTATGCAGGTTTAGGAAAAGGTTCTTGTCATGGTGTTTGAATTTTAACAAAATCCCTAATTTAAAAATATTAAAATTTATGAATTTTAAATTTAAATTTATTATTTATTGTTGTTGTTTTATAATTTTAAATTTCCTTTGTATCTTAGTCCGTTGAAATTCTAGTAAAATGACCCAATTATTTTTTGAAAAAATTGCTAGTAAGTTCTTTTTTAAAGTCAAAATTGTGCTGGATGATCAAGGGATTAGGGTGCAAGCAATAGACTTGGAATTTCAGCTATTTGCAAGCATCCTAAATCTATCTGCTAGCATCCTGGTTTTTTGATTTTTTAGTATAATTTCAATCCTAATTTTCCTTGAAGATATTGTTATTTTGTTCAAATAATTTCCCTCTCCCCCCCCCCCAACCAAAATCAAAGCTACACATGGACCCATTTTCCAATTAACTTTACCGGCTAAAGTTATTATTGACCCATATAATAGAAAATAATATTTTTATTATTAATGGCACCTTCCACTTTAAATTTGAGTTATTACTTTGATATAATGGAAATAAAATTCCAAAATAAAAAATCTATGACAATTAGGTTTCAGATAATTTTTTTTGAATTATAAATATTAATTTGGATACCTCCAAATAAGAATCATAATTACAGATTGACAATTATATTTAGAATTTAAATGTTTTATTACAATTAAAACTTTTAAATTTATAATTATCCGAATCAATGTTTACAAATAATTTTTTAAAAAAGTGTTATTAGAGATTTAATTGTTATAAATTACTTATTTTGAGACTTTAATGTTATTCTTCGGATTACTTCCACACTACCATTCCCAGTGTTCTTCACTTCAACCAGCGACAAAAGACTTTTGTCATCCTTTACTTGGTGCTGCTAAAATAATTGATTTAATGTTGAATTTGTCATGAACTCCAGTAATTGAATTGCCAGAATTAATATTATAAAGCATAGAAAGTTTGAATGCTATAGAAATACTCTCCAAATACTGATATAAGATTCAAATATCATATTACAAAGATATCAACAAAAAAGAAAGTGCAAAAAAGGAAGTGAAACAGAAATGTTAGAGAGAAAAAGAAACTCCCAATATGTGGGATTAGAGAGAAAACATCGTAATATGAATACTTCAAAAGCCAAGTGGGATGTTGAGTTGGAAAGGTCAATATATAGGTTTCAGTTTTTATGGTTTAATAACTTAGACTGACAATTGGTGATATAATAACAAAATAAAAATAATAGTAAATGTATATATAAAATATATAAAAAATAACCTATACCATGTTTAGTTGTTAATAAAATAACACAACATGGCAATAAATTAATAATATTATAGATTATAATTTATAACTTGTTAATTATAGATGAGTTTTGGCTAAATTAGATTTGAATAAGCTTAAAAGTATTTACATTTACATTTATAACTACCAACATCTTCATAAAAATATGGTCTTAAATAATATTATGTACATGTTATTGTTCCAAAAATGAAGTTGGCTTTTAGTGAGGATCTATTTTCTTTTTTTGAATTTTCATAGTTTTTTAAATTTTAATTTTTTTAATATTATGTTTAGAACCATTTAGTTTTTAAAATTAAACTCTAGCTTCCGGCTCAATAG
This sequence comes from Prosopis cineraria, assembly GCF_029017545.1. NCBI lineage: Eukaryota > Viridiplantae > Streptophyta > Magnoliopsida > Fabales > Fabaceae > Prosopis > Prosopis cineraria. The sequence continues at coordinate 25,690,170 of NW_026555338.1, forward strand.
TGAGCACGACTCTAGTTCAACTCAACTCAATCATGTGAATGATTTATTTATTTTGTTCAAACTGAATAGTTAATGGCTCCTGTTGACAGCTTAATCATTCTTTGCATTTAGCCTTTGCTCTTAATATAGTGTAATCACCTTGCTCCACTCACTTCCACATGTCTTTGCATGAATCTCACCATAAGCATGTAACTTGAGGTATGGATTCTCTCTTCTTCCTTTCTATCCTCTTCCCTTATTTTCTCTTTCTAGCCACACACATTGAGAGAGAGAGATTGAGAGAGAGAGAGAGGAGAGAGAGTCCTCACCCAATAACCTCACCATGCATAAGCAAGTGCTCTTCTCGACTCACTTTATCATGCATTATGGCAGAATTATTTATGGTTAAGTTACCTTTGTTATCTCATTAATTAAAGGCTTTAATTTAATTTAAGATTTAATTGCCATCCATATTGCATCAGTTTCCCAAACTGAATAGGCACATAACAGAATTAGCAAGTTCATCTCATTTATTCATCAGTCCCTCACGAGAGCAAAGCACACCACAACATGCCACGTGTCGCTCTATAAATGCAGGGCCCACATAGGATCCTTACAATATGATGTTGAAGGACTACTTCTTCCACACGCAGCTAACAGTTTCGGCGATTAATGCAGTAAGAAACAAACCACCTCTGTTTGATAGAGTTTCTTCAGCTTCCTCTGCTAGTTAATATTGTTTACTGGGAGAATGTTAATGAAAGATTTCTGAAAGAATTTAATATCTTACATAGACTTAAGTAGATCGAATACTATTAAGACAAGAACTTCACTTATGAATTTTTAATGTTTACTTGTCACAGTCTTTTTGTAAAATTAAATTGCTTGCAAGGTCTTTCATTAATATTTTTCCTTATTTATATGCTCATCGCATTGTCTCTTTCTTTTATGTTAAGTTTTGTTTGGTTAAACGTATAGTTGGACTTTGATTGTGTAGATATCTCAGCTAGTTGCTAAAATGTGGAGCATTTGTACTTCACACACTTGCTAATAACTAATAAGCACGTGACTCTCCAAAAAATGCATACGAAATTTGCAACAAAATTTTTGTTTGGGTGAATGGGGATTTAAATTTAAACCAAATTTATTATTTATATACATAAAACTATATAGATGGGACTACTTATTTTTATTGGTTTTGCAACTTTACATTTTCTATACCACTCCAATAAAAGATTTTAAATTTACAAATTTAAAATTTAAAATTTAAATTTAAATTCATCTACATAAACGTGATTTAAAGTTAATCCAAATATTACATAATATATCATTATTCATTAGGTAGAACTTACATTACCTTCAACTTGTATACTATTAGAGTGTAAAAAAAAATCTCACATCTAAAATATTAAAAAATGGATCATAATATATAAAGTTTAGGAATTATCTAATCAAATGGCTTAAGTTATTTTAATAAAGTATATTATCCTTAAGCATAGTTAATATATTAAATCCAACATGGTATCATGAGCCATTCGATTGATAGACAAAAAAAAGAATGAAAGAAATGAAAGATGAAAAAAAAAATACAACAAGAAGTTAAAAAAAAAAAAGAAAGAGAGAAGAAAAGAGAGAAGAAGAAGAAAAAAGGAGAAAAAAATTAAATAGACTTGAAGCCAATATTAAAGTGTAAAAAAAATCTTACATTTAAAATGTTAGAAAATAAATCATGATATATAAATCTTAAGAAATATCTAATCAAATGGTTTAAATTATTTTGGTAGAATATGCTATCCTCAAGCATATTGAATATATTAAATCTAAAACATATTTCATAGACTGTAATTAATTTTTTTTTCACATCTTTCACAATAACTTACCCTATGAAATACAGTCTCGTCTACACACAAACACCTACATTTAGAAGAGTTAGTTTCTCGTTTGATTAAGCTACTAGCATGAAAATAAAGAAAGTGTTTATTACAAATTTATGTATAATCATTATGAAATTTCGCATTAGAATGGTATTTTACTAAAATATCCTTATTCATTAACGTTCTCACTTTCTTTAGTGGCTAATCAGTTTTCATTCTTATTTCTTATTCTTCTGATCCTATTTCTTAAGGGGGGGTGGATTTATTCTTATTTCTTACTCCTCTAATGATAAAGAGAGTATTTGTTTTCATCTTATTCATGGAGCACTTTAATGATAATTATATTCATATTTATCCTCTTGTCTTTATTAAATGTTTGGAAGGTTATTAAATGTTAGATTATTTTATTTTGGCTAAAATATATAAACCGCTTCTGAACTTTGAGACAGTTGTATAAGATTTTTATCTTTAAAAGTTTAAAATTAACCTTCTTAACCTTTAATTTTATTTTTTAAAACCCCTATTGTTAATTATGTTATTTTTTCATGAGGGTTAAAATGTCATTAAACTAAAAAATATTATTAAAAAAATTATATTGTATAACTATTTGTAATAAATTTTTTATATTTTTTGAATAGTTGATGCATTGATAACAAAAAAATATATTATTATCACTGTATAAAATTTTAAATATTTATATTTATATTAGTTTTATTCATGTTTATTTGTTTAATTTTATTTTTTTAAAAGATAAATTTTTATTTATATTTTCATGTTAGATTAATATAATGCACATGGCTAAAATATTTAAAATTTTAAATAATATTATGTTAGATTAACTTATCCTTTAATACTAGATAAAACTAACACAAAAGTAAATATTTAAAATTTTATATGGTGATAATAACATTTGTTTTGACTGTTATCAATGCCTCAACCATCCAAAAAATAAAATAAATTAATTAGTCATAGTTTTGCAATATAATATCTTGTTTAATGACATATTTTAGTTGAATGACATTTTAACTCTTATAAAAAAGTAACATAATTAACAATAGGAGTTTGAAAAATAAAATTAAAGGTTAGAAGGGTTAATTTTAAACTTTTAAAAGTTAGAGATGTTATATGCAAATGTCTTAAAATTTAGAAAAGTTTTATGCATTTTTACCTTTTATTTTTAACATATGTATATTTAATAGGGACAAGTTAAAAATTTGTTGAATTTTGAAGTAGAGTTAATAAGATTTAAGATTTTGTTATTCCTATAAAAATGCTAGAAATAATTTATAAATAGAATTAGAGGAGTAATAAATACTTTCCATTAATTATTATTTTTGTTATTGAAGGATAAAATGTTAAAAATATTGCATGTCAGCACTGAAATTTGAGTATTTTCTTCATTATCATTGCTGTTGCCCCAATTTACTATGCTTAATTGGCAGCAGCACAAGTGGGTCAGTTCATAAAGTCTGATAAACTTTCAGAGTCATCTTTCAGCCATGGCGGAGGACTCACATCTGTTGGTGCACTTCACGTACTTCATAAGAGTGTCTGTGACTCCATGTTCTTCTTTCAGAAATTTAACTTCCCTTTCACAAAAAGTAGTGACCCTTTTTCTTTTTTCATTCTAGCTAAGTCGTGAAGTGAAGAAGTAACGAGGTTTAAGCTACAGGAATGTTGTTTTCGTGAAGGTTCTTGAAAGTGTTTAAGCTACAAGAACGTTGTTTTCATGAATATTCAAATAATTACAAATTTAAAAACTTCAATTACATATAAAATATTTAAACCACAAATATAACTTTCAATTTACTATTAAAATTCTTGTTCGCAATTGTTTAAATCAATATTTTCAGCTAATTTTTTTTAAATTTTTGTCAGAAATCAACCAATTATTAATTTCCTCATTTAAGATTGTATCTTCACTCTCACAAGAAAATTTGAGCAAGAGAACTCCACCCCCCCCCCCCCAAAATTACTTGTATGCAAAAATTGAGTTCTTTGTCCTGCCTATAGATTTCAGACATCAACGCATGTTCAAATTACTATCCATATCTAGTTTGAGTTTAAATATAAAATACACAGCAAACTCTGTCCAACCCCCCTAATTTCCATGCAACACATCAAGCAGTCTAAAACATTTGGAGGTTAGTTTTATCATCTCAAACACCTCACTTTGGTTTGTCACTTAAGGTTACAAGAGATTTGAGAACACCAGGACTAATCTTATCAGCAATGGCACCAGTCTCAGAAATCAGATAAGATTTCTCTTTCACAAGGCTTTGAAGTCTCTTGGCCTCAAAGTCAAGTTTTGCTCGATCTGTTTCTATAATGGTATGAGCAGCATGAAATGGAATACTTGCAAAGATATCAGTTCCTGGAAACATCATCCAAGTCTGTTCACCATAGTCATGGTTGCCACAAGTGGTACACACCTCTCGCACCAAAGGTCTTGAAGTAGTTCCCATCACTTCCTTCATTATTGAATCAAAAGCAGATGGGATGCTACTCTTTGTTGTCTTGGCCCTTCTCCTTAAGGCAGTGAGTGCTTCCCTGTTTCCATTTCTCAGCTTATCGTTCTCAACCAACTGGTTCCGGGCTAAGAGAAGATGTTCGGCTTCGACTTCCAGCTCTGTTAACTTTTTCTGGAACTGCTGCATGTTCTCGTCCATTTCTATATAATATTTCCTTTTGGAACTTCAATGGAAGCAGGAACTGATATTGGGCTGCAATGCAAGTGAAGAGTTATGGATGACTGCACAAGGACTTCCTATTCAGAAAATAAAAAAAGAATAAGCTTAGACTCTCTCTAAAGAAACATAACAAGGTCAAAAGGATTGTTAAGGGATTGGATCTTTGTTGGGAAATCAGGTTGAAGTGAATAGAGACAGCATAGAAGCCTTGAATCTGATTCTTAGAGACAATATTACAAATCACCCTTTCCAGGAGGAAATCCTTAAGGCTAAAAGATTAATTCAGAGAAACCGGTCTCTTCATTTCAGTTTTATTTATAGAGGCAAATGAATGTGCAAATATTTTAGCTAGAATTTCTCATGACTTATATTACCCATTTTGGGCTTTTGATCATCCTCCACCTCCTTGTTCTAAGGTGGCGGATGATGAAATGGTGTCTAGAAATGCTTGAACATTTGCACTTTGTTTCTTGTACCTTCTTGGTTAGTTAATTAATATATATCCATGTTTATTCAAAAAAAAAAAAAAAAAGATCCTCCAAATAATATCTACTTGACATTACTAGATGCGCATTGCTTAGACATTTAAAATAGAATTTCGCTTAAAATTAGTCTGATCAGGAATTTTATTAGAATCAGATAAGCACTCTTACATTTGCTAATTTACTCATCAACCTCCTAATATCTGAAATCTTGATTAATATCTGAAAATCTTGAGAAGAAGCCAGATTAGTATCAATGTTCATGTTCTGAGAGGGAGACATTATACTTTTAGTGCCAAAACCACAGTACACCATCACCACTTAATCTAAGCTAACCAATTCAACTATTTTTTTTCCTTACATTCATAACAAACATAAATACAATAGTATAGCAGAAATTCTACACAAGTCATATTCCTGTGTCGGTATTTTAATCAAGATGGCTCTAATCAGTAGTTAAGCGAGTTCGATGAACCACAACAATCTTCTGACATTTTGAGTATCATAACTCTGTACACATTATGTTGAAGAAACTGAACTCAGAGTAATAATCACTTACTTGAACAAGACAATTCCATTTAATTGCGTATTCTTATAAATTGATGATTGAATCAGATCACAATAATCCAGATCATAGCCGGACTTATACTGAAATCTTTGAAATATGCATAGTTAATTTTTGTTCCAGATACTTTGACACAACACGAGCCAAGTCATTTACAAAATTATACATCACAAATACCTTGAGAATTTCCTAAATTGATGATAATATAAAGAGATTAATAAACAGAATGACAATACACAACAAACCCTGCTTTGCAAAACGACACAATCCAAGGCATACGAAGAGGGAAAAAGCATAATAGCCAATTACACACACCATTCAAGCAAAAACTAGTTAAAAACAAAAAACAAAAAAAGAAAGAGACTAAACTCAATCTGCAAAATATTCCCAAATTCAAAAGCGTCAATATTCAAACGATTACACGACCAGATTCAAACCAAATTAAAATCAAAACTTTGAAACAAAGCAAGAACAACAACTCAGGGAACAGATGATGCGGGGAACAAATTCAAATTTAGATTCAAAGATCGATTGAATAAACCAATCTCACGGGATTCATGGAAGGCCCTAGAGTTCGAATTTTCTTCACTACTTGCCCGAGAACAACCGCGCGCCGGGTTGACAACGGTGGACGGCGTCCGACGGAGTGAAAGTGCTTGTTCTCAGACGAAGAAAAATGAATCCGCTGCTGCTTAGCGCGAGACTGTTTTTTCGAGGCTTATAATTAAGTTATATGTAAAATTACAAATATATCCCACATTAAAAAATTATTTATAAATAAATCTTTTAAATTTGTGAAAATATTCTTAAATCTGTTGCAAGTTTACAAGTCAAACATATTACATTTATAATTATTTTTTTAAAATAACACTTTAACAATTATAAGTTAATCTTAAACTTAATATTGGCAATTTTTTTTTTTGACCAATAAAGGGGAAAGATGCATTAAATGAAAAGAGAACAGAGTTTAAACCATAAGCCAAAGGCAAAGGCAACAACACAAAAACAAAATAAAAATACATCTAGCCAATCCCTTAGAAGAGAGCTGTTGAGAGGTAGTCTAAAATGGACATGAATCTTTAAAGAGTATTGATGAAATAGGGAGTAAAGGTTTATGAACCCAACCTAAAGGTTCCACTCCCTTAGAAACAGAGGCAGCGAGATAATCAGCAGCAAGATTCCCTAATCGTCTAATCAGAGAGAAGCATAGCAAAGGAAAAGATTTAGTACTCTGTATCAGGTCATATAACAGCCTATGAAACAACCAATTACAACTATCATAGCATTTAGATGACAAGCTCTAAAAAGATCTTAATAGTCAAACTCCAAAACTATCGGTTGATGAATTTCAGCCTAAAGTAAAGAAAGAGCTTTCTGGCACGCAAGTATTTCAGACATAAACCCAGATGAAGCAGTGACACTTTCACACCAACCCTTGATGAAATTGCATGAATGGTCTCTCCACACTATGCCTATACCAACCTGGCCAGAAGCTAGAAATGAGCCATCACAATTTACTTTAAGTACATTCAGTGAAGGGAGCATCTAGATTCTAGACACAGGTTCAATGATAGTTGTAGCAGGTTCTTCCTTAAAGTTTACTTTCCAAAATTTAGAGACAGCGGCATTAGTAGTTGATACTACTAAGAAAGGATCAACAACAGCCGCTAAAAAGATTGAGGCTAATCTCCTCTTCCAAATATTCCAACATAAGTTAGCAATATACAATTTGCCAAAATCATCAATTAAGGAGTCATGGAGGAAGAACTTACAGCAACAACGATCAAAAGATGTAATATGAGTAGCATCAATCTTCAGGGTCAAAAAATAACCAAACCAAGCTTGCTTGGCCCAATTACAGAGAAGAAGCATATGCTCAACAGTTTTAGGATGTGAATGACATATGGGGCATAGTAGATCAGTTGTATATTTCCTATTATAAAGTGCTTGTTTGGTGGCAAGAGAGTAATTCAAAGCTCTCCAAAGAAAATGTTTGATTTTTGGTTGGAGCTTGAGCTGCCAAATACATTTCTACAGATCAATGGAGATAATGGATGAGGTACTAGGAGTTTCACTAATCACTAGGGAAGACTTGGCTAAAGCTTTTCGGTAACCAAGCTTGGATGAGTAAAGACCATTGTTAGCAGCGGACCAAACAAGAGAATCAGCAATAGAATTTTTTGGTATATAAGTATTTAAGATACCAGCAAGTGTATCTATGGTGCAACTGGTTGAAATCTCTTCCAATTTCCAATGACCATCAATAATAAGCTCAGTTACTTTGAGATCTTTGTTAATAGTAGCTCCTTCAACAGGTGTTGCAATAAAATTTGGTAAGCTGGGTATCCACTTATCTGTCCAAACTTTGACTTCTTCACCTACACCCAATTTCCAGCAAAGGTCTTTTGATAGTAACTCTCTCCTAGTAAGAAAGCTACTCCAAGCCCAAGAAGCATGAGAGCCTTTGGGAGATTTGTCTCCAATTGAATTTGATTGTATTTTAATTTGACCTAATCAGTTAGTCATTTAAAAAAAAACAAAAAATAGTAGATCTTAAAAGTGAATTTACATAACTTTTACAATGGTTTTTAAATTTTACAAATTAATTTACAAGTCAATTTTTTGAATTTATAAGGCATCTTTCTAAATTTATAGGCCCAAATTAAAATTCTATAACTTAATAAGTTAAAGAACAACTTGTAAATTCAATAGGTTGATTTAGAAATCTACTTATGAATTTCATAGGTTGATTTGGAAATTTGTAATTCAATTTGTAAAATTTAAAGAACAAAAACAAAAATTAGGTAAAATCATTTGTAAATATATGAGATTAACTTGTAAAATCTAAAAGATTGACTTATAAATGGGGTTTATCTTTAGTGCTCATTAGTGTAATTACATTTGAACCATCTGGATTTTTATCCAAATGGTCCAAATTTAAAGTAATATTATATATTTTTATTTTATATTTATTTAAATAAAAATTATAAAATGTTTTTAATAATTTTTTTATTTTTAATCTAATCTAGATTTAATTGGAGGGTTAAATTGGGTCCTCCAAATTAAATCTAGACTAGAATGAAAATAAAAAAAAATATTTTTTATAATTTTAGAAATTTTTATTTTAATAAATATAAAATAAAAAGATATAATAACACTTTAAATTTGAACCATCCAAAGATCTTATCACATTGATGAGCACTAAAGTTGAACTCCTCGTAAATGTTAAAGTTTAAATTTTTGTAGAAATTTACATGTAAATTTTTCCTTCTCTACCTCACAACAATTTAGGTCTCATTTGATATAATGGAAGAGTTTTTAATAGAACTAGAATTGGAATTGAAATCAAAATTTGAATAGGAAATGGAATTGAATTAAGTTTTAAAAGTATATTTGGTATGAAGATAGAATCTTGACATAATTTTAATAAATATATGTATTTAAAATTAAAATGACCAAAGTACCCTTTAAAAAATTGAGACTAGCTTCTCCCTCATTCAATTTTGATCTGTAACCTTTTCTCATTAACACCTTTCCACTATCAAGTATGCCCACTACCATAGTGAAAAAGAAAAAATCAAATACCCACCACCTGTAGATTCAACTTCGATCTCGTCATCCTCTCTCCAACACTATGCCCACAGTATCCACCGTGAGAAAGCCTCTAATTGAAGGCTTATTCAAGGGTCATCTTCAAATTCATCAAATCGAAGAAGAAAGCTCAACAGGTCTCTTGAGATTCATCACCACCCGCCGTCATTTAGACTTGGAGTTTTATGCTCCCTACCATGAAAGAGCTGTGAAGACCCATAATCTACCATATGGAAGACAAATGGGCCTAATCTATCATTCAAAGAAGAATGAAGTGGTAAAGGAGATTTCATGAAAGAGGTGTAGGAAATAACGGGCGATAAAGGCAGAGCAGTGGCTGTGCAAGTCCGACGATAGTTGTCGAGGTGCAGTTCTGACAGTGTTTTATTGAGGGCAAAGAGGTCTCAAGAATAGATTCCATGATAATTGATCTGATTCCATTGACTTGAAGACAGAATCAAATTTCGACCTTTTTGATTGAATTAAGATTCTTGAGAATAAAAAATCAAGGCTACCAAACGTGCTCCATCCAAGAATCCTTTTCTAATTTTGATTCCTAATGAAGAATTTTGAGATACCAAACATGGCCTTTTAAGTTTTCAAAGATGCCTCCAGAAACTTCTCAAGCCATAATGCAGATATTATTGAAAAATTACCAAATGTTAAGGGGTTGTTTGCATGGCATGAGATGAATTTATACATCAACTTACTCATTCATGATGAAGACTTGCCCAAATTAGAAGTATGAGCGAATTCTAAAAAACTACTAATCTCATTACTCATATTATCGTTTACATTCTCAAAGAATTTTTTTTTTTGTTTTTATCAAAGGTAGCCTTTATTAAACCAACTTAGTCCTTATTTGTCTTTGCAAAGAGAATAAGATCATCTGCCAAAAACAAGTGAGATATACTAAATCAAAATAGTTGCCAACACTCACACTTAACTGCCCCTTGGATAAGATGATTGAACTTTGCAATGACCTGAACAAAAAGATGAGGAGAAAGGAGATCTCCTTGATGCAAACCCCTTGTTAAGTGAAATTTATGTGCTTTCTCCTCATTCCATAGTAGTTGCATGCTTGGAGAAGAAATGCATTCTTTAATAAAATTCAATATTATTGGCAGAAACTTTAATTCTTTGAGGCAATCAAAGAAAAATTCCTACCAATTCAATCGTTAATCTTTCTCCAAATCGATCTTAATGGCTATAAAAATTTTCTTTTGTTTCCTCATACATTGCATGGAGTGAATAATTTCCTTAACAAGAGTAATGTTGTTTGCACTCTATCACCCCTTCACAAAGCTACACTAGTTAGGCGTAACAATCTGAGACATAACATCCTTTAATCAATAACAATGACTTTCATCACAATCTTATAAATAACCTTTCACAAACTAACCGTCAAAATTCCTTTATATTCTAGGAGTGATCCATATTGGGTATGTTAGAAAATGAACTAATTAATTAAGGATAATTCTAGAATAATAGAGAAACAAGCAAGCTAAAAGTAGTGAAATAAATCAAGAATAATTCGAAAGTCGAGCCTCTGGTTGAAGCAACACAAAAGCAGTAAAAAAAATATGAAATGCTACAAAACAAAAATTAAAACTGACATATAAGTATTATAAATAAGAGTCTTAGGATGTTGTAGCTTGTGTGAGATAAACAGCATGTTATGTAGCGTGCAAGTGAGAGAGTCAATGTGTGTGAGGTGAGTGAGACAAAGAAAGGGGTGTGAATTGGTCAAATAAATGAGTCCATTAACATTTGTTATTTTACGTTGGTAAAAAAAAAAATTGTTATTTTACATGAAAAGTTAATTATAATCAAATCCCATAACTTAAAAGTATTTCCACGATCTGCCCAGAAAAAAGAATATTTTCACAAAATTTACAAAACGTACTTGTAAATAAATCCCATTAGCACCTATATGTAATTTTCCCTACAAATAATTGTTTAATCCAAACTGATCCCATTAAGAAGCCAATCAAGTCTCAACTACGCGAATAATTGGTGATTTGACTTAAGTTTTATCAAAGTCAAAGCAAACTATACTTTGGAACACATAATCGATAGAGCAATTTTTTTTTTTTTATAACCATCAATCAATAGAGCCAATTTTTTTTAAAAAAAAACATGAAATCTAATAAAAATTCAATCTTGACCAAAAAAAATGTCATAAAAAATCATTTAAAATATATAGGTAACTTTTTTAAGCATTCAAGTAACATTTTCAATTAAGAACTCTATAAATGACCTCTAATATTAAAGAGATTAATGTAGAATAAAATAGTTGTCTATAAATGAGAGGCAAAATACCTTATATAAGGATTGCAATTTATTAATAACGTTTCTTTTTTAATTAGAGGAGCATGCACCAACAACCTGAAATTACAAGCAAAGTTAAACCCACAACTTCTCACTTACATGGGAGCTTAAATGCTACTAGGCTATAAGGCTATTGGCACAATTTATTAATAACTACTTTCATCTCATCTGCACAAATTAACAATGGTAATTGCTTCTCAATTCCAAAACAATGATAAATATTTGTTATCAGAATACTGAATACCAGGTTGTCCAACATTTCTTTACACCTCAAAAACATACAATCAACTATTTTTAAACAAAATTAAAAAAAAATCATGCAGAAGTCATGTTTCTCTTGAAAAATGAGTGTTTACACCTAAACTGAAATTGAATATTTCCCCCAATAAAAAAATTGAGACAACAATAAAAAAACAAAAGAAAAGAAGAAAAGAAAAAGAAACATGCCATTCTCGGGATGCCAAAAGAGCATAGACTGAGAAATAATCAAACAGACTATATATATATATATATAAATAAATGGTAAAACTACAAAGTTTCCTAGAAAACTTTTACCTCAAGGATCTCACTGAGTTTTGTAGAGCCTAAAAACAGGAAAAAGCAAGCCATTGCATGCAAATGCATCAAACAGCTATTTCTGATCCCTAAGAGACCAGAATGTAGGTGGTTGCCTCACACTAATTGAAGAAAACGCATCCCTTGATGCTCATATCTACAAAGTACACACACCCAGCTTTAGACAATAATGTCAGAAAGGGGCTGACGTTGTTCGTCGGAGCTGATATTTCGGCTCAGGAGGCGGTGCACAAGGCAACATGCTCTCTAGCTCCTGCAAGTTGAAAGGAAAATTTAAAATAGCAAAACAAAACTCAACCTCAGAGTAAAATCAATGCTTGGATCATTGAACATGAGCATTCTTGATGTGATCCCTCATTTTAAATCATACTCCCTCCAATCCAAAACATAAGCATTTTCTCTCAACTAATCTTGGTCTAAAATATAAGCAACTTAACATTTGTTTAAAAAAAAAAAATTCATTTTACTCCTTGTACTCGTTAACTTTGTGAATTTATAACTTTCTTTTCACTCATTGTAAATTGAAACTAAGGGTAAGAATGGAAAACAATATCCATTTTCATAAGAATAAGGATTTTATTGGTATGTGGATTATTGTCAAGAGCTGCTTATATTTTGGATCTCAGGGAGTAGTGTTTATCACATTTGTGCTTCTCCAACTCGGTCCCGACTCAAATCTTGACTTCTTAGTTAAATATCGACAGTCTTTTTTGTAGCATCACAATTAAAGTACATGTGCATACTTTGTGAACATGTCAGTGATTTGGCTGACAAGCCTAATTTGAACGATGAATGATGACAGATACATACATAAAGATCAATAAACCAGTTCTTCTAGATAGAGAGGTATGTCTACTTAAAAGCAGGTGATCCAAGTCCACGAATTAGTAAGGGGAAAAAATGGTCAGAATCTCATAGATACCGTTCAAATATATGAAACTACATTGAGTAAACATTTACGTTCTGAAACAACCTATGGTACTAAGTAGTCAGACATTCCTTGAAATTCATTATAGAATCTCCTGATACAAATAATGGTAAACCTCATATCTTCATTTCTGTTGCAATGACTCAACCTGGCTTACTATATTTACCAAAGCATACATTAATATATACAGTCTAAGCACATTGAAAGTAACAAAGATTTTCACTTTTGCAGAGAAGCTATGGCTTTGAAGATAACACGGACCCAAAAAAAAAAAAGTCAGCAGTAATAAGGATATAGGAACAGGCAAAAAACTGACTCAACTGAATTTCCTGGTTGAACAAGCTAGACTATTCAATATGCAATACTTGTGAAACGCTTTGAAAAACTATACTGAATTACGTTTCATTTTACCTGATGCCCTCACACACACACACGTGTCACATTGCAAGTGGAGATGTTTACTCGATCCCTCCTCAAAATTTGACCCCTAAGTATAATTAATATATATAACTAACCAATTACAAGGATTTTTTTCCCCCCAAAGTTCTGGATAGGACGTATAAATATAAACTCTGCATTCTGTCTATTTTATCAAATGAATCATGCCATAAAACACTTATTTTATTTGTTCATGCTAAAACAGAGTGCATTTGCAAAATGAAACAGTGCAAGGCCAATTACATGGAGAGGATGAATAACATGAAGAGGTAGAGTTGAAGAGAATCGCCAAGTATACACGCCAAATCATGTGAGAGAATGAAGAAGTGCAGAAGAGAGCACAGGCAGAAGAAATTGAAGAGGAGGGAGACTAGTTTAGGACATGGGGAACATGAAACTGGACATGGGAAACGGGAGACATTTAATTGGTGATTGACTTCTTTTGATAAATCAGGTAACAGTAAAACTGGAATAGAAAATTTGTCAGACTAACGATTTCAATCATAATATTTTCAAATCTATTACTTAATAATAATTTTTTTATAGACACAAAGTTTAGTTGAGTTGGGACTGAACCATTCATAATAAGCCATGAACACACACCCAAACCCTAGTTAAATACAATTTTTCACTCCTGCTATATAATAAATCCACGCTTTTTCTAATTAAATTATTTTGCATTTTTAATATATAATTTTAATGACAATGAATATGTATCCTCCTCCATTAGCAGGATAACATGTACTAAAATAACACAGTGACCATAACTCACCTTGCACCGCAATCGACATAAATTAATGTACCCTGTGCAACCCATACCGCATATCATCGTGAACCATGAATTAGGTAACAATGAACTGAACATACCCCAAAGAGTATATATTTATATATTTTATAGTGTACTGAAATACTGATTAAGGTAATCATTAGAACTATCAAGGAGTAACAGTCAAAAGGAACATTTGAAATCCACCAAAGCTACTATAGTGCCAAAATTGTTCTGTCCACAAAGTTGGCAATGCTTGCTGATTTGAAAATGCCTATACAATATAATTATGACAAAACAAAAAAAGTAGAGAATTCGTCTGATTATATGATTTATTAGTATTATAATTCATCATAGTTTCAATCAAGCATATCAAAATTCATAAATTATGGGAAATTGAACGAATGAAACATGGTGTAGCATGGGTCAATATAAACAACTTGTTTCTTTAAAAATTATAAAAATGAATTTGAAAACAGACAGGGAAAGAAAATCATTTGCTCCAAACATCAATTCAAAAGATATTTGACACAAATAACAAACCGCTTCCCATCTACGTATTTAAAAAAAAACAATATTTTTTCATTATGTTCAACTCTAATCCATACCAAGAAAATTCCTCATGCAAAGTGTTTTTGAATACAGTGGATTTGCTATTTCTTAAAGCATGCCAAGCCAATCAACCAGAGGATTCTGAAAAGTTATTAAGAAATTGCTGGCTAAACCAAATCATAACGGTAGACTGGATACCGATAACAAGCTGATGCTGTGAAAGCCGTTGATAGTGTTATTATTAAAACATTACTTCCCAGACAGAGTAATGCGGAAACGCCTATTATTGCAAAGCACTTCAAATTGTAAGATCAAGCGTGAGCAGAGAATTTAGTGGAGACAATGACAGTCAATAAGAAACTCTACTTCTCTACATATATTATGAATTCAAATCTTGACAAAATCATAATGCATCAAGTTGTCAAACACCATTAAGAACGAATTTAAGAATAGCACATCCTATTTCCAACATGTATTATGAAACAAATAGATATTACTTTACTTTTAAGACAGAAAAATATATCCAGTACTTTGAATTGATAGATAGAGATATGAAAAGAAATCAATCCAAAATGACAAAAAAGAATCTAACCTTCTGTTTCCTCAACAACTCATTTTCCTCTTCCAAACGTGAGACTTTATTCTCCAATTCATGAGTGTAAGCCTGCTTTTATCATTCAGGTTAAGGAATCTTACCAGGCACTACCAGACCTCGAAGAATGAGAGCTTAAACAGCATAGCAATGAATCAAGAAGGAAAGAAAAAATTAACCTGCTTTCTTGCTCTTGAACGGGCAGCAGATTCCCGATTCTTGATCATCCTTTTCTGCCTCCTCTCAACAGTTTTCTCAATCATGTCATCTGGCGTGCCTCTTTTTCTACCAGATGTCTGTGTATCTGACAGTGGTCCCATCATAGGTGAAGGCAGTGCCACTGGAATTTCAGCAAAAGGAACATCCAGTGCAGAACCAGCTCCCATATGTAATGGCTGACCCATATTATGGCCAGGCATATAAATTCCCATTAAATTTTGTTGAGGATGCTGATATTGTGGTTGTGGATACTGGATCCACTGACCTTGTTGAGGAAACTGTGGTGCTGAATCAGTACCAACCACGGGACCTGTATTCTTTTTATCAGAAGAAGCTTCCGCAACAACTCCTGCTTTCACCAAGAAATCCTCTAATGTCATCTCTCCCAGAGTAGGCTGCCTCTCCCGAGTCTTCTTCCCCTCATTGCTTTTGTTTTGTTGGATATCTCGCCAAACCTCATCAACTGTCTTCTTGCTTAGTGCACTAGTTAATGACAGACTAGCTTGACGCTGAAGAGCTGTTTGACTAGCTTGTGCTGGGCCTTCAATGTCCATGCCCATAGACTGGTTTGCCTCAGCACTCCATACGTTTTTTAGAAGCTCGTCAAGGTTCATACTACTTAATGGCTTTCCTAAGTCACCCAATTGATTCTGAACCTCATCAAGTGTGAGACTGTACATTGAATTTTGCCGCACCAAAGGCTGGAACTGTGACTGTTTTCCATTACTGTCACCGCCGCCTTGAGACCCCATAGTTTGGATACCCATTCACCAATTATGAGTGTCCCACTCAGACTTTTAGTGCTAAAAGACTAAAGGTAAGTGATCTGAAATTTCCATCCTGCCCCACAAAGTCGTAACCTAACACAAAACTCAAAAGTAAGACTCAATTTTGCAAAGATTGTTCAAAATTAAGATATCATGTAGCCATAAAGAGGAACCATAATTTCCTTTGACAATAAATTTTTTAACATAAAACCAAAGGATTAAAACCGGTCCAGAAACAAGATGATGAAGCAGACCATCCTTTCAGAAGAATGAACCAAAACAGTTGTCAAGTCGAGAGAAGAATCAGAGGAATATTCTGTTTTTCTTTTTCCCCTTTTATAAACTGAACAAAAAATCAACTTTCAAAAAATCTCAGAATATGGAAAGGAGAGCAATTTTCTAAAGGGAAAGAACACTGGTATGCATGTCAGATCAACCATTCACTGAGACAATAATAAATTTAAGCAAGTGAGGATCAATAAACTCAAAGGCATCCTTCTTAAGACAAAATAAGGACACACTCTTTTTCCCAGATAAACATCGAAATGGATTTTGAAATTTGGATCACCTGCATGCAGGCCCAGCAGACAGAGTCAAATAGTTGTCTCAAATCAATTCCCTTTGAACCCCATACCAAATGTTCAAACACAGAAACGCCCATCGGAACTTCCGTTTCTAAACCCTTTGGGAAGAGCATCAGGGTCCGATTTCCCATAAAGTCAGATATGGGAAAACGATATGAAACAGAGAATGGAGAAAATTGATCAAAAATGAAATTAAGATAAGAAATTCTTTCCCTAGCATCCAAAACACCTGCAGAAAAATTAACTGAGTAACAGGGGAGGCAACCAGAAAGAAAAACCGTTTGCATGCGAAAAATTCAGCTTCACTGTCCCGAAAAAAATTCCCGAGAAATGCCAGGAAATGAGATCAAACTCACCACAACCCAAGTCCTTGTCGCTGAAATACAGTTCCAAATTTCAAATTTGGAAAGCATATAATCATAACATTAAGAAGCAAGAGTGTGCTTTAACGGAAAAATATCAAATAATAAATAAAATAAGTAAAAAGTACCTTCCTCCCTGAATCAACCAGAACAACCGATCCGAAGTTATTCACTGAGTGATCAAAACAATGACTCAAAGCGAAATGTTTTTGCGAAGCAAGAGGATGAATAAACCCTCCACGACTGTATATGCACAATGTATTTTGGTTTCGCAAAGACCATTCCAGGTGGGCGTGAGAGAGAGAGAGAGAGAGAGAGAGAGAGAGAGAGAGAGAGAGAGAGAGTGAGAGAAGGATTGAGATTTACCCAAAAGTTTTTTATACGCAAGAAAATAATGAAAGTTTACTGCTTTGTCTTGGATTTTCGATTTTGTCTGCAAATGAGGAAACTTTACCATGTGGGGAGCCTCACCTGGTAATCATGATCTATTTCTGTTTTATTGGCTCACACTGCTTCTGTCGCCCAATCACGCAACTCCAAGTAGCGATCTCATGTTCCACTTACAATGATGATCTCACAAACTTTTGTGTTTATTTGTTTATGCATTTTCTATAGACTTGGAGATCAACTATATAATTTTTAACTTATAGTGTTGATGATAAAAATAAATATTTTTAAGTAATTATAATAAAATATAATAATATTGTTTCTTATATAAATTTTACATTTATGTTATTAATAATTTATTAATTCTTAAATTTTTTTTGCTTGCCTGCATATATCTTCCTATTTTATTGAAAACATGATTGTATGTTAAATGAAAATAATTTTCTTTCTAAAAATTTAATTATTAATTCATTATATTGTAAATAATTACTTATTTTTATTTTTAATAGATTCAACCCCGAGGTGTTAATTGTTAGATGTCGACAAGGCCTATCCTTCTTATTATAAATTATTTCATAATAAGTTTTTGTATTGTTTAAAACAATTATAAAATAATTTTCAAACCAATATTAGATTAATATAATTGTTTTGAGATATTGTCTTAATTTATAACGGAATCCTATTACATGGCGCAAAGTTTAAGAAATAATTCACATCACTCACTATGAATAATGTAATATGCTATAGATTTATATTTTATATTTTATATTAATAATATTTTTAAAAAAATAGGAAATAATTTTGAATTAGGCTTATATAGTTTATTTTATTTTAATCAAGCATTTATAGTTTAACTAATTAAATTTTTTAATCTTAAAAGTTAAAATCCTTACATTTTTCCCTTAAACAATAAAATAAAAAACTTTTATATTTTTATTAAATGATTATATGACTTTAAAATTAATTACATAATTTTTATAATTCAAAATTTATATAATTAGGTTGTTTTTTAAATATTTTTTATACATGTAAAATTTTCATTAAAAAATTTTAATAAAAATGTAAACAGTAGATTAAATCATTTTTTTATTTTGGCTAAAAGTATTCATATTAAATTTTCTGCAAACTTCAGGAGTATTCTTGTTTTATAAAATTTAATAATTCATTATTAATTTTAACATTCAAAGGTCAATATATATAATGGATAAAACTATAATTGCTCAATTAAAATAAAGTAAACTATAAGGATCTAATTCAAAATTGATTGAAACTGTAAGGATCTATGAGTATATTTTTCTATAATTTTTAATTCCTAAACTTTTTTCAATTATCATTTTAATTCTTAAACTTTGGCTTAGCATAATTTAATCCTTAGAGTTTATTGAAATAAAAAAATTATAGAGACTGAATTATACTAAATTAAAAGATTACAAAGACCACATGGTTTTGAGTTAAATACAATTATAGTCATAGGAATTAAATTATCTTGATTCAAATTTAAACACTAGATCAATAATTAAGAACAAATTCGAGGATCAAAATTATATTTTCTTTGATTTTAAAACAATCCTTTTTATATTTAAAGTTAAAAAAATTGTGTAAATAATTTAATTTAAAGTGCAATAAAATATTTGCAGACACAATTGATTTTGGATAAGATTGATAATAGTGGACTTTTTTTTACAAAAAAAGATATTGATAACACATTCTGACTTGAAAAAAATTGTAATTTTTCTTCGACATGTATGTGTGTATTTGAAAAATTAAAATGTGAATCAAAATAGTACTCCCTTTGGTCCTAACTCCTAAAGTGTAAGAGTTAGAAAACTAATTTATAAAGATTAAGAAAATTAGTTAAGTTAATTATTTGTAAAAATGTGATAAATAATTTAGGAAACTATCTCATTGATAGAAACACTATTTAATATGTGCAATGGTAGAGATAGTTTAGAGAACAAACTATAAACTTGAGAGACAAAATGTATTGATATCTTACATCTTACATTTATTTTTAAAACACGTCCTTTAATTAGCTTCTATATTCAAGAAAAGAAGAAATATAATTGATTATTTGATAATTGCTTGAACAATAATCAAGAGAAACTACAATGTATGATAAAGAGGACACAACAACAAAAGATTGGGGTAAAAAGTGTGTGAAAGCATAATACTATTTTTTGTTCTTTCTTTTTAACAAAAAATAATAATAAAGCATTATGGGAACAAAAGTGGTACATGGTTACAAATATCCATGAGATCATTCTTTACCTTAAAAATCTAAAAATAATATATTTTAAAGTTAAAATTTAAAATCATTATAATCAACTGTGAAATGACATAAATGCTTCCAATCTATTTCTATTAAGAGGTGCCTTTTATAAAAATACATCGGGTCTTTAATATAAGTCATATAGAGAGTTAAACATTTTTCAATTTTACTACTAGCAAATTACAAAAGAAGAAGAAGAAGAATTTAATTCCAATTTAACGTTGCTATATACTTCCTCTCCTTTTAATAAAGACAAAGTTGAAATATTTTAAAATAAATTTAGTGAGTTAATTGTCATTCTATAATTTTAATAAATTAGTTGAAAGTAATTTATAATAAAATCTAGAGCGGCTACATGTATACAACTACAAGACACTTAAGAAAAACATAATTATTAGTTCTTATAATTTTAACATATCCCCATATAGATTCATTTATTTTATCCCATTTATAATATTAGTCTCTATATTTTTTAATATGCCTGAAAGGATGATAAAATAACACTAACAATATTAAATATATATTAACATTTAAAGCCATTAATCCGTGCTAAGGAGAATTATAATTTAACATATTAATAGCGTTATCTACCATTTTTTTTCATGTTTCATGTTTCAATCTATTGAAGCATGGTTCCACCTCGGCACAAATATTAATAACATTAGTCAAATGTTAGTATATTTAATATCATTAATGTCACCTCATCATTTTTTGGATATATTAAAAAATAAAAGGATTAGTATTGCACATGAGATAACTTAAAAGGGCATGAAAAAAATGGGGGAAAAAACTATAAAGACTTATACCAAAAGCATGTTTAAATTATAGGGATTAGTAAGTATATTTTTCCAAACATATAGTATCATATAGCTTATCTCTATTACAATTCCGTCCAATTTTTTTAAAAAAATTTGAAGTATCAAGATTATGTGCCTGAGATATATAATTTGAACTTTGTGCTTCTAAATCGTAGGGTTTGAATTCAATTCGGTATTTTTTAAAAAATTTTCAAATTACATTCATATATATATATATGAAGATATTATAGATGCTTTTTTCCTTCCAAAATATCATAGATTGTTAAAGAAAAATATAATTGAATGCTTATAATAAAAAAATAATACCATCTTCCTTGATGGTTGATTAAAAGAGTATAAGCTTTAGAGACTAAATTATTATAATTTATAAATCAAAATTAAAATAAAGGAGAATATTTTTTATTAAAAATATTTTTTTTTGAAAAAGAAGGGAGAATTATATTCAAAGATTACTCAAAAAAATTATTCATAAATATGAACTAATAATAAGTTCCATCTAAAAAAATTAAGTCACATTTTTATTTTAATAATAATTTATTTCACATTAATTCTTATATATAAATAATTTTTTAAGCAGTATTCCCTCTATTTAAATATATAAGACATTTTTTAAAGAGTTGGATGTTAAAAATGTAAGGCATTTTTAATCTTTTGAGGTGTAATCATTGCTTTTTAAAAAAATATTCCTATTAATAATAACTTTATATTTATTATAAGGTGTTTAATAAAGATAAATATAAAAAGATAAGAATAATTGAAAAGTAAGTAATTATTTTATTGAGATGTGAGATTTGATTGAAAATATTTTATATTTTTAAATAAAAAAAATATTTAAATACGAGTCTTCCAAACCAGAAAAAGAAAAAGATTGGAGTGACGTTTCTGCCTGGAATTTGGATCGTCAAGGTTCAAAAGGCAGACGAAAAAAGGATGCAGGTGCATGGACCGTACAAGGGCAGGTCCGCAGCCTATCCCAATTGTCCCATGACTGACTTTGGTCGTCTGGTGGCAAGTCTTAATTTTGTATCGAGTTTTTTTAATTTATTTTAACTATTGATCTTTTTATTAAAAAAATATAGTAAAGTAATATTGACGTGCTCTGAGATAAAAAATAAATAAATTATGTAAAAATTTCTTATCTCATGTTCTCAATTACATTTGTTTTATGGAAAAATTTGTCACAAAGATCAAAAGTTCAAATATTTGGGCATAAACCTCAAACAAAGACATTAGAACTATCAATTATAATCAAGCCATTGAACTGGCCCTTTTCAATTCAAAAAATCTAAGGTTAGGTTGTTATTTCAGAATGTAAAATGATAATTTAAATTTAAAAGGTTGGCTCTTTTAAGCTTTAAATAAAAGGGTCAACTATATTTTTTAAATTTTAATATTAAAAAATTAAATATTATGTTAATTCTAAAATCATAGTCTCATTTCACTTGGATGAAAAAAAAATATATAAAAAGTTTAATATCTTTACCACTATTGAGGCTTCATAAAGAAAATAATGAAATTATACTGATGTTAATGATAATAAAAATTATCAAGATTTTATTGATAATGCTAGCAAATTCTGATTATTATTGGTATTAATTTTGTAATATTATTTTTTTATTATATTTAAATTTATTATTACATGTATTGACTTAATTTTTTTATAGATTTAATATTACACGTAATAATTTTGTTGAATTTTAAATATGTTTTTTTAAAATTTTTAAATTAAAAAAAAATATAGGGCCAAGGTGCTCACGGCCACTGTTGAGCTAGCCAAACTAAAGCCCTGAAGTGTAATCGGGCTTTATAGAGTCGGTCTAACCCTAATTGACACCTCTAAACATAAAGTTGACAAAGAATCGTGATCCTAGAGTAACAATATACTTCGTGATGTATCAGTTTTTAATTTGTAAAAATTATTTCCATTATGAAAGAAATTAGGAAAAATCATAAATAAATCTTTTCAAAATATGCACATAATAAAATAATATCACAAAATGGGATAATTATTTTTGAAGTCTATGGAAACTTATCTATCATAATTTTTTTTACAAAATTATGTTATGACAATTTGCAAAATAATAAAAAGCATAGTTATTAAAACATAAACTAAAGTTGTTAATAACTTAAGTAAATTTGTTACTATAGGACGTGTAGTTATTGAATGACTAAGTCAAAATTATAACCAAATGTATCATTAATATTTAAATTTAAAGTATTAATCAATGAGTTGAAGTTGTTAATACAGAAAACATATTTGTTATTGGATAACTAGATTAATAATTATGCTTTCTATATTAATAACTTTACCTTTATCATTAACGAACCATTTTAGTTTAAGTATTAGAAATTATGTTTTTCTAATTATTTTTCTTAGGTTAAAAACATAATTTTGCAAAACTTTATGTCAAATAAGTTTTTAGAGACTTCAAAGTAATTAGTACATTTTGTGATACTTATTTTTCATTTGTTTATTTTGATAGAATTTATTTGTCATTTTTTCAATAAATTAATTATGCGTTGAGTGGAGAAATGTTGCCCTATTATTTTAAACATACAAATCAATGGAAAAAAAAAATCACAAATATGTAAATGATAAATTCCTTTAAAATATACAAATAATAAAATGGTACCACAAAACAAAGTAATTATTTTGAAGTTTACTCATCTGTCATAATTTTTTTAAATAAAAATTATGTCTTTGACCAATAGAAGAGTAGTTATTAAAACATATATTTAAACTAGAGTTGCTAATAATAAATATAAAATTATTAAAGCATACTCTTTCTATTTAAAAATGTAAGGTATTTTTAATCGAATATCACGCCTAATAAAGTAATTACCTACTTTCAAACTAACCCTATTTTTTTATATTTACCTATATTAAATACCCTATAATAAATATAAAATTACTATTAATAGGAATACTTTTGAAAAAAAAAGAAAATAATTACATTTCAAAAAACTAAAAATACTTAACATTTTTGAACACTCAATTTCTCAAAAATGTATTACATTTTTGAACGGAGAAAGTATAATAAAATAGGAAGATAGGAAGATGGTTGGTTCAAATAAATATTTCAATATATAATAAAAAAATTTTAATACATATTGTACTATTCAATAGCAGATAAGAACACCTCAAGGAATTATCTATTATTTCTCATTATACAGAACCATTTATAACATATGTTGTTTAGTGAGATCTCGGCTTTTTGATTATGAGCATTAATGTTACTTGTACTAAAAAGAATATAATTTGAAAATATATATATATATATATATATATTGCCAAAGTTTTGAATCAGTATCAATACACCCAACATTAAAATATTTAATTATTACTTATCAAGTAATATTATAAATACAAGAATGCTATACTTGGCTATCACCTCAACAGAGCAGTTGAGCGCGTGATAATTTTGAAATGTCTTAATCTTTGATGAAATGCAAAATTATTGAAATTAATATCTACTCTAATGTTATAAAAATTTTGTCAAATGCAACTATTCTAAAAGTCGTCCACTATTTGTGATTATTAAAAAAATTAGAAATTTTATAATAAAGGACTGGATGATTGTTTTTTAACGATGTTTACATGAAAAGTAAATAGATACGGAAATCTCTTGGCTCACTAGACATCATATGATAATTTTGATGCTATGATCTTTGACGGCCTTTCTTAGGTTGTAGAAACTTTATGATTTTAGATATGACTTGATATTTATTATTTTGCATGGTTTTTTTCATAACCTTGTATTAAAAAAATACTGTATGCTTTATAAGAAATAAATATTCTTATGCAATTATGAAAGTTTTTCTAATTTATGAATGACTTTATTATTTAGTACTCTATCTGTTCCAAATTATAAGATATTTTTAGATAAATTCTCATTTACCAATAAACTTCATTAGGTACAGTTAACAACCTTATCTTTTCAAAATAAAATATCAACTTTAAAAAATATTCATCATTTAATATATTGAAAAGAGAAGGAACAAAAATTAACTATAGAGAGAGAAATGATAATATTAAAATTAAATTATTTAATAAAATCTTAATCTATTCAAAGTATTTTATATTTTAAAATAGAAAAAAATTTTTAAAAGTATTTTATTATTCGAGATAGAGGGAGTGCTTATTATTGATCCAACTTTCAAAGTTAAAAAGATTATCTTTTCAAGATATATTAGATCTTGCAGTTAATACATGGGACTTGAGAACAAACTGTAAGTTCCATTTTTAGGAACTATAGTTGATGTGGGCATGTAATCAATAGAGTATCCACCTTTAAAGTTGAAATTAGTCAGACGCTCTAAGATATATAATTTCTTTTCTCTTTTCTTGCATGATTATATCATTTGGAATGTAAAAAATGATGCGCCAGACCCCTAGCAAAAAAATTTTGCCCAAGTATCCTAGAATATATGAAAGGAACATTACCTTCTCTTACATGAAAAATGTTATCAATGTTTTCAATCTATAATAAAAATTCAACCTCAAGTCATCGAACAATGATAGAATTCAAGCAAAATAATTCTTATCAAAATCAAACTGGATTAGATAGAACATTGACGGCTCTGTTAATATCAATAGCTTTGAGCTTGTTTGAATTTTAGTTGGATATAATTGATTATAAAAATAATTAATTTTAATTATAATTGATTATGTTATAATATAATTTATTTGGATACTGCTTTTTTAAAATTAATTTTAACTATATAAATTATCATAAAGGACATTGGTTTTTAAAATTAAATTATTGATAAAGTTGTATTTAATATTATTAAATTTGTTAAGTTTTATTTAAAAAGTAAAATATATTATTTAACAGTAAATTTAAATTTATAAATAACTTTTCAGAGCTTATTTCAAATGTAAGTTTGGATCAATAATAAATTATCAACTTTTTTGACTATTTGGGTAATTTTTTTCAAAAATTGATTATTTTGACTCAAAAATTGATTTTTCTTTGAATCCAAACTATTTGTTTGTCATCTATGGAAGCCTCATTCATGACAATTAAGGAAATTGAATTAAAGAATTCTTTTTAGATACTTTTATCACTATCCTAAAACTGCAGCGTATCTTAAGAGAGTATCCTGGAGCTTAACCTTTGCTAAAATAAAAATTTTACTAAAATCAAC
This sequence comes from Prosopis cineraria, assembly GCF_029017545.1. Lineage (NCBI taxonomy): Eukaryota > Viridiplantae > Streptophyta > Magnoliopsida > Fabales > Fabaceae > Prosopis > Prosopis cineraria. The sequence continues at coordinate 25,716,088 of NW_026555338.1, forward strand.
GTTTATTATAATTCAACTAAAGTTCTCACCCCCATTCAATATGACCACAATCAGGATTATTCTCTCTCAAATATTATATATAGGATAAGAGATTTAGTTATGAGAGACTTGATTGTTATTTTTTTATCATGTTTTTAGAAAAAAAAAAGTGATGTGTGAATTGACTTTGCTTGTCATGGCCAAATGACATGCTACAATTTTTTTAGAACCACTCCTAGAATGTAAAAGTATTATTTGCTCTGACATGAGCAAATTTCTCTATATGATTTTCCAAGGCCTTATATTAAAAAATATATCCACCTTTAGGAAATATAGTTTAGGGAAATTTAATCCACAAATCTATATAGTTTTACTTTATTTGAATTAGGTCTTTCTATTTTATTTGTTTTAATCAAAACCTTATAATTTAATTAATTAAATATGTTAGTCCTTGATTATTAAAACCCTTTAATTTTTCATTTTTAAAAAATAAAATTAAGAACTTTTATATGTTCACTAAAAAGATTATATAATTTTAGAATTAATTACATAATTTTTATAAATCAAAATTGATATAATTAGCTCATTTTATAAGTAACTTTTATGCATATAGAATTTTCATAAAAATTAATAAAAATATAAATATCATATTAAATAATTTTTTTGGCTAAAAGTATTAGACCAAATTTTCTATAATTTTCAAAAGTATCTTTATTTTGAAAAATTCAATCATTCATTAATAATTTAAATCTTCAAGTATTAATATATTTAATTGATTAAAAAAAATAAAATACAGGGGTTTAATTTAGAATTGAGAAAAACTATAAAGACATGTAAATTAATTTTTCCTTTAGTTTATTTAATTTTACTTGGACTACTATATTTCATTTAACTAAATTATATATGATGACAATTTCAGAAACTTTTTTTATCTTTAATACTCCCTTCATTCAAAAATATAATATATTTTTAATTGAATTTTACCCCTAATAAGATAATTATCTACTTTTTAATTAACCCTATTTTTTCATATTTATCCCTATTAAACACCCTATAATAAATATAAATTCATTATTAATAGGGGCACTTTAAAAAAAAAGATAATGATTATATTTCAAAAGAGTAAAAATGCCTTGTATTTTTGAACATCCAACTCCTCACAAAATGTCTTACATTTTCAAAAGGAGGGAGTATAAAATAAAATTAGAGTAATTAATTTTATTTTCCAATTTACCCATGTTTATTGATTATGGCTTGAATTCTTAGACAATAATTTTTTTATAATTATTAAATAATATTTTTTAATATTTTTTTATAAGCGCGAAGTTATTTAATTTTATCTTAAGATTGAGGGAGCATATATATAAATATATTGCACCTTAAAATATGATACCAATGTTCTTATCCAAAATAAAAAGTTAATAAGTTACTTTTCTAGTCTTATCTATAATGTGTGTGTATATATAAATAATTTTTTATTCTATTTATAAAACATATTATTTATTTTTTATCACAAGTTTTCTCTTTTATATTCCGATTAAATATTGGTGAGACAAATTGTATTATTAAAGTATATATATTTATTAGAAATAAAATAAGTTAAAAATTTTTAATTTTAAAAGTAATTTATAAATAAAATTAAAAAATATTTATTAAAATTTAAACTGAAACATATAGTCCGCAACCTCGCCGCCCCACCAGAAACACGCTAGAGTGGATCCTGCCCATCTCAACCTTTGCATTGCCTTACAACTTTTTCCCTCAATCCTTGGTTGCAAGATATTTTTTAACAATATTAGGTGTATCAATAAAATTTATTAAATATATTTTATATTTTTTTAAAAAATTAAATACAAATATTCCCTATACACACTAAACACATAAATATAAATTTTAAAAAATACTCTTCATTTAATATAACCTTCTTTGTGAAATATTAAATAAAATAAAATATATTGAGGAGAGAAGGGCAATATTGGAACAAGCATAAAGTTTATACCAAATTGTATTATTTATTAGAAAACATAAGTACCTTAATTTTGTCCTCCGTTCATGTGCTCTCTTCATTCCTTCTCTATAATATCACACCATCATCAGAAATAAAAGCAAGGAACTAAAGGAAACTAAAGCAAAAAAAACATTGTAGCATCCATTAACACTCATTTTGACAAAGGTAAAGACAGTGATAATAAATGAAATAAGCACCAGAGGAAGATGAAGAACATTTTAAATTTATCATTGCAGATTACAAATTTTTAACATTTAGATTAAAGAATCATAACTACAGTACAACCAACCACCTCTACAACAAGATCTTTAACACTAAAATAAGATAACCCTTTTACCATTTATTAACAAGATCTATATGATAAACCACAGGTATCCTATATAACATTACAATTACATATGCTCATGCATGTCTTGATGGATCCTCATGCAATTGTGTAGGTCTTACATTTGGATCATCCTGCCACAAGGAAGAAGCCATCGCAAAAGTGTTAGTCAGAAAGAAAATACTATCTACAACATCACATAACTCAAACTCACCCGAATGCTGTAAGCGAAATTTGTCGATGCTCGGAAAAAATCCAGCTGTGCCTGCAATATTTGAAACAACTATAAAGTTTGACATAAATATTACAATGGCAGGAAACTTAATGCATGTTTGGTACATGGAAAAATATTTTCTAGAAAGTAAATGAGAAATGCACCCAGAAACAGTGGTGGGTCCAAGAACCCATGTTAGTGGGGCCAAAAGGGCAAACTATTAGAATTGGAAGTGTGGAACTTAGTGGGATCAAAATATTTAAATTAGCAGGGTCAAAAAAGATAAATTTTACAAGCTTTGCATGTAATTTTTGCAGAAGTGAGTGGGGGCAAGTGCCCACACTCACTAGCATGTAGGTTCTCCAAAGAAAACAGGATAGATATATTTTTCATTTCTTTTTTAAAAAATACTTCTCTACTTATCAAACGTTGCATTATGCTCAACGTAAACAAACCTTACCAGACCAGGCATGCTTTGATGTGAACCATAGTAACCATCGTGGCTCGTTGGTATGGTACTTAATTGTCCCTGTATACAAACAACAGAATTTCTAAAGTTCCGTACTCATACTAAATACAAAAACAACAAGAAGCCTCAGCCCACTATAATTAATCACAATTTCAAAGACACACCAGCCCCTGAATTGTCTGTTGATTTCCATAATAATTATCACGAGTTGGCCCCATCAAGTTCAACTGAGCAATCAAACAAACAAATACATAAGGGCACTAATATGAAACAAAGAAAGATAAGAACGAAGTGAATCTTATTTCTACCATCCCCTGAACACTCTGTTGAGAGCCATAGTAACCATCAAGCGTTACCGCCCTTGTGCTGCTGAATTTGTCCTGCAAAATAAATTTCCAATTAAATGAAGACACTTAACTAAGATGGAGCTTCCATTTTAAACTTCAAAATAATATCTTCTCTTGGTTAGCTTAAATCCCCCATGTAGCCTGACTTTCTTCTACACACACCCTGCCTTAAAATTTGAGGAAAATAATCATAGGAGGACTAACCATATGTTGCAGGTTATCTTGTGCCCCAACGGTCATCACTTCAGCCTCAGAGTGCAGCTGCAATTCAAAGAGGTCATAATAGAAACTCAAGCCAACATAGAAATGTAAATGTACCCTGAAGCAAACCAAGAAAATAACAAAACCTTTTTCTTTTTAGTTGGATTCTTCTTTTTGTTTGCCTTGCCCATGGATTTACTTTGGGTATCTTCTTCAGTGGAGAGCTGACTTTGACTAGCTGATATGACAACTTCTGTAGGACTCTTGCTAGAATTGTTAACACTCACACAATTTTTGTATGCTTCACGCAATGCAAGGAATGCAATACCATAACTGTCTTGAGATAGAGACGCCTCTTCACTCAACTTTATTGCTTGTTGACATAAATCATTGTACCGTTGCACCCTGGTTGGCATATGTTCAGATTGTTCTCCCGTTGTTTGTCCAGCTTTTGCATCTCTTGTCCACCGTTTTAAGATATATCGGGATGGGATTACCGAAAAGCCAGAATATTGAAGAACAATCAATGCATGTCGACAAAGAAAACCTCTATATTCAAATAACCGACATATGCATGACACTTCAGATTTAATTTCATTCCACACAACAATGAAGTCTTGATTCTTTTCCATATCATGAACCTTGTAAGTAATGCCTGTATCATCCTGCCTTTCAGTTTTAGGATGACAAGCAACTGCACCAATAACCTCAACTTGAATCTTCTTGAACACTGCGTGTGTGTAACTCCCTGCAACACTCTTCTCTAATGGCGAAGGAGTTTTTAATGTTGCCACTTTATTCAAAATCTCGGAATCAGCTTTTGCTTCCTCTTCATACCTGTCTTGCAAGATTGCTTCGTACTGTTTGACAAAATCTTGAGCAGAGGTCTTTTTATGAACATATTTATCAAAGAAGGAATTCACACTTTCTGATCGCTGGACAGTAGACAAACCACCCAAGAAAATATCCCTCATGAATGTTGGCACCCATAATTTGCGATCTTCATACAATGACTGCATGCATTCATCCTCTCGGAGTTCAAACCTATCAACAATTTTCGACCACCTCTTCTCAAACTCATCAGTTGTCCACGACCTATAGATGCATTTCTCAAATTTTGCCATAAAATTCTCATGTCGCTTAATTACATGAGCCAAATTTTCAGATACCTTCCCTAATACATGCCATAAGCACACAGAGTGGTGAGAATTAGGAAAGACATCCAAAATAACTGACTTCAATGTCTTGTCATGGGCAATGATTATCACTTTTGGAGCCTGGCCACCAACTGCTTTTAACCACGTCTGCATTAGCCAAGAATAAGTAGCAGCACTTTCATCTGATATTAAGGCACACCCAAGCAGTATAAATTGATAGTGCTGGTTTACTCCAACAAAAAGTGCAAGAGGCAACTTATATTTGTTTCTAATATAGATGGTGTCAAAAGAAACTACATCACAAAAGTTCATATAGTCATGCCTACTTTTAGCATCAACCCATAAAAGATTTTTCAGTCGTTGATCCTCACCAATGTCTACTGCATAGAAGAAGTTTGAATTCATACTATGCATCTGCACCAAAAAATCAAGTAGAAGTTTGGCATCCCCTGACTCCAGGCCCAAATTACGACCTTTGTCAAATGGATTTCTCTCGCTCTTCAGACCAACCACAGTTTTGTATTCAGCAAACTGTCTAGCCATTGCAGCATACATTTTTCTTGTTTGCTCACTGACAGCTTGAGCTGGTAAAAGCTCGTGATTATGCTCCTTCACAAAACTATGTATTACCCATTTTCCATCAGGCCTTCTTTTTACATGCATGCTTGCTTTACAATCAGTCTTTGAACAAGATCTTCGACCAGTTGAATTTTCAGTATCTTGGTTGTTCTGTCTGGCACGTGGTCGATTGAATGATTTGTCATGCTCTCTTTTTGTTCCATACCTGGAACAAGCAAATTTTGCATCTATAAATTCTCTTGATGTTTTTGATCGGCGACTATTTTGTATTGCTGTATTAAATCCCATTGACCTTGCATATTCTTGGTAGAAAGAATAAGCTTCCCCATGAGACTCAAATTCCATGCCAGAAAGGGGCTCAAGATTTGTATCTTCCTTAAATAATGCAAAATCCACTGTGGATGAATTCAAATCTCCAGCATCTACATCAACACTAGCACCAACAATATTCTGGCCTTCTAGATCTCCATTATGCAATTTTTCTTCGTGTTCCAATAAGCCAGCAATTGTATTTTGTTCTTCATCCTTATCGTGATCACCAGAAGGTAACCTAAGATCTATGTCCATGGTGAGAAAAGCCTGGGATTTTCTACAGTATCTGAAAAGTCAAAATAACAGTACCGATGTCAAGCAATGGAAACAGTGAAAAGGAAAAAAAATAGAAAAATAGGAGAGAGAGGGTAATAGAGTGGAACAAAGAGACCATGCTTAAAACTGCATCTGGTTCCTATTACATAGGAGAATCATGGATAGCCCAGGCCCCTTGTCTCTTTTTCCCTCTTGTCAAAATGAGTTTGGAACCTGTAATTCTTCTGATATTTTTCTGGAAAATCCTATTTCCATTTCCTAATAACTTTTTTTTAAAATCAGTAACACAAAAACAAGAAAACAATAATGAATTGTTGCAGGTTTGATGGCCCCATATGCCTTTTTATATAACATGCGTAACATGATTATCTGAATCTGATTCAAAAATTTTGGTCCATCTACATTTCATTTCCCAGCAAGGATACATTTGGCAACGGTTCTTAGGTATTTTTGGAGAGCATGGGGTGTACCCTGCTACCTTGGATGAGTTCACCCAAATTATTTAAAGGATTTGTCAAAAAGAAGGAAAACGACATTTTCAATGGCTTTTTCTTATTTTAAACTCGTTATGGGATATGGTTGCATTCACGGCTTCTCTTTGTTTCTCTGTGCACAGTCTTTTTCTTTTTCAGGCGATTTCTTGCTTTCGACCAGCAAAGAGACTGGATAGATCTCCTTCACTGATTTTAGCTTCATCAGGACTGCTTTTATTGTTCTGTTCAGAGACTATATTAGTTATCTTTTTTCTGAGGGTTTATTATCCTCCAACATTCTGTACTTACTTTTCTTTGAAAAGAAAAAAATCTTTCATCCAAAGAGGAAAAAAGATCACACAGGCAGAAAATTAATGAAAGAACAATCCGCAAAAAAAAAAAAAGAATTAAAACTGAGTATAAAACACGTGAATCATCCCTTTGATCAACTACAGCTCTCTGCACTAGGGGATTAATAAACAAAAAGGCAGCAATCAACTAAAACTGAACAGTCCACCTTGTTTGACTACCTTTACCAGCAATCAACTCAATTTTATCAAAAAAATAAACATCAATAACAAGGGATAATGACCAACTAATTTTACAAAAAAAATCAGCAACTTTACAATCACACAATCTTTGTTTCTGTATAAAAGAAGGAACTTCAAAAGAGGAAATTAGTACAGAAAGAGAACTGCGAGAATAACAAATTAAGAATGAATTAAAAATTATACTTGTGGATAGATAAAAATCACAGTAAATACAGATGTATATCAAGATAACAAAGCTACTGGCCCCTTACATGTCTGCTCAAGAGACAATTCGTAAGACACCATGTACTGATGTGCAAGACACCATAAAGAGGTTGTGCAAATAATTCTCTGCAAAGCAAGTCTAGGGATACAATACAAGTGCCAAAACAAATCGCACTCCTTACTCTGATCCAAGTAGTTGAGAGTACACGCTACAAACAGTGAGAAAACCCAAAATTTGCCAAACACCAATATGCCTGCCCAAAAATGCAGCAGAAAGTGACAGCTGGGCAATGAGCAAATGAAGGCATCTGAGTGTTTTTCTTTCTGCATTAGGGTAACACATTACAAGGATATAAAGAGAAAGAGCCTCATTTGACAATGCTACAATTAATCATTAGAGGGAACTTGGGGATTCCAGAAAAGGCTTTTCTTGTGATATGTAAATCACACAATTACAGGTCTTTTCACCTGAACGGGACCTCAAACATGCACCATCATAATATGTTGACAATTGCCAGCCATCTACAACTATCCCTAACAACATTGAGCTACCTGCCTGCTACCAATCACTAGCTACCTTTCATCAATCTAATAGTTACTCAAATGAGGTGAAAAATCCTACTCCACAAGCTAGCTATTGAAGTGAGAATACTAACAAACCAAAATCTCATTAAGCATCTCATACCACTTAAGATAGATCAAACATAAAAAATGAATACCACCTTAGTCTCCATCAGTTAGCCCCCCTTGGAGGGCAAACATCCTGGCCATGACACCCTCTTACATGTTACTCAGTTTTCTCACCAATTAGAACCTTTCACAAGTAGCCCTTCTCAAGATTGCCCATAACCAAACTCTAATAACAATTGATGAACACTCAAGTGTAATGGGGAATCCTCCGCCAAAAACTAACTACTGAGGTGAGAGTACCTACCCACTTAAATACTCAATTTAGCATCTCATACTTCTCAATATAAGATTTAAGTATCCATTACATTAAAAAATGAGGCCAACAGTGGACTAAACCCATGATCAACCACCAATATATGTAATGTCATCAATTGTTAATTACTCTCAAGGGTCAATACCCATACCCATTTCCACATACAGCTTATGGAATCCCATTTCCCTCAAATATTACACCCTGTCAAAAAAAGGTTGAGCTGTTAACAACAAGCTTCAACGAAAATCTTGCTAAAGTTATATATTCAAGGTTGCTTCTTCGAAGTTCACACTTCTCATCTGATAGCTGATTATTGCTGATTGCCAAATGGGATATAGAACTTGGAAATTCAAAACTTTTTTATAGTAAGTTCACTGGACAATGGTTACCAACGATAACATAAAAGTGTTTTCTTGGGCAACCTTCTGGGGACACGCCCAACACATTGTAAAAGTGCCAGATTTTCTTTCCTTGTCGCTACTATATTATCCCAAGTTATTGAAAATAATTATTGATATATGCTAAATTCTATATAGAAACAAAATACATTTAAGATATCGAAAAAAATGAATTTTTCAAAGCAGCACTAACATTACAGTGCCAGATTTCTCTGTCCTTATCACTAATATCTTATCACTAACATTACAGTACAAAAACAAAATGCATTTAAGACATCAAACAAAACAAGAGAAACAGAGATAAGAGGCGAACCACAAACCAAAGAATGAAAGATGTAAGAGAAAACAGAGGGAGAGTACCTCTGACTGCATGAAAGAAGGTATCCTTCTCAAGTTGATCAGAATCTGGAAATCTCACGCGAGGGACCTGGCGAGTGGGTGAACACTGCTCTTCAAGTTTTTATTCCTAGGGTTCCCAAAGGCCCCTCCTCGTTCCCTAACAGACTATCATTGCTTCTCACCCGCGCCATGGGGTGGCGCGTGTCATCTAATCTCCAGTACTCTGAGAATTTGAAGTGGTGCTTCTGAAATCTCCCGCTCTACCAATTTCAAGCTTTATCCTCGCTCTAACCAGAAATTCCAGCTGTATGATTACTCATTCAAATTCCCCAAAAGAAGAAATGCTACAAAATTAAAACAGTAGAGGCTAACTACATTAGCATATTCAACAACGTAATTATTAACCAAGCAATCAATTTCATACGGAAAGAAAATCAAACAGCAAAAAGAATAAATAAAGGTACCAACAGTCAACTTCATCAGCAAATTCAGCTACATTAGCTTAAACCCAAAAATAACCAAAGGCCACAGCAGCCTGTGAACATCACCGACAGTACTAAGAACTCCGAATCGCTCGAAACACAAGTTGTGAACTTTTGCAAGAAGGGAGAGCGTGAGAGACAGAAGCTAACCAGTTGACAATCCGTCCACGCACCAACACTTCGCCGCCGTCATCGCCGTCGATCGCTACCGCTGGGAAAGAAGCCGAGACGGAGGGAACGGAAATAATCGAAGAGAGAAAAGGGGTGAACTTTTTCTTGTTCCTTGGAAAGAATGAAGAAGACCCGAACGGGTCGAATCGGATCATCGGATTAACCACGAATCATCTGGTCAGCTTAGTCGTCCTTCTCACTTCTCATGTCATTTTCTTTTCATTACATTCTTCTTATCATTATCTAATTACGGTCTTATCATCGTAACTAAAAATCATGCTATGAATTATGATAAGGGTTGTAATTATAAATAGGATTGGTGATATGAATATGAATAGGCTCCAAGAAAAAACAAGTCAAACGGCTAAAAAACAATTCATGTAAAAACAAATTAATTAATCTTAGCCTCTGTTTAACTACTGTTTGGATTGAGGACTTGATCGATTTTAGGAACAAAAAAAATCAATTAAGTTATAATTTACCCAAACATCTACTTTTTTTAAAATTGATTTTTTTCAAAAAATCAATTTTGCCCCAACACTCCAAATCTCAACTTCTCCACTTCTATGTGTCTTTGTTACAAAGTTATATGAGTAAATTATAAAAAGTTCAAGAAAAAAATCACAAAAAAGGCACAAAATTTAATAAAACTAAAACAAAACTTTTTTCTCTTCTTTTTTTTTAATAAAATTTGAATCTCTAAAAAAATTATTAGCATGAGTATCCAAACCGATTGCGTTATAATATAATCAATTATGATTAAAATCTATCCACTTAATCAATTATTTTCATAATCTATTATACCGAACTGAAATTCAAACGAACCCTAACTCATGGGATGACTCATTTAACGTTCATTTGGTCCATTTATTTTTGAACTCATGAATATCTTGAACTTTAAACTATTACTTACATAATATTATGAATCCTAAACTTTTAAAATAAGTAAAAAAAATTTTAATTTATAAATTTTGAATAAATTACCTCCCACCATTTATTTGCATAGCATTAACTATTATATAACTCAATTAGCATGTCACATGTCAAGAGGAGATGAGTGTCACATTAGCCTTTAACCAGACCTCACAAAGTCATAAGTAGTGGTAGTTACATGTAAATTAACAGTAGAGATAATTTGCTATTCAAGTAATAATTTTGGATTCAAAATGTTATTCGAGTAATAGTTTAAAATAAAAAATGTTCATTAACCCTTTAGTTTTAGCTGAATTATAATTTTATCCTTAAAATTTGATTCATTATAACTTGATTTTATAGTTTTAACTCAATTTTAATTTTAACTCTAACCTTTGACTTAATATAACTAAATCATTATATTTTTAATCATTAAAATATTAGCTTTTATATTTTAAAAATAAAATTATAAAGATTAAAATTAATTTTAAATTTAGAAACTAATATTTTAAATTACTAAAACTTTTAATCTTTATAATCTTATTTTTAAAAAATAAAGAGACTAATATTTTAAATTATTAAAATCATAAAGACTTAGATGCACTGAGTCAGAAATTAAAAAATAGGTTACAATTGAGTTAAAATTATAAGCTACAACAAATTAAAGTTTACGGGTTAAGTTATAAGTTATAAATGAGTTAAAATTAAATGAATCAAACAATTAATTTTTCTTTTCTTATAAAAAATGCTAGTTTTTTTAATTTTTAAAACATTTATCCCTTTTGAAATTTTTTTTGTTATCATCTTTGAAATTGGTCTCTCAAAAATTTTTTGAATATACCCAATGCACCGTGCCATTCATAATCTATTCAATAAAAACATAATAGTATTAAATATAAATTGATTTTAATATTAATAATAATAAAATGAGAAAATTCAAAAAATTAAATAAATATTTTATTTTATAAAAATAAATTCATTAAAAATTATAATAATCCAAAAAATGATTATAAAATTAGAATAGTAATAAAATAAATTTATTATATTTTTATTATTTTTTGGGAGAAAAATAAGCTGGTGGCTTGGTAAATTTCTCTTGATGCTGCTTTAACAAGTCCAAACTTTCTTTGGAGCACGAAAGGGGAATGTCATTTTTGCTTCAACAAAACTTGTGGCCAAAATTATTGTTTTGCCCTTTTCATTTGCATTAGAAAACAAAGTCACGTCGGCCTAAGAGGTTATTTGAAATTATTTTTACTTTATTATTTTAAAAATTAATATTTTATAAAATATATTCTAAAAATAAAAAATAATAAAAATAAATATTTTTTATTTTTTTATTTTTTAAAACAATAATTCAAAAATATTTAAAAGTTATTTTCACTTTTTTATTTTTTAAAATAATATTTTATTTTTTATTTTTTAAAATATTTTTTGAAAATATATATCAAAATTTTTTTATTTTTTATTTTAAAAAATAAAAAATTATTTGCCAAACAAGTCCTAATGCTTCTCCATTCCTCCTCCTTCTTTGATCTTGTTCAGTGTTACAGAGAGAGAGAGAGAGAGATCGCCCGCCTAAAACCCTTGCCCTTTCATCCCAAAATCTCCGTTTTCTTCCTCCTCCTTTGCAATTAATGCCGACGACGACGACGGCCTTCTTCCTTCCTCGAGATGTCGTGCGTCTGGACTGTGTGGGAGCAAGAGGAGTTTGTGGCTCAGAACCTTCAAAACCTCGACTTGCAACCCAGTTTGTCGCCCCCTTTCTCCTCTTTTTTTATAGCTTGCCGCCGCCATGAGTAAGTATTGGAGCTTCGCCGCCACTTGAATCGTGAGTTCCTCTTCCCTTTTTGTGTTGTCGATCTCCTGTTCGCTCAGTATTTTCTCCCTCTTTTAGTGTTGTGTCATGGGAATTAGTTCTCGCCTGTGGGAGGTTCGTTTTGTAGACTGTCGCCCTTTTCCCTTGCACTTGCTGTCATTTCTTTTCCTCCCTATGTCTGCCAATGTGAATAGAGGTATGGAGGCTTCGAGTACACCTCTCACTTGTCGTTTGTGTGTGCGCGTGTGCCTTATGACTGAAGTGGTGATGCTTTATTTTTCTGCTATTGTGAATGTTTGAATAAGGATGAGAAATTAATTCAAGCTGAAATTTTAGTGTTAGAGCAAGATTGTAATTTATCAGTTTGATTTTCCGTGGATTTAAGATTGATATCCTGTTGAAAGAAATGAAATTTGGGAGGTTGTTTGATTTAAATATTTATATTATAAATTGTTGGGGGATGGAATCAAGGGGAAAAAATTTGTTTGGAGCTTAAAAATTAGTGCATGAAAAGTGTTTGACATAATTTGTGATTGAAAAAACTTTACTTGATTTTGAATTTTTTTTTTTAAATTTCATTGATCCTTTGTGGAGTTGTGTGTTCAATTTGAGTACTATTACTCTGTCAACTTAGATTGAAGATTGCAAAAGAAATTTGAGTATAAAACTAATATAAAACTATTTAAATTCTTGAGAATAGATGGTTGTTGATGAACTATGTGATAAGATTCTTGAATGTTAAAAAAGCTTTATTTGTGAGATTTGAAAATAATGTACATTTGGTGTTTTGATAAAAAGCTTAATAGGAGATTGTATTTTAATAGAGTATTGAGCCATGGCTTTTGAAAAATTTTTATGTGTAAAGTCTTGATTTTAAAATTTTAAAATTTATTATAGTTAAATTTTGATAGCGGTAATGTTGAGAAGAAATTATTGAATTTATCAAAAATTTATTTAAAAATCTTAATATAATTTATATGGTGTTTGGAAGAGGAGAAGTTTAATTAAAGTCGAGAGATAAATTTTTTAATTTTAAGAATATTTTAGGTAAGTGAATAACATCTCAATTGATTTATCAATAAAATTATTTTTATTAAATATTATATCTTTATGTAGATTATTTTTAATAACAATTATGTCGAGTTTTTAGTATTTTATTGATTAAATTATTTTATTTCAAACTTATAAGACGGTGGTGAAAAACAATTAAATTGTGGCATATGACTGTTTGTTCTTTATAAGATATACTTTCAAACTGATGAAATCATTTCTATAGCTTTGGTAATTTTGATTAATCAATAAATGTTGGTATGTACATTGATTGTGAAATTTTATTTTGGTAAATATTAACTTGATGCTTGAAATCATTCATGTAAATTTGATACTAAGAATGAAAGATGTATCTAACAGTAATTATTTTCTTGTATGTGTGAAAATAAATTTGGAAAGGATCTTATATAGAATATTAGTTGCTAACGGTAGTTTCATTAGTCCTGATGTATCATGGCCAATAACTAGCTAGTTTGATTTTTGTGAATTTTGTTTTCATGTTTGTTATTCGTGAGTTTAACACATGTATTTGTTCTCATAGTTTTGAGCCGCCTTTGGCTAATACTAACCTCGCGGACTGTGTATTTACATTTGTTTGGTAGCTCAGACTAAGTTTGGTTATTTACTTTTTTAGATTGTATATCCACGTTTGTTTTCATGACATAAGTCACGTTTCATTATTTACTTTCATGGATTGTGTAATCATGTTTGTTAATTATTTTCATAAGTCCTCGAAAATATGAGCTTTGATTATTTGGTGATTTTATGTTCTATTGATTTAATTAGTGATGCTGCTATATTTATTTATTCTGTTTATTTATTTTTTTAAATTAAGTGATAATAATATTTGATGTGATAATTTGATGGCTCAAAATATTATTTAAGGTTATATGAAAATTGTTGTCTCTTTATTTTATATAAACATTATAATTTATTCTTTTTATTTTTTTTCACTTATTTATCGTTGGAATGTTATTTTTTAGAAAAATTATTTTTTTGTCTCATATATTTTAACTGATGTTGTACCTCTTGCTAACTATTGATAGCTTACTACTGAGTTGGGCTAATAATTATTTTGCCAATATCCCTATTTTGATGTAATGATCTAATTTATGTGTTATATTATGAAAATTTGTTAGAGGCTATAATTAGAGTCTTTATTTTGTTATATACTTTGTCTGCTAGTTGGAAGAAGTTGAGCTTCTGATTAATGTAATATTTTGTTTTAAACATTGTATTGTATAATTTTCAGGAGGTCTTGTATATAAGGGAGGTTTTGCTGAAATTTTTATAAAAATATTAAAAATTTTGTTATAATGTATATGGTATTAAGGATATCATAATTTCAATATAAATTTAATTACACTTTAGAAATGAAAAAATTTCTCAATTTAAGGTTTTCTCAATTTAAGGTTTAAGAGATGTGTAATATGGTTTACATCCTTTGTTGGTCACCTTTTATTTTTTCAATGTGACAAAAATAATGACACATAAGATTTTATTTAATTGAATTGGTATAATTTTATTAGATGAATCATGAATGATATAACATATTGGGTCCATCCAAAAAATTTTCATAATCTCCCTCCCTCCTCATTTATCATGAAAACTGTGAAATGAGATTATGAATTTTATGAAAAGTTGGAGAAGTTAATATTTAGATAATTTTATGAATTGTAATTATGATATTAGAAGAAATTTCAATTTGCTTTGAAAAAATAATGCTAACTATGAGAGATTATTTCCTTTTAAGGTATGGAAGGCAACTGGTAGGCATTTTCCACCGAAGTTGCTAGATACATGAGGATTAAAGTTCGATCAGCCAACCATTTATTTAAGTAATGAGTACCCTATTCATTCACATTAATTTTAGTTAATTACAAACTGTAAACATCTTTTAATGCAAAAATGCTCCAAAATCCAAGATTATAGAGAGGCATGGACATGACTTCAATATACCCCATAAAAGCTGCCTGTAGGATGTGTGCAATTGTGGGCATGGATTCTCTCCTCTTACTTTCCATCATCTTCCCTTCTTTCTTTTTTTTTAGCCATTAGATCAAGATTTAGACAGCTTAAATTTGATCACCCAGAAAATTATTATTAAAATGTTAAATTATAAAAATGTAAATAATAAAATTGAAACTCCTAAAATTTAATAAGAACAATTAAAAAATACATTAAAAATAAAATGAAAAGAAATATTTTGAAGGAAATTAAATTTGGATCATCCAAAAATTTGATCTAATGGTTACAAATTAAGATGAGGGGAAGAAGATGAAAAGGAAGAGGAAAGAATCATCTCTTGTGTAAACATTTTATGTTTTTTAATACTATTTGACTACATTTCAGAAAATACATTTATATATAAATTTCAAAAAAATTAATTCAGCCATTAATATTTAAAAAAATAATTAAAAAATTTAGGATAAATATTTATAAATAATTATACTTAAATTATCAAATTTTAAAATATTTGATGCTTTAACGATATTTTATTAAAACAAATATACATATTTTAATAAGTTGTAGATGTTTTCTGCATTGGAGATCACATAATAACGTGGTAGTTGAATCAGTCAAAATGATTAGTTAAAATGATATTTTCATATTTTATATGGGTAAAATATAACATTAGTCTAGTAGAATTTATTTGTAATTTAAGAGATTTAATTAATATTAATTTTCTTATAAGGTTTTTATGTAAATTTTTGGGTCCATTTTTATAATTTTTAGGTCGATTGATGGTTAGATTAACAAAAACTCTCTTCGTTAAAAAATGTAAAGTATTTTTTGAGGAGTTGAATGTTAAAAAATGTAAAGCATTTTTAATCTTTTGAGGTGTAATCATTACTTTTTTTAAAAATATCCTTATTGATAATGACTTTATATTCATTGTAAGATGTTTAATAATGATAAATATGAAAAGATAGGATTACTTAGAAAGTAGGTAACTATTTTAGTGAGAGATGAGATTCAATTAAAAATACTTACCTTCTTAAACGAAGGGGTATCTAATGGAGGGATAACAATATTATACTTCACTTAATTTTAGAGTGCCAAGTGTTAGAGCTAATAATTAAAGTCAAATGTCATGGGCCAACTCAAATAAGTTCAAAAAATTTTAAGGTTACATTTAGTAAAATCATGCTTTTTTTATGTTCTGCCCGAGTATAACAATATTGTACCTCTATTTTTATGTTCATTTTCTTAAAAAAATCATTTTAAAAAATATAATCGTATTAAATATTAATGAGTTCTTTAAGTTTTAGATTTTTTATACAAAAATATCATGTATCTGAATACATGATTAAGATATTTTTAAAAAAAATTCAAAACTTTTATATTATCATATTTTTATTATTTTTAATTTAGAAAATATCTCAACATAATATTTAAATTATATTTGAATATTAATTTTTAAATTTCAAGACTTGTATATTTTTTTAAAAAAAGTCTGAATCTTCTAAACCATTTAAGTATTCCAAAAAATATATTTTATATATTTTAGAAAATAAAAATAATTAATTTTAAAGTAAAAAATTAAATTAAAATTAATTTAAAAATGAAAAAATTAATAATTCATATATTTGAGCTGATTTAAAGAGGTTTAGGACACGCTTGACTAATCAAGCTTTTACTTAAGCTTAAGCTTATTTGAGCCAAACTAAATATACCCGACTTGTTTAAATTATTAGCTTTACTAAATGCACATAAAAAAAGTATAGGGAGAAATTATAATTGTTCCCCTATGTAAAATATTGTGAAAATCTGTTTTGCTTTTAAAATACTTAGAGAAATACATTATCCTAATTCTTTAATATTATTTTTATAAACATAATAACATTGTTTTTAACGATCAAGGAATTCAAACCAAAATATTAATGCAATTTATATGCTGATAAAAAAAATATGAATCTCTTTTATTTTTTGAAAAAAATTAAATTTAGGTCATGCATAAAAAAATTTATTATCAAAAAGTACTATCAAATTTATAAAATACTCTCAAGTGGGCATTGGAGTATGAGAGTATTTTGTAAATTTTAAGAAATTTTTTGATAATAAACTTTTTAATGTGAGATCTAAATATAAGTTTTTTTTCTTTTTTCAAATTCAAGTCAGTCGCACGTGCGAGTGTGTATGGGATCGGTATGATTTTTCTGCCCCTCCCGTTATATAAGACAGATTTAATAATCATTTGTGATGATGCGCATTATTTTGACATAAATTTAACAAATTTGTTAATGTTATGTTTTCTTTTACATTATTTATACGATAAACAAAACTTTTGATAAATTATTCTAAACATTTAAAAATTGTTTTCAGTCTAGTATATACTCTCTTTGATCTTATTTATAAGGCAGAGAGAGAATAATTTTTGTGGTCCTATTCATAAGTCAAATCATTAAATTTTCATCACAAATTTTTTTTTACCATCTATTGAAATAATGAAGAGAGAAAATATATTATAAAAGTATGGATATTTAATAGGGGTAAAATTGAAAACTTATTAAATTTTAAGACAGAGTTTATGAGTTACTAGTAAAACATGTTAAAATGACTTATAAATAGACAGAGGGTATTTGACTATTTTTCAAATTTTAATGACTTCACAAATTTCAATTATCTTCTATTTCAATAAAATATTTATCTTTTATATCATAAGGCTCTCCCAACTAAATTGAAATATATACAAAGGTTGAGATTCAAGCCCTCAACAATTTATTTAAGTGATAAGAATCCTTACCATTCAATTCAACTTTAATTGCTAATAAAATATTTATTTTTATTTGTTTAAATAATTACATCACATGTTTGCTCTCTACATTATATAATTCATATTTTCTTCTAATTGCTTGCCATGAAAAAAGGTTAAAATACAAATCTATCTCTGAACTTTTTTTGGCAAAGTACAATTGGTAATTTTAAGTCCTTAAAAGTATAATGTTTCCTAAACTTTAAAAAACAGTGTTATGCTGCCCGAGTTTAACATATTCAAATGTTTGACTGTCAGTTGACTTTAGTAAGATAGGTGGCATGTACACATATTATCCGCCTCATTTTTTTCCTTTTATAAGTCTAATTCACAACCACATACATACTTTAAAATTAAATAACAACACGGAGGAAGAGAAGAACCCTCTCTTTCATCACACTCGCCCTTCCCTCCATCCTCATCTTCACCTCTTTCCCGTCGCTGGCAAACCCCCTAACCACAATGATGCTACTGTTCATCTTTTTCTTCACTATGTTTGCATTGGGCTCATCTCTCAGATGATCTCCGTTTGAGTCTTGTTCACGAGGTTGGATCTGTTGTTTGTTTCTGGTTGTCACACTCTATACTCTATGGAGTCTTCGGCAACCTCCCTTGCTTCGCGTTTGGATCATGGTGTCACGTTGTTTGGTTGTTTGCTGCTCTTTGTTGCCAAGAACGCCGAAGAATGGTGGCAGCATGGCTGTCATGATTGTCGGTGTTGGGCTGTTGAAATCACCATGGTCAACTTGCCGAGATCTTCCAGCTCTCACATTCTGGTTTGCTTCGATGGAGAAAGTTGCAGATTTGCAAGATATGGTGATTGCTAGAGTCTTCCTTCCATCTTATGGTTCACAATGCCTCAAAGTCAAAGGTAGTGAAGTCGGGTCAACGTAAGAAGGAATTAATTGGGTCATTCTTCTCCAATGTTTGTTGATAACCATAGTCTTGGTTGCAATCATCCCTATCAATTTTTGATATTCAATCGTTCTTGGAAAATTTCAAGCAACACTACTAGTAAATGGAGCTTCGTCCTTCGAACTTGCAAGACAAGGCCATATGGTTTCACAGCCACAACAAACCTGGTCCTCTTGGTGGTCTATTTGTGTTGGTTAACTTCGGCTGATTTTCCTTGCTGCGATCATAAATGAATGATTCAGAAGGGTTCTTGAACACAGGATCTAGACTTGATGGCCACGAAGCTCTCCTGGGTATTTCATCACAGTCAAAGGCATGCGTGCATCTAAAAAACTAATTAGATAATACATACATGCATGCATGCATGCATAATGCATTTATTAATATCCTATATATATATATATATATATATAGATATAGATATAGTGGAATACTCTAAATAACTAATTGCATCTACAAAAGGGATCATGAAATTAGGAAGTTATTAGATCATGGGTTAAAAGGGTATTGAGATGAAGAAATAAAATAAATTATATTCACCAATTAAAAATAATTTTGTAATAGAATCTTATGTGACTTCACATGTGAGTTAAACAATGAAAGATGATCAAAGACTAGTGTGCTAAACAATGGAAGTGACTATCTAGAATTTTCTGTAACTACTTAAAATAATGTTAGAAGACAAAAAAGAACAATTTAAAATTTGTGAGAATTGAACAAAAACAATATGCAAGAAACTATGCCCTTAAAAATGAAGTTAAATTCATAGGGCTAAGTGGGAAAATATGTTGAAAGTTTTTGAAAGGAGTATTAAATATTCTTACCTTTTAGTTAGAGTAATGTTATCCTAAAAGTTTTAAAATGATATAATTTTATCCCATCATTAACCCAGACATTCATTGATTGTTAAGTCTCTTGTTTTGACTAATAAATTGACGTGTTTTGCTTTCCCTCTTTGTGAACTGATCTTTTTTCTCCTTCTCTCTCCCGCTTTGTCTTCTCTTTCATGTTTGCGTCTTCTTGATTTCATCGGTAACCCAACATCAAGAAAGCTAAAAAAAGAAACTGTACCATATCCACCCTAAAACATTCCATTATTTCTACCTATTTATTCACAAAGCAAACGAGGGGGACCCATACACATTCTTCTTGAAGAAAATTCAACAAGCAAAAAGATAAAACATAACTAGGCTAAAATTTTTTAATCTAGAAAAGTTGGGATCCACGAAGCCAAAAGATAGAATCGTCCCTCTGCAATGCACGAATTTGTAAAATATAGTTAGCTAATAACAATGAATTCCTTACTGTGTCACTCCTTTCTATTGGTGTTTATGGAAACTGAATTGTTCTACTCAATCAATGGAAAATAGCAAGATTTTCTACACTTCGAATTAGAGAAAATAGAAAATTTTCAGCTCAAACCAACATATGATGGAAATCATTTGATTGCGTTGACCGTTAAGTTAAAAATGTTAATTGTTATTTGCCATGCAAACCATCCATGTGGCACCATGGTTGTGGTGGATTTGGAATTTTAATTTTATTGTTATGGTATAAGTTGTTGATCTTGATTGTGTTACCATAGTCCTTGGCATTTAGCAAGGTGTAAGGGAAATAAAGCATTATGGTTGTGGTGATAGAGAAATGAAGAATGAAGAATGAATCTGCTTCAAGTTTTTTTTGTCCCCCCAATTTTTGCATGGAAAAGCTGAAGAATGGAGATGACTTATTTGCATGAGGGAAGAAGACTAATGATGTAGCTAAGAGGGAATTGTTTCTTTTTTTAATTTTAAAATATGCCATGTAACTACCAACTATGTATATAATATTCAAATCTCATTGACTTACAATCAATGAGATTCAATCTTAATGGTAGGTTAAATTGTACCAGAATAAAAAAATATCGGAGTGAAATTGTGTCAAAAAATATTTTAAAATATGGTGTGCGTTTTGGTGGAAACATTGAGAACAGATTTTTACCTTAACCTTAAAATATATTAGATAAGTATCTTAAAAAAAATGTGATTGTGAATGTCAATACTAAAGATTACACCCAAGAGGAACTAAAATACAAAATCAAACTAGAAATCATACTTGCATCCATGAAGAGCAAGATTTGTAAGATACCTCAATCCGATGCTCAATCAATATGGACGGCAACCAAGAAGAGCGGTGTGTTCCACATTTCTCCAACCATCATCTTCTCCTCCCAACATGGCATCGAGATTCCCTACCCATGCCTCAGTTCGTGCGCCAATGCTGTTGAAGACCTCACATTGCTAGATAGTGTCACCACACTTAAAACTAAGCTTGACCCTAATTCATCAAGCTTTCAAGCTCATTTGAGTTAACTTGAATTGTTAAATATTATTTTATTTTATTTTATATCTAATTTTAATTTTTATTTATAAAATTAATATTTTTAATTTTTATATCATTTTATTAATAATAAAAAAAGGAATTTTTTATTCATGCTTAGCTCATTTCAGGTTTGTTTGGGCTCAAAGTTTTTTCTAGACTATTCAAATAAGCTTGAAATAAATAAAAAAATCTTTTACACTTTCAAACTTGGCTTTAAGATTTGTTAGACTTATTCAAGCTAATTTATCAAACTTAACTCAAATTATTGCCTCCAGATTTGCGATCCAAGCTTGGATCTCCTAATCTTCCCATATATGTTTTTCTGAAGGACGGTCATACCCATCTACGAAAACCTCAATGGCATCCTCAGGATTGTCGATCCCTGAGTCTCGTCCTCTACCCTTCAGACTTTCTGAACTGTTTCTTGACATTGTTTTTGTGAAACTTTGCATATTGACGTCTATGTCCCATCTCTTCTTTTCGAATCTCAAGTTCCTTCTCAAGCATGTGAAATTCATATTTGATGAAAGCATTTTCCTGCACTGTGGAATCCAACCTAGTGGCAAACAAACCTGGGTTTTGTGTTGTTTCATGGCTTTGGAAGCTAACAAAGCCAAACCCATTTTTTGTTGTTTCGTCTTTTCTCTTCTTCAAATATACTTGAAAAAGAGATTGTGGATTTTGCGTTTTTATGTTGCTTCTAAACTTTTTCATTGTTGTTGAAAATCTGGGTTCGTTTTTCAACTTAGTGATCTAGGTTCGTTTTTGTGCTTTTAGTGTTCACATTGGTCAATGAAGAAAAGCAGCAGAAGATGAAGCTAAAGCACACTAGACGAGAATGCATAGTTTTGCTATTTTGTAGGCTAAAGACACTGCTTTTAATTTTATATAAAATTTTATTTTAATTTTTTAATTTTATAAAATATTTTTTTCAGACCTGTAGCTTTAATGCTAGTAGTTTCATCACAAAAAAAATTTACATTAAACTTTTAAATATTAATAAAATATTTTTAAATGTTGATATATTAAATTTAATTTTTTTAAAAAATAATAATGATTGAGAAAAAATATCATTTAAGACTAACGGTGTTATAGTTAAAAAACTAAAAATATACTTTTTAAAATTAAAAAATCAAATTAAAACATTACATAAAGTTAAACTATTAAAACTATACTTTAGCTTGTTTTTTATTAACCAATTGTCAACCTTATCATGCCGCTTGTACATCTATTGGTCAAACAAAGTTTTTAACAGTCAACTCGAAGCTTGATTGCACTGATTTTGAAAATTCCAAAGTGAACTTATTTTTAAAAAAAAATTAAGATACTAAATGCTTATTGTTAAAAAAGTATGAAGTATTTTTACCCTTTAACCCTATATAATTTTATATATTTTAATAAAGATAGTATTATCTTTACATACTAATTATAAATTACACTCAACTCTATTTTAAAAGATTTGATTGTGGTTTTTAAATTTTGCAAAAGTAATTTATAGATAAGTGGTATGCGAAACCAATACAAAAGTAATCACAATATTATATTCTGTGAAATATATGAAATGATTAATTAATTTATATACTTGCACTGATGCCCATGGTTTATAATGTAGTAACTATGCTCCATTCACTTAGTTGAATTTGTGGCAGTGGCATCATGGGTTGAAACAATTAACACCTAGTGGGATAATTATTTTTTCTTGTTATATGAATTGAAACTATCATCTAGGCCATGATGGTTATTTAGAATTTTGGATTGGTATAACTTATCTTTCAAATGGATATTGACTTGAAAATGACAAGTGATATGATTTTCAGTGTGAAGGAATAGGATTTAGCATTCCTTAATTTGTCTTGTTTGGATGTTTAGCTGCTCTTACTGTGACCATCAAGGTGTGATATAATTGTTTTTCCTGGTTAAATCTGAAAACTATTTTTGCTCATTTTGTGCAGTTTTATGTACAGTGTGTCTTGTATTTGGTCTAGCATTTCCAATTGCAATCTTCTATTAAAAATAAATAACATGTTCCATTTGCCATTCTCATATTAGGGGTGAAGTGGTTGATAAAAGCTGAAACTTGAAGGGATTTGAGAATACATTTACGTGAATGAACTTCTGACTGTTAATTCCATCTGGGGTGTGAAAACTTGGTGTTCAGAATGTTACTTTAGTTGGCAGCATGCCAGGGCGCACCATTTTGTTCCTTAAGTTCTCTCTTTTTGCTTGGTTTTCTGTACACTATTGAATAGCTGCCATATCTAACTTGTGGAATATATGATAGAATTGTTGTATTGTATTGTAATGATTTTGATTTATTTGAATAATTTTTATTTAAATTTATCATAAATTTTAATTTAATGTAATGTTAACATCATGTGGGCTTAATATAGGCTCAAAGCATATATAAATGCAGGTCTTGATAGGCTCAAAGCCTACGTAAAACCTTTAAGGCCTGACTCAAGAAGCCTTTTCTTGAATTACAAGCAGTGGGCCCAGAAGGTGGGCCTTTTGTGAAATTACCGGCAGCCACACAATTAATGCTGACATATTCATGGTCCTGTATATTCTAATTCATTTGTTTGTAAATGCCTTTTTTTTTTTCCTGGTTTTGCAGCGATCTTGGTGATTGTTTTCCTCTGTTATACGCCTAGTGACTGTCTCATTAATTTAGAGGAGGATCGGCATAGCTTGAAAGCTTCGTTTTTGGTGTAGTTCATGTTATTTCTGGTTATTTGCTTCTTCTTTCCCTAAAGGTTTGTTTCAATTTGAAAGCTTGCTTTTGATGACTTTAAGGTGAATATAGAGAATTTGAAATTTAGAAATAAGCAGGGCCTTAGATCGAACAAAATTGATCTCAATATCATTTGATTCATCTCATCAATTTTGACCAAGTATTCTTTAAAAATGAATCATGTTAACCATGATATATCACTCTTGACTCAATAGATTGATAATACAATTAGTGTTAGTAGCGGATATAACTATATATAAGGGTGGGCAAATACCCTCACTCAACTTGAAAAATTTGCAAAGAGTAGGTGAAACTTTTAAAAATTTACCCCTATTACTCAATAATTTTGAACCCAAACCCAAATTAAAATATAGAAAAAATGTAACTTTAAATATATACATTTTGTTATAATTCCTTACACTTTTTTTGATATTCTAAGTTCTTATACTTTTATTTTTTTAGTGTTATAGGTCCCTCCATGAACAAAATGCAAGGACTTTAAAAGGATCTAGAACACCAAAAAATAAAAGTATACGAATTTAGAACACACAAAAAAGTGTAAAAATCTATAACAAAACATAAACAAAATGCAGGGACTTGAAGTTATATTTTTTCTAAAATATGTTTGAGTTAAATTTTTTTTGGATCTTTTATATTTCACTTAAGTGTCGAGTTAAAAATAAGAGCCATGCCTAAATATCAAGTTTGGAAGCCCGGTTTAAATGAGGATTTAAGCTTTAAAAATTAATTTTTTTTAAAGTAACTACGCTTGAGGGCTTAGTCTTGATAAGCTATGTGAAAAAGAGCTCAGACTCGAGCGGCCTTGATAAGCCCAATTATCTCTCTCTCTCACACACACACATATTTGATTGATAATGACACAATTTAGTTAATATTTATTGTGAGTGATGAAGAAAAAGTTGCAAAAATAATTGACATTAAATCTCTACTTCTCTCTTCAACAAGCGCACATACATTTGAGGGATTTAATATTTTTTTTATTTTTAGATGACAATGTGAAAGATTTAGATTTATATTAATAAAGATTTTAATCTTCATCTTAAATTTAAAATTTTAAATCCTTGTCAAATTTTATATTGAATTTTAAAGTATTCTGTTTAAATTAAAATTTTGAATTTTTTTAAAACCTTATAAATAAGAATCGAGCCTCAAAATTAGGTCAAATTTTAAGTAATTAGGCTTTAACGCCTAAGCCTTTAAAGGCCAGGCTTACCTTGATTCTCACCTTAACTTAAGTGTAGTAAATTTTAAATTTTGAATCAATTATATTTAAATTTAGATTAATTTATAAAAATATCATTTTAATTTTTATTTTCTAATATTATTTTACAAATCTAAATATTTATTTTATATTAACTTATTTTTTTTAATATTTTTATATTGCCCAAGGTCTTTGATTAGTGTGAAACCTATATGTTGATGCTATGATGGAATGAAATGCTAATGTAAACTTGCTGCGAGTAAATAAAGACAAAGTAAACGTTAGCAATGAAAATCCACTGTGGACACTAAAAGATAATTATCATATACTATTTGTACAATAAACTCATGAATAATACAAATTACTTAAAGTTGAAAGTGCGGAATAAAATCGTAACAAAGCACATTTATTTATATTGATACAGTATTTACTTTGAAGGGGAAGTTGTATTTAAACTGTCAATCTAATTTAATCACCAAATATTGAAGTCTAAACAAATCTAACTTAAAAGCTTCTTATTATTAAATATTGATACATATGATTTACTCTTCAGAAAGCAAATATAGTATCATGATAACAAAAAATATAGCATCTTAGCAAGAGGCCAAAAAAAATTGTTGTATATTAAAGAATATTCTGGAGAATTAGTATAGTATTTATTTTGTGATCAGTGATATCAATTTTTAATATAATGATAAAAAAGAAAATCAGAGTAAAAAATTACTCAAATAAATTAATCATAAAGAAAGACTAATAAAGACTTTCATTTCAAAAAACCAAGTGTACGTTTTTATTTTAACAATAATTTATTTTATATTTAGCATTTATCATAGTATGTGAATGAATTGCTTGATTGATTTTTGAATGTAATTTTTTCTAAAAAATTTATGTATAATAATCATTTTTCAACTGTGCATCCTTTCCCCTATTTTTTTTGGAATCAATCACACCTTTCCTTGTATATTATATATGTATTGACAATTTATTAGATGTATACTCCCTTCATTTAAAAATATAAGATATTTTTAATTGAATCTCAAACTTTAATAAAGTAGTTATCTACGTTTCAACTAACCATATCTTTATATATTTACTCTTATTAAACACCCTACAATAAATATAAAATTATTATTAATATGGACATTTTTTAAAAAAAGACAATGATTACATCTCAAACGACTAAAAATGTTTTATATTTTTTAACATCCAACTCCTTAAAAAATACTTTATATTTTTAAACGGAAGGAATAATATACATCATTCTCATTGAATCTTTATTATAAACGATTATTTAATTAAATAATTATTTATACACACACTCTTTATTATATAATTGAAATTTTCAAAAATCATTAGCATACATCAATAATTTTTTATTCAATTTTTTAAATAAAATATTTATTATTCTATTTGAAAAAGGAACAGGTCACGTGTTACATTTTGGAACATGCACAAAAGAGTAAAGAGATTCATATATTATCCTTTATACATATAATGATATTCGAGATCAAAAAACCTAATTCAACATAAAATTATTTCAAACAAAAAGGGATGTAATTTGTTTTTTGGCCCATAAAATTTTGTTTTTTCGGCCAGCACTTACCCATAAAAATGTTAACAAAACGTGATTGCTCAAGCAAAGGCTGTCTTCCAAATGCTGTCCCCGCTTATCGACCTTCGCATCTCTCCCAGTAGCAGCACGAGTGTTTTGGCGAAGTATCTAAAAGCTGATGATGTTTTGTAGAGTTTCAAGGTATGCCTTCCCCAAATTTCTTCTCTTCTCTGTATCGTCTTCGTCTTCATTACTTCTTTCTCCTTCAATTGCCCTAACTCTCCACTTCTGTCTCCATTCCAATTCCACCCATCCTCGGAGCGTTGAGGAGGTTATCTCTTCTTTTAATCGCTTGCTTCATGTGCGCCCTCCACCCTCTATTATGCAAATTAATAAGATTTTAGGATCTGTTGCAAAGTTGAAACATCATCGAACTGTTATCCCCCTTTTCGCACAAGCGGAATCCAAGGGATTCACGCCAGATTTAGTCACTCTTAGCATCTTGATTAATTGTTACTGCCATGTGGGTCAAATGACTTTTGCTTTCTCTTCCTTGGGGAAGATTCTCAAGATGGGCTGTCAACCAAATACGATTACTCTGACTACACTTATGAAGGGCTTTTGCATCAATAATGACGTTGGGAACGCCTTAGATTTTCATGATGATCTTATAGCAAAAGGGTTTCAGTTAAATGAAGTTAGTTATGGCACCCTCATTAATGGGCTTTGTAAGTCTGGGAAAACAAGATGTGCGGTCAAATTGCTCCGAAAGATGGCCAGAGGGCAGGTTAAACCTGATTTGATCATGTATAGTACAATTATTGATGGCTTTTGCAAGGAAAGACTGATAAATGAAGCAAGTGATTTATTTCACGAAATGATTGACCATGGAATTTCTCCAAATGTTGTGACCTACAATTCTCTGTTATATGGTTTTTGTTTCATGAATTACTGGTCAGAAGTTGCAAAATTGTTTAATCAAATGATAATCAAAGGCATGAACCCTGATGTTCATACTTTTTCTATATTGGTCGATGCATTTTGTAAGGAAGGAATTGTAACCAAAGCTGAAGCTATTGTTGGCATGATGGTGAAGTATGGTATAAAACCCGATGTAGTTACTTACAACACTTTAATGGATGGGTATTGTTTGATCAATAATCTTGGTGAGTCAAGGGAATTGTTCAATAAGATGGTCAAGAGTGGTTTGGCTCCAGATATTATTAGTTATAATATTTTGATTAATGGACTTTGTAAAATCAAGATGGTTGATGATGCCTTCAACCTCTATAAAGAAATGAAGCGTAGAAATTTGTTCCCCACTATTGTCACATACAGCTCTCTTGTTGATGGTTTGTGCAAATCAGGGAAATTGTCACTAGTGCAGGATATTATTTATGAGATGCATGCAAGTAGTTGTGCCCCTGATATCATATTTTATAATATCTTATTTGATGGACTGTGCAAAAGTCATCATCTTGATGAGGCGATTGCCTTATTTCAGAGAATTGTTCACCAAGGAATTCGGCCTAGCATGCATACGTACACTATACTTATCCATGGTTTGTGCAAAGATAATAGAGTAAATGATGCGTGGCAGATTTTTCAATATCTCTTGGCTAGTGGCCATCCTTTAAATGTCCAGGCTCATAATGCTATGATCAACGGACTTTGTAAAGAGGGTTTGTTTGATGAGGCAAAGGCCTTGCTGTATAAAATGAAAGAGAATGGGTGCTCACCTAATTTTGTAACTTTGGATACAATTATTAGACCTCTTTTGGAAAAGGGTGAGAATGATAAGGCAAAGGATCTTCTTGATGAAATGCTCACTAGAGGTTGGCTATAGTGATAAAAGAAAGTTAGATAGTTTTCTCCCCATCTATTTAACTGTTGATAGTTATGTTTAGATATTATGTTTGATACATACATAATTAATGAGTGTACTTTTAAATATTCAGCTTTCATTCTTCTTGTATTTGCATGTGCTTTTAAAGATTTATGCCAGCTGATGCAA
This sequence comes from Prosopis cineraria, assembly GCF_029017545.1. Lineage (NCBI taxonomy): Eukaryota > Viridiplantae > Streptophyta > Magnoliopsida > Fabales > Fabaceae > Prosopis > Prosopis cineraria. The sequence goes on from NW_026555338.1 coordinate 25,744,848, forward strand.
CATTGGAAGGTTGCTAGCATGGCATATGCATGCCAGACTCAGCACCAATGGGTGGTTGGGGTACATGTGAATGGAGGCTGTCAATGGAATTGGGGTTTATTTCAACATAGATTTCCCAAAGCACTTGTAAAGATTTCAACATAAACTCCTCCTTGTAATGATCAAATTGAAACTCTTCGTAATTGGATTCACTTATGCCATTAGCTTAAGTGTACTGTTGCTTCTGCTTATGAAGCCTGAATGAAGCACGGCTCATGGTGCCATTTGTGAGCTATGTCATGCTGCAGATGAAGATATAGTCCATATACTTAGAAAATTCACTCTGGCTTTCTCTAGTTGGCACATTGTTGTTCCTCACTCTATCCATTTGTTCTGTGGCATATATTAGGTAGCCAAGGGAACTATGATTTTTTTGTTTTTTATTAATTTTTTGTTTTAAGGAATATTAGGCTTCTCACTGGCTTATGTTGGTTTTCTTCGGCATGCCTTTTCTGAAACGGATGAAAGTTAACCTTAATCCTAAGAGTAGAAGCCAACAGTGGAGAGTAGCATTTGGCATCATTTGTTGTTGAATTATGTTGGATCTCTTCAGGAATGGATGAAAGTTAACGTTAATCCTGAGAGTAGAACTGTTGAGAGTAACATTTGGCATCTTTTGTTGTTGGAAGCTGTGCACTGCTAAGAACTGCAGGATTTTTGCCAATGAATCACACACTGCTTCATTGTCTAGTGAAAGAATCCCTTGTCATCGCTCACTACACAATCAAGGCCTGTGACTTGAATCACCTTTCACTTACTGTGAGTGGCTCTTGACTTTTTTGGCGCTCCTCTCCTCTCCCCATTCTCTCTGTTTTTTATTTAAATCTGAATCTGATTTATAGCTGGGGTTTTTGCTTCCTGGGCTAACTTTATGTAATTATTTTTTAAGTAATGATTATTGTATTTGATTTTGATCAAATGAGACTCGAAGGCATCAATCCTAATGCCTGTATCTTTTTATTTTGTAAAGAAGGAAGCTCCACCAAAACTGAAGCTATTGTAGACATGATGATGAAGCACAGTGTAAAACCCGATGTAGTTACTTACAACACCTTAATGGATAGGCACTTTGTGATCAATTATCTCTATGAGTCAAGAGAATTGTTCAATAAGATGGTCAAGAATGGTTTGGTTTTAAACAAAAAAAAAAAAAATCAATCTATCCATATTAAAAGGCTTCAATTTTAAAAGATATTTATCATCTCATATGCAGTTTCTTACCCTCCTGGTATGAATTTGAGAAAGTAAAATTTAAAAAAATTAATAATTTATCTTTTATGCAAAGTGACTTGTAAAACGATCATCAATTTTTTCCCCCTCTAGAATGTGACTCATATATGAAACTTGATGGAGTGTTTTTTTTAGGTTAATGGATATTCTTCTATTGCATAACATTGAGCATAGCATCGTTGAACTACAAGGGCTTCGGCTTGCATGGCATTGCTTTCGTCCAACATAAATATTAGTTTGGCAATGTTTTTCGTGATCGAAATTGATAGAAAATTTAAAGTTTTATATCATTCAATAAATAAGTGCGCGCGTGCGTGTATGTAAACTATGAATATTGTGATTTCAAATCCTCTTTTACCACCACAAGGCCAAATGACCCAAGTACTAATAACGTATTTTGTATTGATTATTTCATCTTGTCCCTTAATATTTGATGTTAAGCATCCTACCATTAAGAATAGTTTGAATAAATGCATCGAGATGTAAAATAATAATAATTAAAATTAATAGTCAAAACAAATTACCTAAGTTAAAAAGAAGAAGAAAAAGAAGGCAAAGAGATCATGTAAACAAAACAATATAAAAAGAAACAAAGCAAATTAAAAAAAAAAGAGACAGTGCAAATAGAAAAAGAAACAATATTATATATATAATAGGTTAAAGTATATGTTTAATCCTTTAAATTTACATAGTATTTCATTTTAGTCTCGTAACTTTATAAAGTGTTTTTTTAATTTTTTAATCATAACATTATTAATTTTATTTTGACAAATATTTACATTAAAATTTTAAATATTGACAAAATATTTTCAATTGTCGACATATAAAGTTTAATTTTTTTTAAAATAACAATGATTGATATAAAAAATAATTATTTAAAGCTAACAATGTTAAAATTAAAGGATTATAAAGATATTCTACAAAATTAAAGGATCAAATTAAAATTTTATATAAAGTTAGAGGACTAAAGGTATACTTTAACTTATAAAGAGAGAGAGAGGCAAGGCAATGGATTGGGAATGGGGTTTTTTTTTTTTTTTTTCCCGGCCGAAATTGAGAATGGGAGGGTTATTGATACATATATAGCAATCTTGCAGTGAAAGGGAGTCAGGAGGCAATTGCAAATCAACTAAAAGGAAAATAAATAGAAAAGCATTAGCAACAGGGCATTCAACAAAAGGGGAAAAAAAAACGACAAAAAAACTAAGCAAGGGACAGAAGCAATCATGCTTGAAATGGAGAAAAATGTAGGAGAGTCAGGAAGCAAGAAAGATGGCGGGAATATGAAAATAACTGAGTAAAAATTTTCTAATAGGGTTAAAAGTTAGAGGTAATTTTATATGCCTAAAAAATGAAAGCACCACTAACTCAGTAATCATTATAAGGGTTCTTACAATTTGCAGCACTTGAACGATGCCTTTTTTTTAAAAAAAAAAAATCCAGGCATATGTATGATATGTTTCACATATAAAATGTCCTTTTTTTTTCGATTTTATTTTCCTTTTCATTCTATTCCATTACATAAACCAAAGGAGCTAACAATATCAATAAAAAAGCATGCTTGATAGCAATAGTGAGCATAGCAACTTTCTTACCCTTGCCATATAAGAGAAACATGACCTTTGGTCACCATGGCTTCTTCCCAAAAGGCATCATCTTCATGGAGGTTCACAGGGCAAGAGACAATAATTTGCAGTGCAGAGCACAACAAAGATCCAAGAGTTGAGTTGTGAGTTTCATGGTTTATTTTGTTTTATTTTTATCAAAAATATCTTCCACAATAGAGACAAATCTTTCTTAGAGTATACAGGCCCCTTATTCATGGTAGCTTTTAGAGGGATCCCTTCTTGTGAATTATTTTCTAGTTATATTGAAATTTCATATCACCAAATAAACATTTTTTATTATTTAAATTTTTGAAATTAGTTTGAAGTTTTAGTTTTTGAATTCAAATCAACATGAAGTATTATTTTTGTATATGGTAGATTCGATAATAGTTTTTTGTGGTGAATCATAACAATTTTGATATAATTTAAATAAATTTATGATGTGTTAGTTTTGCTTTAAAATATTTATTTGATTGCATCTTAAGCCGATCTGCTTGCATTCAAGTTATTTAGTCCTCCAACACAATTTTGACCCCAATGAGGAGCATAACTTTTCTAAACATTTGATGAATATATTTAGAGTAAAATACAATGGCATCCTTTTGAGTTCGTTAAAATTATAGAAACTCCTTTCTATTTTTAAATCTTACCCTTCAATATATTTCCTAACACTGTTAGGAACATTACTTTTTTATTTTATCTGATGTGGCAATTTTCATCTTAAGCTGATGAATATTTTTTATTTTATCTAATGTGGGTTTTTTTATTTTTTAATTAAAAAATCCAACTCAACACCTATTTGATACATTAGCACAAACTTAACAGTGTTAATAGGCACGTCAATAGTCTTTACATCATTTATGCCACATCAATATCCTTCTAAAATTATAAAAATTAATATTGTAGATGGAAAAAAGTATATACAATTGAAACACCAAAAAAAAAAAATATAAGGACTTGTAACAAAACTCGAGAAAAATATAAAGTCAAAAGTAGTGTTTTTCCTATTTTTTAATATCTATAGTATTGGTATAACAAATTCTTAAATTGAACAATTTTTTATATAATAAAGGAAAAATATATTTGTTGGTCCTCATAATTTCTTTCAAGTTTGAATTAGGTCGCTGAAATTTATTTTGTTTTACTAGAAACTTTATAGTGGTTTGTTCCATTAGATTTTTTAATATCAATCCTTGATTGGTGCAAGTAACAAGAAGAACAAACAAGGATGAACATTCAAAGAGAACGAATTTGAACATGATGCTAGAATTGAAGGAGCTATGTTTGAGGTTGCAAATGTAATTAAAGAAGAAAATGCTATAATTACAGAGAACTACTACCTATCAATGTCAGCAGAATAACCTTTGAAGATGATTGAAGGAACCGGGTGTGATATTGACAAAATTTTTGATATATATATATATATATATATCGTGAATGATCTTACCAAGTTTAGAGTTATTATTGTTTGTTTGCCAAGAGCAATAGAGCATGCAATATGAAGATGTCCAGTGGTTGTTAGATTAGCATGTAGTTATATGTTTAAATTATTATTTTGTTAATATATTGCTGTATGCTCCATGATTTAGTCTTTTATAGGGAGGGTGTCTCTTTTTTATCGTGGAATTTGTTTGTGTCGTGATTTTAATATTTTATTAATATTTTGTTATATGGCCTTTGATGGAGCATCACATTCGCTGTTTACTGTGGACTGAATATTATCATGATAAAGATATAGCTAATGTATACAATTCATTACAAGCTCTAATTGCCCCATTATATATATATATATATATATTCAATGCATGCGTTTACGGCTTCTTATTGGTTTTTATGATGAAAAAAAATGGTGTCTTCGTAGTGCAATTGGGAAGCTCATCAATGCATTTGTGTAATATATATATATATATATATATAATATTATATTTTAGGGAAAACATAGCTATATGTTCCTATAATTTTAACATGTTTTGATACAAATTCCTGTACTTTTATTCATTGTTTCAGTTTCCTTTAGTTTATCCCATGCACAATATTAATCCTTCTATTTTTTAATATATTCAAAAGAATAATGAGATGATACTAACAATATTAAATATACTAACTTATGACTAATATCATTAATATATCTGATGAAGCAAAATTATGCTTCAACAAAATGAAACCTGAAACGTGAAACAAAATAAGTGAACAATGTTGTTAATTTGCCGAATCATAATTTCGCTCAACATAGGTTAATTGTATTAGTTATAGGTTAATATATTTAACATTGTTAGTGTCATTTCCTCATTTTTTTAGGCATATTCAAAAATAGTAGGACTAATGTTGTAAATGGAATAAACTAGAGGGATTTGGAGCAACCAAAATAAATAAATAAAAACTAATGGGGCCTATAACAATTCAAGTTAAAATTATATGGGTCAATAGTTATGTTTTTTCTATGTTTTATAATTTTTGACCATTTATAATTTAGCTCACATTCTATTTTTATTCTTATCTTTGTAAAATGTATAGGTATATTTTATTAAGTATTTTAAAAAGTAAGGAAAAAATAATTTTAATAAGGTAAATGTATAGTTGTCTATATGTTATTATTTATCTTAAACCAAGCAATGACCCTTTCTCCCCCGAACCAAATAGAATGTTTTAGTCTATTTTCTCTTGGCTTGACCCGGATGATTCTTCCTCGTTATTAGTCCTTTCCCTTTCTCTTTTCCTCTTTTATTTTTATTCTTTCGCCTTTATGATTATTTTCTAGGGAGTCAAAATTTTTTTTCCCTTTTTCTACCTATGGGGGGCAAGATTTAGCTACAAAGTTTGTATAACCAATTTATAAAGAATGGCTTCAAACATTTACAAGGAGATAAATAGGGAAAATGACAAACAAATTTTTTTAGAATATGTAAATGACAATGAAGTCCTGCAAAATATTATAATTTATCCTAAGTTTTTAAGAATCTTTGTGGTATTAATAATTTTTGATGAAATGACTAAAATATCTCTAGTTTAAACTAAAAAATAAATGTTTATTTTGTTTTAGTCATTGTAAAAAAAAATAGTCATTACTTAAATTAAAGTAATCATGGATATTTACAACACTTCATCGAATAAAAAATTTGCATGGAAAAAATTATAATTGTTTGTTTTGTTCTGCTTATTATCAAAAGAAAAGTAATCATTATTTAAATTGAGATAGTAATGCATATTTACAACACTTGAACTTTAATAAATAAAAAAATTGCATAGGAAAAAGTTGTAATTGTTTATTTCTTTTAGCTATTGTTAGGGAAAAAAATCATTTTTTAAACTAAAATAGTCAATATTTACAATATTGAATTTCAATAAATTAAAAATTTACATAAAAAAATTGTAATTACTTGTTCTACTTTAATCATTATCAGGAAAAAATAGTCCTTACTTAAATTAAAGTAATTATTGATATTTTTTTGGAATTAGAGTTGTTACTTTTTTATTATTTTAACTTAGAGATATTTTAGTCATTTTATTAAAAATTATTAATATTATAAAGGTTTATAAAAGACTCGAGAAGAATTATAAAATTTTGTGAGATTTCATTATTAATTACATATTTCATAAAAAATTTTCTATCATTTTTTCATAAATATTTGGGGGGTGGGGGAACACCCTTGCAGGGTAGTCGGTCACAACTCACAAGCCTAGATTTTATGCTGCAGGCCAAAAGAAACCCATATCTAAACAAGCCTCATTTTTTATAACACAATTTGCCACTTTTTGTAGGTTAATGAGTTGAGCCCACTCATTAACATGATTTTGGTTATAAAACATAAAAAATAATATTAAATTGGATATTTTTCAAACTCCAAAGTACATAGTCAATTTATAAAAAATAAAAAAATAATATTAAATTGAATCATTCAAATCAAATCTATATTATCTAAATTAATTATTAACAGACTTATTAAAAATATTATTTTTTTTATAAATTTTTATTTTTAATAAAACATGATTGTGTGTTTACAAAGGAGAAACTTTTTTATACACTTATTTGTTACCAGCCATTAGATAAGAATTCATGGTCAGATTTTTTCACTTTCCATCATGATCCATATATGTTAATGGGTGATAAGGAAGACCCAGGGCTTAGGACAGTAATTTCCATTGCACTTAAGAGGGGACCTGCGTTCGCACGTTCATAGCCAGAGGCAATGGGGGCCGTGCGAACCAATGTAGTTTCAATGATTTATTTTTGGTTATATTTAGGTGAGAAGTGACATAAAACCACCTTTCCTTGCATTATATAGTTTTAATTATCTGCTACTGCTATTTTTCCCCTTTTATTAATCTACAAAAAAAAAATTATGTAGTTTTATGGTGAATAGTTCTTACTGTTTTTCCTTCCCTCGCAAGTTCCTTACTATCATGTATTTGCATCTGTATAGGACTCATGGTGGGAGGTTTACCTTTGAGTTCATATCAGAATCCACGTGACTTAATTGATGGAACTACTTGATACTAATATGCATCCATGAGTTTATGTTTCAGTTTGTGTTCTTCTTCAGTCAATATGGCCATGAAGAGCTAGCATTTCCTTTGAATGAGAAGCCGAAGTAGCAGGTTATAGTCCCACATCGTTCAAAAGCAAAAACATGTGTGGGGGAATGGGCTATAAAACGGGAGCTTGACATTCGTTGCAACATACTTACCTGGACGGGGTCAATGGGTGATCTGGAAGGCCCATGGCCTAGGACAGTAACCTCCATTGCACGCTGGAGGGGTGCTGTACTAAGGTCTGTCCAAGTGGCAGAGCCTACGTCATAATTTGTGGTAGCTGGGGCCTGCGTTCGCGCGGCCCCTCCCCAATAAGTTTTAATTCGTTGTATTGTTTTGAATTTGAAGAGTCAGTTCGCGCGTCCCCTGTCCACTGTAGTTTGGGCTGTGTAAAATTTTTGTGGTATTTGGGTTGATTCAGATCGGTTTTATTAATTTATTTAATAAAATTATAATTAATTTATTTTTTATTAATTTATTTAATAAAACTATGATTAATTTATTTTTAATTAATTTATTTAATATAATTATAATTAATTTATTTTTGATTAATGTTTTAAGTGTAATTGATATTAAGGAAATGATTGTATGTTAGATTTATTGAATTTGTTTTTAAATTATTGTTAGAATGTAGTGTTGTTGAAGTTTATTAAGTGTTGTTTTTATTGAAATTATAAATTTAAATCATTTAAACTATAACATAAATATTTTTTATTGTTAAAAATTATTATGAATTTATTATTATTATAAGTATTTTTATTATCTTAATTAAATTTATTAGGTTAAAATAGATTATCGCTTTTCATAAAGGAAAAGGGAAAAAAAAGTTAAGCGAGTACTAAACTAACAGGGCCAGTCTGTCAATCCTATGGACTAAGTCCTGTCTTGTTAATCTTCAGGTTATTACTAGACAAAACTAGACTACAAGTTACCTAACACAATCCTTTTATGAAAGAGACTAGACTTTAGGTTAGGCTGAAGTCCAATGTCATCCAATTCTTTGTGCACCCAGTCTCAACATATTTTTTACACTATACTGCATGGTATCTTGGATTCCTTGCTCGATTTAGACTAAATCTGAACCCCTATTTTGGAAACTTCACTGTGGTTACGGGTACTGATGGAGTGATCTCTTTGATATCACTTTAATTATCACGTCTGTCACTCCTCAAGGTTCGAACCTTCACCTTAAGGAATGCTGGTAGTAGCCCTTACCAACTCTATTGAGCACCTATTGATTTTTTTTTTTGGGTACTAGACCATCTGATATCTTGAGGTATCCTGAGTTCATTGCTCACCTTAGGCTAAATCTGGACCTTCGTGTTGGAGACTGTACGATGGTTATGAGTATCAATAGGACGACCTCTTTGAAATCTCTTTAATTATCGTGTTTGTCACTTTTCAAGATTTGAACTTTCATCCTAAAAAATTATCAACTCTATCGAGTGCCTATTAATTTTTTTTGTTTTTTTGAAAGCGAAAGGGGAGCTCTCTGTGCTCATTGTGCGGTTCCAACTAAAAGGGGGGAGTGTTCCGCGTTAGGACTTAGATCTAATTGATATTCAAATGACCACTATTCCACAATGTGGACTTAGGTTGGGGCTAATGCTTGAGTGGACTGCTAAACCCAACAGTTACTTTACAAATTGTGAGATCCAAGGAACATTCATGCCCACCTTCTTTGGTGGCATTCTACAATTACCTGCTATTTTCTTTCCCCCTTAACTAATCTCCAAAAATTTATGTAGTTTTATGATGAATAATTCTTATTGTATTTCATTCGCCTGCAAGTTCCTCACCATCATGTATTTGCATCTGCATATGACTCGTCGTGCGTGGATATCCACGTGACTTAACTGATGGAATTACATGATATTAGTATGCATCCATGAGAAGTTAACTGTTGAGATCGGAATTATCTGAGACATGCTTGGCAATTATCATTTCACAGGCACATAGGTTATGTTATATAGCTATACTACAGCATAGGCACTTGCATATTTCATGGTCATTTATTTTGCACATAAATTAGTCCTACGCGTTTTGTGATTGAGTTTTAGACTCTTTTCTTGCTTATAACTTTTTTCTCTCTCCTTTTCTATCTGTCTCCTTTTCGTTTATATTTGAATCGAATATGTATCATTGAATCTATACTTTGACCAAAGAACAAAAGGGGAAAAATTGATATGCTTTGGCTGTAAGAATTGTCTGAACTGTCAGATTTTTGTATGGCTGATACGGGGATAGTCCTCTAGTGTGTTAGAGAATAGTGGGAAGTATGAGTTTGTACTTTTAAACTCTCTTTTTTCCCCCCTCTCTTCACTTGATCATCGTTCAAGTTACGTAGTTTATAGCTTATAAATAGTGGCACTTCTTATATATTTTATTATATGCATTACTATATTGATTGTTCCTTTTTTTAGAAAAATATTAGGCTGTTGAAAATGGGCAATATGGCCTTGTTGTATGCTTGTGTCTTACATTAATTATTCAACTAGAAAAGTTGAAAAACATGTTGCGTGCACGATGGTCCTGAAAGCGTTCTCATTCAAGAATGAATATGGCTTTGGCTGGTGAGAAAACTGGCACACTAGTGCTCTGTTTCTGACTTTTGCACGAGAGCTACTATGACCTAAGAGAGAAGATAGGCAGGAGTAATGAGGAACATTATTACTATTATTTATTATTGACAACATTGGAAGTTTGTGAAATGTGTCTGATCTAATTTCTTTCATCTTGATGCCTCTGTTATAAAGGTGTTGAGGTTTTTTTTTCCCCGTCTGAAGAAAAGCATTGCATATGAACATATATCAAATAAATGATAAGAATGAAGCTTACGTTGGATTATTTTTGGATTAGCATTAATCAATTGTAAAATTCTAACCAATATAATATTGTGAATATTAGTAATCTTTATGTTATATTGTGCACTATTTTAAAATGGACCGGGTCTTAATGAATAAACCATAATAGGTTGGAATATTTGGTTTGAGTATACTGGAAGAGATTCTAACTCACTGAGCATATATGTTATCAGCGATCCTATTTAAACTGACAGGGGCATTTTGGTCATTGGATTATATGACAAGCAATTTACATATATATTTGCTTTTGGCCCAGCAAGTGTATGCTTGCTTTCAGTGTGCTTCATGTGGCTTGCTTCTTTCCTTAAGTTGAATACTCTCTCAATCAGTACATTCTCACTTTATCAAACATTGATTTATAGCTGCCATGGACCTCAGCATGTTACTAGGTAATTATCCTAATCCATTTTTATCATTATTTTACTTCAGTTTATTAATTAGATGAGGTTGTTTAGTTAGTTAGAGAATATCAAAGCAAAGGATATTTAGGGGGAAAAAAACAATGGTCTATCTTCTATTAATGATTATAAAGTAGGTTCTTATACTAAGGGCCAAAGGGAGTAAAAAATGTTGAAAAAATTAACGTGTAAAAGGTGTCCCTTGTTATGCTGGTTGTGTAAACTGTAAACAATAGGTGTAAAAAGTGTTTTCGCCCCTTTTTCTATTGGCATATCATACCACTTTTTACATTGAACAATGAACTGACTGGATATTTTTACATCAGTTGGAGAATCAGCGTAAACGGCTAAAAAATTTGTATAATAATGTATGGTAGATCAAACAAGCCCTAAAGATACTCTACAACCTGAATGGGAATATAGTTGGCCGGAGCACAATAGTCCACAGGATTCTTGCTCACCAAACGGCCAAGCTTCTTTCTCTGACTTGGTGCAGAGAACTACTATTTTGGTAAGATGAGAAGCTACTTTACTTGTATATAAAATTTACATTTACACTTTGATTTCAAACCTTGCTCTACCATTTTCTTCTCAAACACCTAGAGATTCGATTACAAAATTCATCCCGATTAACGAGGTGAGATATTTATATTTTTCTGTGGTAGTTTCAGTGAAAACATATATTATTCTTATTATTAGTAGTTACATATGTAGCAGTGATTTGGGTCTGATGAGTTTGAATGGAATTGTAAATCTGAGGGAAAGTAGAATCCAAAGCGGCCAGCCAACCATGTGTCATTAAGTCACATGGTATTTCAGATAAAAATCAATCTCTGCTGATTTTGCTTTGGAACTTGGAAGTTCTTACGTTAGTCAAATGTATTGTCACATGACTCACCTGCAAATCCTTTACATGCAATGTATATTAATTATAACCTAACAATATGCATAAGACAACACACTCTTCCTTAATGTTATTATTCTATTTCTGTATTGTCTTCTAGTGGCGTGTTTGTTGACTCACTTCACTCACTGTTTCAATTTTTTTTCAGTAGAATATCAATGAAACACCTGTGAAATAATTTAATATCTGATAAACACTTGGACCATTGAATACTTGTTAAATAAGAACTTCACTTGTTAATTGTTAATATTTCCTTGTCAGCAATCCTTTTATGAAATTAAATTGCTTGCAAGGTCCTTCATTGATATTCTCCCCTTTTTTTGTAACATTGAGTTTAGATGAGTTGGGTCTGATAGGCACACTTCATTTACGAATATTTAGAGATTATTCAGCAACAAAGTTTTCACTTTAGCAACAAAATTTAATTCATAATCTTATGAGTTATGACTTAAATTCTTACTAATTGGACTAATTTTTAAGGTGACTTAGAGTTTCATATTTAAATGAAAATACCTGACCCTATGCCTAATCACAAAAGTTTTCTCCTTTTTTGTTATATATATATATATATATAAATGGCTTCCTTGATCAACTCATCATTACAAGAAGCACATCCTCTAAGTCAGCAAATCAAGACCATGAATTTCTTCTGCAACAACTCAATCATTGTCCTTATCTTTTCCATTGCAATACTCATGCTTTCCCTTTGGGTTAATGTGTCCTTAGCTAGGACCCTCCCTCACACACACCCACCTTCTTCTTCTTCATCTTCTTCTTTGGATCACAACAATATGTCTTCATCTTCATCATCTTCTCAAACTTTCTCACACAGCAAACAAGGGCCAAACTCAGCTCATGATCAGCCTGCTATGGTTGCTGCTAGCCTCAGAAGGATTCCACCAAGCAGACCAAACCCTACTCAGAACAGGTAATTATTATTATTATTATTTACATTTTCTAAGTTTAAGTGTCCTCCCATGCCTTCGCATATGAAAAATAGGATCGTCTCTAAAGTAACTTTAATACTTGATTTGGATGGAGAGAAAAGTGAGAAGAAAATAAGGAAGAGAGAAAATTTTCTCAAAAATAATATTTTTACTATTTCTGGGAGTTTTCCCTCCTAATTTTTTGCCCTCCCTATTTTTCCTCCATTCAAATCAAGGGTAAGTGACTTAGAGAGAGGAGCTAGAACTTACTTCCATGGGAGCTCAAAGTAACAAAGTTGAAGATCCTCTCTCTCTCTCTCTCTCTCTCTCTCTCTCTCTCACATTTTGACTTTTCATATTTGATTAAAAGGGGTTTATTTATGAACAGGTTAAGGCCTGGGGCAAGAGCTTAGAGTGAGGAACTTTAATTTGATGGAGCTCATGAAGATGTTTCAGACAAAATATATGAAGATGCAGCAGGAATATTATTACATAGGAACTGTTTGTTGCTCCAGTTTTGGTTCGTGAATTTTAAGCTCGATGGTGTCGTATAATGATATATATATATATATATATATATATATCTTAGATTCCTAGATTTCTATGTGTGGAACTGGAAGTGGTTGGTAAGGTAAGAATGTTTCACTATTATGTTTTTTTTCTTTTTGGTAGTAGTTTGATGCTTTAGGCTACAGAGTACAGTAGGGTTACAAGAATGTAAGTACAGGACTTTCAAAGTTGTCACTTTTTTTTAAATTCTGATTCATGTAGTTGTGTTTCATTATGTGTATATATTTAAAGGAAGAATGATAATAAGGTCTTAAAATAAAAAAATAATTACAATTAGATTCCTGAAAAAGAATTTAAAAAATAAATTGTAAATATTAATTTAGATAACTTGCAAATAAGAATTACAATTGCAGCCTGAAAGCTATATTTAGAATTTATATATTTTATTTGTAATTTGAACTCTTGAATTTAACTGTTTAAATCAATATTTTTAGTTAATTTTTTAAATTTTTTTATTGAAAATCTAACCTTCATTATTTTTTATTTTAAAATTTTATTCTCATTCTCCCAATATGTGAATTTCTGTAATGCTCCAATAACAGTTTTATATATATATATATATATATATAATTAGAAGAATTGGCTGACATGTTTTAAATGACACCTGAAATAAGTTGTACTATTTATCTACAAATTAAATAATGCAGGTTCTTTTCTATTTTAAATTGAAAAGATAGATATGGGTTTTTGAATTTCTGAGCAATCATTTTGATTTATGAAATTAGTTTAAAAAAAAGCATGATGTCGAGTTAAAGATAATAAATACATAAGTGTATTTATACTTTAAAATACTAATAAAAAATTTCATTATTTAAGAACAAAAATAAAATTATAAACATTATTTTTATTACTCAAGGAATGAGTAGTAAATGTAGGTATCTTTTCCTGTAGGAGTTTGAATCTTAATTTATTATATTGTGAGGGATTAGCTTTTTTAGCTAGATCTAATTCTTATTTGCATGAAAATATTTTAATTATAATTGTTATTTTAAGAAATTGAAATAATTATAATTATACTTAGTACGCTAAAATGCATAAAATCCTCCTGAATTTTGACATAGTTACATATGACATTTTTTATCTTTCAATATTTAAAATTAATCCCCTAATTTTTAATTTTATTTTTTCAAAACCCACTATCATTAATTAATTATTATTTTATTGATATAGTTATTGTCATGTCATATTAATACAATATACATGGCACAAGACATGAAAAATATTTTTTATTATTTTTAACACAATTTAAGGAGGGGTAAAATTGTAATTTTAATTTTTAATACAAATGATGATGCTCTCATTATTTTTTAGTTGAGTGAAATTATTCTCATCATTTACAAGTAATACAATTTAAAAAATTATAATTTGTTATTCTTTATCAATTAAACCAATCTTTTATATTAAGCAAATGAAAAAAAAATACCTAAAAGCTACCATTGATAAGAGCCATATAAATTTCATTATTTATACTTTTATTTGTTTGTACTTGTTATATTCTTCTTTGAATGAAATTTTCAATACTTATTCAAGTAAAAAAAAATTATGACAACTTTTAGATTTTTTTATTAGTTTAATATAAAAGGCTACTTTAATTGATAAAGAATAATAAAATTATAATTTTTCCTTAAATTGTGTTTTCCATTAATAATAAGAACAATATTGCTTAACTAAAAAATAATAGCATCGTCATATATGTTAAAAATAAAAATATAATTTTTTCCCTCCTTAAATTGTGTTAAAAATAATAAAAATATTTTTTCATGTCATGCGCCATGTGTATTGTATTAATATGAAGTGACAATAACTATATTAACAAAAAAATAGTTAATTAATGGTAGAGGGTTTTGAAAAATAAAATTAAAAATTGGGGAGATTTATTTTAAACGTTTAAAGGTGAGAAGGATCACATAGCTACCTCAAAATTTATGAGATTTTATACATTTTAATCTAATTATAATAAATGAGAAAAAGTGAGTTAAGTTATAAGTAAGAGAGGCACTTAATTATAATGTATATAAGTTTTTCGAGACAATTCATGGAAAAAGTTGTGAGTAAAAAGCAATGATTTAAAAATTAAAATGAACTGAATGGTTAGACCGTCATTCAAAGTTATTAATAGCTCGGTTTGGATCGAAAAATTATTTTTATGATTGACTCATATTGAACTAAAGTTGAGTCATTATTAAGCTAGAAATTAAAGTTGAATAAAAAATTAGAGCGATTTTTAAAAAACGGGATGGTTTTAAACATAAGATTGAAAAAAGTTTAAAAATTAAAAAAAATAAAAAAATTTAAAAATTAGATCCTGTTAAAAGCCAACTTTATTTTTGAACAATTTATATGTATACAATATAATTTGAAATCCTTTTTTATAAAGATATTAACAATTATATATGTAAATACAAATACTTTTAAGTGTACTCATATTTAATTTAATTAAAATTCACTTATATTTGATAAGTTATAAAATTATAATTTATAACACTACTAAAATACAGTTATGTTGTGCCATTTTATTAACATGTTATATATTTTTTTTCTTGTATTTATTTTATATATATCTTTAATATTATTTTTATTTAATTATTACATTAGCAATTCAACCATTGATCCTATTGGGTTGGATCCTACAAATCATAAATTGCTAATTTTTTTAGTTTAATATTCAATCTGATTTTAAAAATATTGGTAAAAAGGTCATTAAAATTTGATAATATTATTTATTTTATACGCGCTTTGCTTAAAGTTAAAAAAATTAATGTAAACTTCTTTAACGGTACTGTGTTACTCTCGACTCTCGTTACTTGTGGGCCCAGTACACTTTAGGCTAACATTATGGGTTTTGAAAGTCCGTTTAGTTTAAATTTGGTCAATTTTTCAAATTCAGCTCGTTTATCTTTAACAAATATTTTTAATTTTTAATGAGGTTTTTTTTTAAAAAAAAACAGAGAAATGATTGAGTTGGTGCATACGTTTCAAAACTAATAAGAATGGATGAGGCAAAGTCTAAGTAACTTATACTCACAATTGATTGATTGATTGATTTGAACAAAAACTCCCAAATCTATTTCTGGAGTTATGATCACACTATGAAAGAGTGAATTGGAGAGACTAGCCAGAGAGTTGAACGAAAAAAATGGGGACAAATATTTACAAAATACTCCTTCTATCACAATTTATAAAACATTTTTAAACAAATTATATACATACTAATGAAATCCATCAAATTCAATTTACAATTTTAATTTTGTTTATAAATTTTCAAGAATATTCTTATTTAGCAAAATAATGATAGATAAAATTGAACTAATCATCATTAATTAAATCTTATCCTTTTCAAAATGCATTATATTTTGAAAAAAAAATTAACCATGTTAAAATTAAAAAAATTAAAAAAATATTTTATAAAATTAAAGGAGTACACTAAGATTTCATGTACATTTAAAATAAAACAGTTGCACTTTTGGCTTCTAAAATTTATTATCCTTCAAAGAAAGTTAATATATTCTTGGGAAAAAGACAAAAATTTATTTAAATTATATAAATAATAATTTAACTCTTCAAAATGTCATAATTTCATTAAAAATTTTATAGACTTTTCTGTTATTAATAAATTTATAAAAATGATAAAATTGCCCTTATTAAAAGTAAAATGATCATAAGTTTTCTTTAAATAGTCACAATTTTTTATTTTTATATTCACAATAATTCAACAGTAAATTACAACTTTGAGTGTCAAATTTTTTATATTGCTACAAATGTTAAAAATAACACTTAATAATCCTAAGTTTTATTTAAATGTTTATAACTTTGCTTCTTACATTTACAATAATGCAATAATAAATTACAACTTCACATGTCAAATTCTTAATATTGTTACAAGAGCAATTTGATTATTTATATAAATTCATTAATGATAAAAAAGTCTTAAAAGATTTCAGTGAAATTATGACATTTCAAAGAATCAAATTATCATTTATATAATTTAAAGAGATTTTATTGTTATTTTTTCTATATTCTATCACCAAACGAAAAAAAGAAAGCTCATATTTCTAAGATTTTAAGTTTTAACACAAATATGTTTTTCAATTTATTTTTGTTGACAACATTCTGATGGATCTATCTATCATCTATTGGAATGTCATATAATTGAGAACAAGCTTTATTGAAAATGGTATAATAATTTCATTAGCATGGTATATCATATCATAACAACATGATATAATAGTATATGATGAAAAAGCACAATTGAAATCTTTTTGATGAGGACATGAGGTTGATTGAAAATTCAACCGACTACTTCCTTCAATATATGATATAGAGCAAACCACGAGCATTTGGATCAACTAGTAAGAATTATTCCAGCTTAATTAGAGGTTTTGAGTTCGAGTCATGAAAATGCAGCAGTGTAAGTAGCCACGGGATACCCATTCTTGTGGTGCTTGTCATGCCTTAATTTAGATTAGTCTAAGCCTCGTTAAGTCCTCACAGCTTGAGTGGGGCAGGCTCAGGACATTAGGTGTTCATACAAAAAAATATATAATAAAGAGCATTGTTTAGAGACTCAGCTTAATTATTCATTATTCTTTTTAAAAAACAATATCTTAAAATTTTAATTGTTATCATTGAATCACCTTATATAAAATATTTAATGAGTATATAATAAAAAATATGTACATTCCTTAAAAAAATATTAATTTCAACTAACTTTTCCAAAATAATTACCAATGACTTACATATGAACTAAAAGTAATGTATTAAATTTATTTTGGAAAAATCACATACAAGGACTTGGAAAAAAAAATATTCACAGACAATGATTAATAACAAGTTTCATTTGAAAAAAATAAATTATATTTTTATTTTAATAACAATTCATTTTGTATTAATCTTTATTTATAAATAACTGTCTTTGAAAGTCTTTAGATGTAATTCTTTCATTTATTTTTGACATTATCCTATGGTGCGTTTATCAATTTCTTCTTCTTTTTCTTTATTGATATGACCATGGTCAAAACCATGCAATTACAAATAAATGAGGATACACCTAAAACGTAAAGAGCCCCTACAATTTAGTGGTGGTACATTACAACCCTACTATATTAAATTATTATAATATAATATCAACTTGATAAGCCAACCAGCACAATAATTTGTTTCTCTCCAAGTACATGATTAATGGAGACCTTCCAATCACACGTAAGATTTCTGATTCTTCTATAATAGAATTGATAAGATGACGGTTAGGTGCGTTTCTCCTATAACGTGTTTACTCAAGTCTTATTTCACTTCCCCATGCAATGGTTTCTTCCTCATCTCCCAACCATAATTCAATCAGTTTCATTCCTTCTTTGAATTTACCATTTTGTCCCTCACTCTCCTTCTCTCTTTCTTTCTTTCTCATCCTATTTAATTTCTTCCCTAATGCCCTTTTGCAAATAGTACTTCATTATTCTTATTACTCCATTCTCTCTCTCTCTCTCTCTCTCTCTCTCCCTTCTACTATTCTCATTTTCTCAGCAATAATAATAATGGAAGTAGAAGTGATTGATCTCACAAACTCTCCTCCATCTTCCCCAGAAAATATAAAGCCATATAAACCCTCAAGAATCATCAAATTCACAGCTTATATTTTTTCCAGGAAAATTCGATTCAAGGTCAAGAAATCTTGCTTACCCTCTTCCTCCACGTTTAACCCTAACCCTAATCCTGCCAATTCGGGAACTTCCTTGTTTTCTCAAGCTACCGATGATCAGCTTAATTGGACTCCTAAGGAGCATCAGTATGTTTTATTTTCATCATTATATTCTTTCACATTCTTGTCTTATTAAATTATTGCTTCCAAATTCTATCTTCCATTGCAATTGCAATTGCTTGTTCTCTGGTTAGTTTCTCTAGTTTTCATCATATCTTGTTATAATTGTTCTCCTTCCACTCCTATATATAAGCCATTTCTAACTATTTTATCAGTATCAGAGTTTTATATTAATCATGAATTAATACTTGTTAATTACACCAAGATAGCTTAAACTACTTTGGAAGGACTTGCCACACACTTATATAGTTATGATTAATTCTCTAATATATCACACAATGTAGGATTATCCATACATCTAATATTTTTCTCATTATTTTTTCTCACTTCTTTTCTGTTTTTTTTAAAATATCAATCAATTTTTTTCAAGTTTCAAATTGGCCTCACTCTGATGTCATATTAATTAGTCTTATTACATTAGTCATAGATTAATGTATCACTTAAGCCAAACTAACTTAAGCTACTTTGGAAGGATTCATCATATGCTTATATAGTTGTGATTAATTAAGTGTGTTAAAGTGTAATTTTGTCCTTAAATTATTCTTTGAGAAGCATCCAGTGTCTTAAACTATTTATCATAACCCTTAAAATAATTAAAACATAAGATATTTACTCCAATGTTAAATAATCCAACATTGACTATTAAAAATGCTAATTAAAACTTGAGTTTAATTGAAAATGTTATTTGTCATATCAAGTGGATTCAAGTTAAATATGCATTTTTGCTCTTGAACTATTCCTAAGAGGAGTGCCTAGTATTCTTGTAGCAATTTCACCTCTAAAGTAATTAAAATATTTTAAAAATGTATCTTACTTGAATTCACTTAGCATGGCATGTGGTATTTTTAGTCAAATTCAAGTCCAAGTCAACATTTTTAATAGTCAATGTTGGAATATTTAATGTCACAGGCAAATCTATAAAATTTTAATTGATTATTATAACAAATAGTTTATAAGAATGGGTGCTCCTTAGAGAATAATTTAGGGATAAAAATATACATTAACCCTAACTAATTCTCTAATCATTCAATGTAGGACCATCCGTACACCTAATAACCAGAACTAAGGAGATGTATAATTAAATTATTGATACTACCTGAAAAAGATAGAAAATTTCCAAAATTTAAAAATATTTTTCTCTCGTGTAATTTTTTATTCAACCTATTTACAATCTGCAACATCACACACATGACTAGCTACTACAAAGAGTTACGGTGAGTTTTGTAACGTTGACAACAAGTTATGATAATAATCTACGTTATTAATTATCAACCTCTAGTCATCACCACGATATCATGCATGAACAATATGTATGTATGTATGTATGTATGTATAGATAATTCGATATATTTACTTATGTGACAGGCAATTTTTGATGGGGCTGATGAAGTGTGGAGTAGGTCGATGGAACAAAATCGCCAAGAAGTTTGCGAAGAACAAGACAGCAAGACAAGTTGAGAGACATGCCACCAATTTCTTCATCAGTTTCCTCCAAACGCATCTCTCTTCTAATAATGATCTCATGAACACATTGGCCTCTGCTTTGAAACCAAACCCTCAAAATAAGATGCAAGAAGAAGAAGATCATGTGGGCCCACTCCCACCACGAACCCTCATGCTCTTCTCAGATAATGGAGAATCTAGCAGCACCAGTGAGATCTCTGGGATGATGAACACGACAAGAACATCATCACGTGTTGCTGATGATCACGATGATGATGATAATGGTCAAGTTGATTTAGAGCTGCGTTTGGGTTGAATCTTGAAGCTGATGATCTCGATCGGGTGTCATGTATGTTCATGCACCGTGAAATATATAGTAAATAAGGGTCATTTAGCCATGTTTTGTTGGAATATTTTATGAATTATATTATGAATATTTAAGTAATTATGAGTTTGAGTAATTCAGTTATGTTATTTAATTGAGTCCAAAATAAATTGATCTTTATAAATATTTGCATATGTACAGGGGCAAGCAGGGTTCTTGCCCCCATGCATCATATGCCTCTTAGTAAAAATTATACTTTTTGCTTGTAAAATAGTTTAAAATGGATTTTGGCTTCCCGTTCTTTATTTTCTTTTCAATTTGACCCTCTCAACTAGTGAACTCTAAATCTATCCCTGCACATAAGTAAACCTATTGAGCAGACACCCAATGTACTTTTACCACTTTTTAGTTGTCACTTTTATCATTATCACAAAGCTGAATTAGTCATCAGAGAGCTTATAGGAGAATTAATTAATTAACTTATTATACTGAAGTGGTAACCAATCTAATCTTCAACAAGTTCAATATCGATCTCATCATGTTTAACATACTCATTCTCTTTGTTTTCTCTTATACTGCGCTCATTCTTTTTATAAGGGTCTAGTAAATTGTGAATTTGCATACTTTTGAGGTATGGCAAGATCCTTACTTAAATTGATATTTTTTTCTAACTTGCAGGTATGTTGGTTAAACCTAACTCTAATTTTTTTATTTAATTATTGAGATATTTTCATTTTCAAAATGTTTGGTGCACGAAAAAATAACTTTAAAAAAGAAAATAGAAAATACGTTTAGATAGAAAATGAGATAAACGCATTCCTCATTTCCTTTTATATGTGTATGTTAATTGTCTGTGATTTTTTATTTGCTTATGTTTATTTGGCTGTATTTGATAGTTGTTTATGAGTAAGGACTCAATTATAAAGTTATTGTGTGTTTTTCCAACAAATGTTTACGTACACTTGAACGTAAGGACATTCATGTCATTTCGCGATTCAAATCTTTTAGATAGAAAAATTTTCCGGTGCGTACAAGATACTATCCTCCGATTTTTTTTTTTTTTAGTATTTTTGTGGAACATTTGATATTTGGTGCAACAGATCCATATTTGAGTAGTTTACAATCCTTTACCCACTTCTTTTTTGTTATTGTTCCAAAAACTCAACCGTATTGTCAGGGTGAGGGCCCATTTGTAAAAATAGGCCCATTTAGTGATACTAAATCTCAAATCTAGTGCAAACCCCTTTCCATCCATGCACACTTTTATTATCAAATAGTAGAAAGAGCATAGAGTTCGATTCATAAAATTGCATAAGGGTATTCAATCTGAACCCGTCTCGATTATATCGGGACGGGTCTTGTCCCAACTCAAAAATAATCAGGACGAGACTTTATGAAACGGGACAGGAAAGGGGTTCAGGACAGGACGAGACACGGGATTATCATCGGGACATCCCGTCCCGTCCCGAATAGTATATATATTATTTTTTATTTTAAATATATTAATTATATTAATATAATTTATACTTATATTAATTATATCAATTATAATTTTAATACTTACAATTCTTATTTAAAACTAAAGTTTTTTTATATTGATAATTTTAATGGTATGGAGTAAACATGGCGATATTTTTTTATAATATATTAATTATATTAATATAATTTATTCTTATATCTATCTATTTAATAACTTTTATTTATAACATATTTCTTGCTTATTTTTAGAAGAGTAATTAGCTTAGTACATCTTCACTAAAGTAGAAGAACAATTATTTGATATTGTATTTGACTTGCTTGTTGTTGCAAATCTTATAGCATAAAGATCACTTATATTTTTTATTATAATATGTAGTTGTGATTAATATAATTCAATAATTAATTTTAAATTATTGTTATTTATGTACTTGTGTTATTTTGATTTTAAACTTAATAAATTATATAATTTAAAATTTTAATGAACATTATTATCCAGATTTTTTTTGATATTATTTCATTTATCGGGACGACGGGACGTCCCGATCTTGTCCCGGTCCCGTCCCGTGTAACATCCCAATATAAATTTTAATAGTTAATTTGGGTTAATAGAAAATTAAAAAAAATAATTTAAAAAAAAATAAAAAAATAATAATAAAATAATATTATTAAATTATTATTATAATAAAAAAAAGGTGTAAAAACAAGAAAGAAAGGAAGAAGAAGAAGAAAACGAATTTGCTTCGTCCGCCGCCTCAACAGTAACAGTAATAAAATAATAATAAAAAAAAAGAAGAAGAAGAGAGAGAAAATAATTAAAAAAAATGTGGACCCACTGAATTTTTATAAAAACTCACCTGTTCCTTCATTTCTTCATTCCTTCTTTCGTGCGTGAGCTTCGGCAGAGAGAGCATCTGTGAGCCAAATTCACCGGTGCAGGGTTTTAAGGTAAGAGTTTTTAATAGGATATTTAGGATGTGATTTTAAGCTTTTCAAGACTAAGTAAGTGTTCTAAAATTTTTCTAGTCATCCTTTTTCTTTTGTTTCTGAGTTTGTAGTGGTAGAAAATTTAAGATCTGGAAGAGGGATGAATTTATGTTGAATAAATATGTTTTTGAGGTTGTTAGTAGTATAATAAATATTCTAGAGTATAAATTTATTGGTGATCTTTGAATTTGTGGCTTATGGATCAAATTCTAGACTAGATCTGAAAATATATGTTGATTTATTGAGGTTTAGATGATTATTTGGGATGAGAAATGAATTATTATGGCTATAGGATTATGATTCTAAGCTAGAGACTTAATTTTTAATTTTTGAGTATTTTAGGTACGAATTTATGAAATAAAAAGAAAATTTTGATAATAGAAATTAGTTTAGAAGTTGATTTTTAGATTATTAATGTTTATTGATAATTAAAAGAGAAGTTAAAAATTTTACTTAATAGTATTAACTATAGATTTGTATTAAGATTGAAATTAGGAATTATATTATATTTTTAATTCTATTATTAGAATTATTTTATTAGTTTCAAAAATTGAAACTAATATTTATAAATAATATGTTATTTGTAGATTGTATTACTGGTGAAGATTGTGGTGAGAGAGAAATTTTAAGGAATAATTTATTAAAAAAGCCACAAGGTAACCATGCTTTTAATTTGTGATTAGTGTTACTTCATGTTAATTGGGTGATTATTGAGAAAATTATGAATTTTGTAATATGTATAATTGTGCAATATTATTATGAATTTGTTTGATTATTGTGGGAGGTGTTGGGAGACTTGCTATTGTTGTTGTATTTATGTGCCACGTGGTACGCCCCTATTGGAGCTCAATAGGTGGCTTGTAAGGGCTCGGGCTAATCTACCTTTGGCCGGGTAATTTAGCACCGAGTGAGGGCTACGGCTCGAGGTTAATGGAGGGATATAAGGATGGTTGTTTGTATTTATTATAATATTCCTTATATTTGTTGGAATTATATTATTTTTAATTCTCACTTAGTAAGCACACACTTAACTGTTTGTATACACTATCATAAATTGGCTTTGGTTACTGGGACTTTTGAGTCTCATTATGTGGTTAACAATTTTCAGGAGAAGAGCCACGAGTGACACGTGGAGGAGTCCCAGAGGCTTAGTGGTATAGATCCACTGTCTCTTTTGGGTATTTAATTTATGATTTATAATGTGTTATATTGCCAATATTAGGGCTTTTTGTTTATTGTCAATTATATGAATATATAAATGTAATCATGCCTTTCAAACTATTTCTATTTTTAGTACAATTTGGATGACTGTAATTTTAATATTTGGTTTACTTTGGATTGGTTAAAATGGCATGATTATAAGGCCAAATAACTGGCTTGTGTTGAAAATTTATTAAATTGCTTATTTTACTTGTTGGGAGTATAAGGATGGACAAATGTGATTTAGTTTACTTGTTGGGAGTATAAGGATGGACAAATGTGATTTAGCCTAATGGCATGTGGGAGTTAAAAATTTATCTGAAATGTTAATTATAAAATATTTTATATTGAAATTATTGATATAAAAATGTGTTGGGTGGCTGTAACCCAATTATGGTTGAGTTAAATTATTTTAAAAAAAAATTTTGGTGTGTTACATCCCGACTCTTAACCGGACGGGATGGGACACGGGACCAAAATTCAGTCCCGATTTTTTTTTGGGACTGGACACGGGATGGGGGTGTCCCGGTCCCGTCTCGTCCGTGAACACCCCTAAAATTGCGCATGAGAAAATATCACTTTGAGAGAGGATAATCTTTTAAATAATGTTTAAATTTTTTTAAGGGATTAGTCTCATGCCTTTTGAGTGTAAGGATACCTTGGTCAACAAAATAAAGTACAAAGAGGAAAAAATTGTTTTACCAAAATAGAGGAAAAATAATAACAACAACAACATAAACATAGAAGGATTGAAGTGTTTAACTTATTATAAATTATTATTTTTTGTACTAAATATAACGAGTAGGCTTTGCATAGTAAATAATATCTCTTTTGAAATATTGAGAGTAATAAGTAGACATCTCTCTCCTAAATCACTGCATGCATAATGACTATGATTTGAATTCTTAGTTACTTGTTTAAGTGGCCCTCTATTATTTATATCAACTTTAATTGATTTCTAACTCATTACTATTGATTGAGCAAACATGTCTTTACCTTAAAAATAATAATAATTTTTGGATTGACATTTGAAATTGCAAGAGTGGAAAAAAATTATAAGAACTACACAAGATTCTACATTTTACATTCGACAAAATTTCTAAAAAATATTTTATATTATATGTCAGATATAGTATATTTGTAAGTTGTTAGGGAGTGATCTATAATTGTACTTCGAGTACATGAAAAGAAAATTAAGAAAATGTATTAAAAATACTTGTGACCTTAAGCCTTAAGGTAATATTTGGTATTGAAAAAAATGTTTTTTTTAAAGGAAGAAAACTATATTGCCTTCTTAATGTGTGTTTAGTTTTTAATTTGTTAAAAATTTATTTGATAAAAGTTCATTTGACAATAATCAATTTAATGAAAGTCAGTTATTATAACGAAATTTATGTTTGAATGTATTTTTTTAAAAGCCAGTTTTGTAAACTGAATTATGATAATAAAATATACTTTTAAATATATAATTACTAAAAAGGATATTGATTTATGATAATTTGTAACTTTTGTTATACAAATATAATATATTTAAAATATTTAAAAAATGTGATAAAGATTTTAAATAACATAAAAATTTGATTTATAATACTAAAATCTTGATCTCTAATTATTTGTACTTTTTTAATTTATAATTTTAAAAAATGTGATAAAGATTTATAATTTTTATTATACATTAATGCTAAAAATTAACATAATTAATTAATTAATTATTCAATTTATAATGCTAAAAACTTGATATCTAATTATTATTTTTTAAATGATAATTATATTTTTAATAAATTAACTATTTTTTAAATAAAAGAATAAGAGATTAAACTTTTGATAGTATGATTAAATAAGATCATATTTTTTAAATTCACTTTTCAAAACTAACAAAATGGAGCTTTTAAAAAGTACATTTAGCTCATCTCAAAAGGACTTTCAAAAAGCACATTTGACTGTATTAAACTACACCCAAACAACTTTTTACATCCTAAAATGAGAAAGTATTTTTAGAATGTGAAAATTACAATAGCAAAACGGTACCTTATTGCCTCACGCTGTAAAGCAGTGTCTTTTTTCATTTTCTTTTTTTTTTTAAAAAAAAATTCTCATCCGGTACCAAACATTGCTTGATGCTTTGAAATTTTAGATTAGGATATAATGTTAAATTTACTTAATATATATTTCATCTCAAAAGTTTAATAAATAGATAACCCACCGAAACAACTATAATAATTTTTTTGGGGAAAAAGTATTATTTTTTTTAAAATTGAATAATATTAAAAGTTGATAAGTTTAAGAGAAAATTGATTCAATTCATGATTAATGGAACTGATAATAAGATCAATTATTACAGAACTCAAACGGTGATATATAGAAATTATGAAACAAAACTAAAAAAAATCTAATGAAAGGAACAGCATGTAGTGGAATGTCCTCACTTTAGTGGCCATGGGCTACAGTGTGTACTTGCCTTCCCTTGTAGACGCACATGGGCTTGCTTTCATATTGTGCAACTCACTCTAGTACCACCCCACGGCATAAGCACTACCTTTGACTAAACGTTCAATAATAAACTATCAAACTAACAAAAGTTGATCACTAGGGAATTTGACCCATGATTTATAAAACTGTTATGAGAATCTGATCTATAATTATCTATCTAATACTTTAATTTGAACCATTTAGATTCAATTTATCTAAATTTTTTATGATTTTTTTACAGTTATATAAAACCTCTCACTTTTAGAAGTTAAAAATAACTCTCTTAATTTCTTTATTTTTTTTACCACAAACTCCTCTTCTGTTATTTTTTAATTATTTTACTAATGGAAATTATTATGTCATATTTAAAAAAGATACATAGCAGTTTAGGCAACATCCAATGTAAGTTTATAATAACAGAAAAAATATAATGTGGATAAAATCTTTATAAGGCTATTATTAGCTTTCAATTCATTGGTTGTTGCATAAATTGCTGCATATTTTTT
This sequence comes from Prosopis cineraria, assembly GCF_029017545.1. Taxonomy (NCBI): domain Eukaryota; kingdom Viridiplantae; phylum Streptophyta; class Magnoliopsida; order Fabales; family Fabaceae; genus Prosopis; species Prosopis cineraria. The sequence goes on from NW_026555338.1 coordinate 25,772,137, forward strand.
TTAAAATAAAACATGACAACTTCTGTTAATAAAATAATAAAAAATAATATCAAGAGAGTTTGTGGTAAAAAAAAATAAAAGATTATGGTGGTTAATTTTAAATTTTTAAAGATATGAAATCTCAAAATTTAATAGATTTTTGTATATTTTAATTTAAAATATTTTTTTGTCAACAGCTAGTTATTATAATGGCAATGCCATCTCCCTTTCGTAAAAGAAGTTTTGGTTCAAACCAACGTTAATATGTTTGTGAGCGTGCATGGGTGAGCATCTTCCTTTCTTATGAAGAGGAGCTAGATTAAGTGCAAATTTTTTAAAAATAATACAATATCTTTGTGAATTTCCATTTTATTTTATTTTTAATTAAAACAAATATTTCTTTTCTGGAATGTCAACAAAAGCACTATATATGGCATGGAGAGTTATTTTCAAACAAACCAGTGGAAACGCATAGTGCGAGCACATGAAATGTTTTTCTATGAAAGCTGCAAGAGGCAGGACTGACATATCCCATACCCAATTTTGTACACAAGGGCAAAGAGCGTTTCATTAGAAACCGCATTGATTTAATTTAGCATAAGCTTATTAATTTGACTCTCGTCTTGAGAAAATTAATTGATGCACTATAGGAGTTACCCTTTAATCGATTAGGTGGAAGAAATGGGAAAACATATTGACTCGCCTTGATTGATATTATAAATACAAGTTTAAAGGAATAGCATATCAAGGGAAAAAACTAGTCCATCATAAGAATGCATGTATTCTTGAATTTATAAATTACTACTCAAGGCGGTGGAGGCTAGAAGGCAAGTGAGGCAATTGCCTTGGGCCTTCGAAAAAAAATTTATTAATAATCTCTATTATATATATATATATATATATGTTTGTAATTGATATTTATATTGTTATATATTTAATTATAGATGAAATAGAATAAAAAATATTCATTATTTTTCCTATTGAAAATTTTTAATCATTCTTATTATAATATTAACTATTGAGCTAAGTTCATTATCTATATAAAAAAAATAATGAGATCCATAAAATATTAGTTTGCACTATATTAGCTTGCGTTAAATTTATTTCACAGTCTCACTTTTTATTTTTTTTTCTTTTCTTATTTTAAAGCCTAAAACATTGACAAATATTAGTATCAGGATCTTGTGTAATTTTATACTGTCAACATGATACCTTTAAGCCTTATTAAAAATTTTGTTTATAATTTATATAATTATTATTATTTTTTCATATTAATCATTGATATTATTAGTCTTAATTATATCTTTTTTGTTAAAAATGTATTGCCATCCCATATCATTATTAATATTCTATCCCAACATATAAGATGGGGTAGGAACACTTTGTCAACACTAATTTTCATTTAACTATTGAATTAATTTAGTACTTTATTAGAATCACTATATTATAAAATTTTAATAGATAATTTTGTAAAAAATGATGAGCGCATTTTTATGTGAAGGGACAGTTACACATACTAGGTTTTATCAATAATTTTTCCTTAAGCCTTAAAACATCTTCACACGATCCTATTACTACTAGAAAAATTAAAATTAATAACAAATATTCATTGATGAATTTTCAATTTATGACTAATTATAGGCATTAATGAAGGAACTTTTGTGATATATTTTACCAAAATCTATCACTAATCAGATAAAGCAATGATAGACTAGTAATATGGCATGATGATTCAAGTATCCATGATACAACAGGTGATAAGTGATGCATGTCTTTGGATAACATCCCAGCCTAAGTTGGGACGTCTAAATTTTTTTTTTGGATTAAAAAAAATTGTAACTAACATTAGAGTTTGAATGGGTGTCTTTCACAAAGTCAGTTACCCTAGATTTTACAATGCCGTGTTGAGTGGGTGATGGACATTGGGCTTCTCTCTCTTCATTATCTTCACTATTCGATCTTCTCCTAGCTCTGTTTCACCTCTGAATGGTCCTTCATTCTATTATCTCCATCTCTTTTTCCTTTGCTCTGCTAGATTTGACTAAAGATTATCGCCATTGCCATTTGATCTTGACCGTGTGTGTGGCTCGCATTGATTCTTGCTTGCCGTCGTCCCTTCTTCTTGCGTTGACAGCATCCTTGTTTCAGGAGTGTGGTCGTTGTCATTCATTCTTCTCTTATCGAATCTAAACTTGCTTGCCTCGATGCGTTCTTAAACTCAAGGCTCTAACCTCAACACATCCACCTCCAGTAAAGAAGCAACTAGGGCTGCTGCGGAGATCACCCATGATAGTTTTGGGTAAGGAGAAAGGGAAGGGGGGAGAAAACAAACCGAGAGAATAAGCCACGTAAAAACAAAGTATGTGGAATAGAAGCTAGTGAGGGAGAGAAGAGAGATTGAAACTAAAAAACTTGAGCAAGAGTTTCTTTAATTACTTATTTTTTTGGCTTTTCTGTTGATTCTTCACACTGCTGTAGGTTTGCACAATTGGACAAGACATGGTATTTTTTTTTTTTTTGACCAACGACATGGCAATAATTTAATAGATCATTTTTAAAATTATTTGTTATAATTATTATAATTATATAATATCTTATTAGGATATTATTGTGGTTATATATATTTTGGTAATTTATAATAAAAAACATTGAATATAATTAGTTTTAATTTTATTGAACAATTAATTGATATTTAATATTAATTAATCAAATCACTTTATGCTGCCTAAAACTAAGTTATATATATATATATATATATATTGTTGGCAATTTGAAAATTCAGACTTTTTATTTATTAATGTATTTTATATTTTCAATCTAATTCTTTAAAAATTATAATTTTAAGTTTAATATTTTTTCCTAAAAATATCAAATTAGTCACAAAAATATAAAAAAAAATTCATGTTCATTTTTGTCATTAAATATTTTAACTGATTTTTAATTAAATTAATAAATAAATTTTAATTTATATAATTGACTTCTAAAAAAAAGGTAGGGTAAGGTGTAAATTTGATCATATACTATTTTTTGAAGAATATCTAATAGCTTAAACTATTAGATGTTGCAAAATAAATCATAAAGTTTTAAAAATAGAGCATCCAGTAACCCGTTGTTAATTTCAGTTGATAGACGTTATGTGGGGTTTGCAATGACATATGGCACGACATGGGTATGACACATCAGCATTATAAAGGTGTAAATTTAGCTACAAACTATTTTTTGAGGAGCACTAGATATCCTTTATTATAAAAAACAAACCATCTAACACCTTCTCCTCGGTTTTGACTAAATACTGTTTATTTTCATACTTATAAGGCCTACAAAGTATTAGTCTCTCAAATCTTCTTGCTTTTATTCTCAATCTTAGCTTAAGAAGAAGAGGTTCAACTAGTTCTTAATTGAAGACATTCGCAAAGACGATGCTAACAAAGTGAAAGAAATAATTATTGACTAAATTAAGCTAGAATTAAGCTTCTCTCATGTGTAGCAAAATTAAGCTTCTACTTAATTGGTATCGTCATTATGAATGTCTTCAGTAAAAACTCTTTGAACCTCTTTAGTTGATACTAAGAATGAAGACAAGAAAATTGAAGAGATTAATGCTTTGTGGGCCTCGTAAGTATAAAAATAAATAGAATTTGGTCAAAATTGAGGGGAAGGCATTGGATGATTTATTTTTTTTTATAGTAGAGGTTATCCAATACTCTTCAAAAAATAATTTGTGGCTACATTTGCACCTTTACCATGCTGACGTGTTGTGCCTGTGTTATGTCATGTGTCATTATGAGCCCCACATAACATCCGTCAGTTAAAGTTAACAGTAGGCTACTAGATATTTTATTTTTTAAATTTCTTGATTTATTTTGCACTATCTAATAGTTTAGACTACCAGATGCTTCTCGAAAAATAATATATGGCTAAATTTGTTACTTTACCCAAAAAGGTATTCAAATATAAATTATGTTCTATTTAATGACTTTTTTTAATTTTAATTTATTAATATTAATTATAAATTTTTTAATTCAAACACACGCAATGTGCACTTGAAAGATCACATGTGAGGGACATGATAATGATTGAACTTGTAAAAAAAAGTTTAATTATGAATTAAATTACTGATAAATGTAATTAATGACGGACTAAATTAGTGACATATTCATTTTTGTCACAAAATGAATGACTCCATATTTCTGAGGTTGAAAGAATGGAGGTTTGGGAAAGCATCTTACCGTTGGTTCTATCAGGTTTTTATTCGATCCTGGATTAGTCCACTAATCCATCTTTCATGTTGTTCAGTCTGTGGGATTGAGAAATTAGTCCACTAATTTCTGGATTTTGCTGTAATCCTTTACTTTATGTTTTTAAATGAGCAAAAACATAATGATTAATCTTTATAGTTTCAACAAAATTGGGTGGCGTTGTTATTCAAATCTTTATAATTTCAGTTTTTAAATCTTTATAAGAACTTAAAATATTAAAAAAATTACAAAAACTAAAAACAAAATCTGAAAAATTATAGAACCAATAATTATATTTTCTCTTTAATATAAGTTGATCTTCGTTTAAAAAAATTTATTATTCTTTTGGCTTGAGCCTTTTTCTTTGTATATTTTAAAAGATAATACTCACATCAAACTTTACAAATGTAATTCCTTTGTTATCTAAGCCAATTAGTGAATGAGATTTTTTTTGACCATCAAGTAATGAATGAGGTTAGGAGCATACATTATTTTGTGTTAAAAAAATGGTCTTTCTTATCCCTCAAAGAAATATTCCTCTATTAAAAAATATAAAATATTTTTAATTTTTTAAAGTATAAACATTATTTATTTTTTTAAAAGTGCTCCTATTAAAGAGATTACTTTATATTTTTTTAGGGTAAAATACCTTATTAAATAGAAATAAATATGAAAAGATAATATTACTTTAAAAATAAATAATTACTTTATAAAAGTGCTTTATATTTAAATGAAGGATGTATGAGATATATCATTTAAATATCATATTAATTAAATTAAATTAAAATGTACATAAAAGTTTGTAATGTTGATTATATTTGGGAATAAAGGCTTTCCCCATTTTCGACCAAAAAAAAAGGGTTCCCCCATTTTTTTGCTTAAATTAGGTAACAAAGGAGGTCTATAAATATTATATATAAATCATTTCTAACTACTATTTTATTATAATAAAGGAGAATGAATTAAATTATTATGATAAAAACAGATACTAAACTTGATCTTAGCCAAAAAAATCAACAAAAGGTATTTGAATTAAATTATTGACACTGTTTAAACGAATTATTTTTAAAAATGATTTCTCCCTTATATGCAATATTTTACTCTACTGATCGCAAACTGTGAAAAGGATAAAATTACAAGAAAATATAATGATAGTACATTCTTTTCAATACAAAGTGACTTATAAAAAAATCATTAACTCTTTGTAGAGAATGACTTAGATCCGATGAAGCATTCCCTCTAACTACTATTATAAGATATCTTCCAAAAGAATTTTTTGGCCTTTAATACAAGGCACACAGAAGGCTATTTATTATCAATTTTCAATTTCACCCATGTTTGTATAGTTCAAAATTTTATTTTAAAACATACTTAATGAATTGACTAATATTTCTTAATTCTACTGAAGTACTTGAAAGTGAATTATAATAAAAATGGGAAGGCATGCATGTAGATCGATAGATAGTGAAATGACGAACGAACAGTGATGCTGCAAATGCAAATTGAGGTATACTACCCTCTGATCCCTATAATAAGATATTTTTTAAAAGCATTTTTTATTCTTAATACGAAGCACATTATGGATTATTAATTACGTTTTTCCAATATCATATTAATTTAAACTCATTAATTATGAGAAAGAATATGATATAAATTTGAAAAATTTTCATTTATGTGTAGGTAAAATTAAAAGTTTATTATATTTCAAATAAAATTAATAACTTAATTAACTATTTGTCTTTAATTCTAGCAAGGTAAACGAAAGTACAGATAAATTGGCCCACTAGTTGAACAAAATCTTATGTCCAAAAATATGGATGAGATTTTAAAAAATTTATGAGTATGGCGATACACATTGATATACAAAATTTTTTTATCATTGATATATATGAGATTTATCATTAAAAATTTAAAAACTTACAAAAGAGTTTATTAATAATATACAAATATATATCATTAACAAATATAATAAATTAATAATAATATAAAATATAATAAATATTATATTATTTATTTGATTTGATCCTATAATATAATATGAGTTATATTTAAAAAAGCTTCATGAAAGTACCTTACAAACGGGAGGGAGTAATTGGTAAGCTCGCAAGGGAGTTTTGCCACTATGATTGAGAGCAATAGGGAATAAATTTTGGGAAAATGATTTAAAAAGGAAAGGAGAGAGGGACCCGAACCTCAACCTCTACAGTCAAATGCATAAACTGATGAATCATTGAATGAGTAAGAATTACTCCTCTCATCTTATTATTACAAAGTAATGTGAAAATATTAGTTTTGATTCTATTTATAAAATATCTCCTTAATTATTATTATTATTTTTATTATTTTTCCCCTATTAATTGTAAAAATGTTTATTAAATATTAAAGTATTTTATGTTTAAAAAGGTATTTTTAATAGGGATAAATTTAAAAATTTATTGAATTTTAAAATACAGTTAATAAAATTTAATTTTTTAATTTTAATAAAAATATTAAAAATAATTTATAAATAAGATGAAAGAAATAAGAACTAAGCGAAGAAGAGAGAGAAGCGAGTACCTAAAATTCGTTCCAGTCTTGGCTTGCACGTTCCCGTTGTCCAGTCCACACCGCGTCCGGCCTCGACACTGATTATATTATTTTTGATGAGATTTCGATCTTCAAAATTCAAAATTTATATTTTTATTAAAGTAAAATATTTTAATAAACCTGTTTTGCCGTTAATTCGGATAGTCCATATTCAATTTAAATAATTAAAATTTAATATTATTTTTTTATAATTTTTATAAATTAATTATCCTAATTTATTTAAACGATTTAAATTTAAAATGTTTAACTTATAAATTTTTAATTTTTTTTAAAATGTCATTTAAAATATTATTTTTATTTTTAATATAATATTTATTATTTATCAAAATATAAATTTATAAAAATTATTAAAAATTTTAATATTAAATTTAAACTGTCTATAATATACTAGAATAGTTAATTCATAAAAATTATAAAATTTAATATTAAATTCTTCCATCTAAATAAAATATGTAAGGTTTAAATTATTAATACACAAATTTATTAACTTAAAATATTAAAAAAAGTGTATGAATTTATAATAAAATTTGAATAAATTGTAAAAACGTAAAATTACATTTTTTTTAAATTTTAATAATTTTATGTAAATTTTTATTAAATAAATATAAACCAGCCAGATTTATCAATCGGAGTATATTGCTCGGACGATCGACGATGCAAGCCGCGTCCAGTCACACAGTCCCCCTAATGTAGTCAACATGTGGCTTGTGGGTCCCACCGCCTCTGTCTCTCTCTGTTTGCTGAAACCGTCCGACACCCACACCCACAATACCAACTTGCCTACGTACTCCCCTCCCTCTCTCGATAATGTCTTCACGCGTATTCATTACTCTCTCTTCTAGTTCCAACCATCTCCCTTTCATTAATTACCTCTTCTTAATATTTTTTTTTGAAAATAAATCCAATCCAAGAAAATATTAATTCAAAGTTTGTTTACGTATATAATTAGATCCAACCATATTCAAAGCTGTATGCTTTTAATTTTCATAACAAAATATTGCATTGAATTTCTTAGAAGACTTTCTTTTATGGCATCGTGGAAGAACCTTGGGTGAGCCATTCCAAAGTCGAATTTGCCTTTTAATGACTCCCTCAAGTGAAAAATATAAAATATTTTTTAATTTGATGTTAAAATATATAAAATATTTTTAATTTTTTTATCATATAATTAACAAGATTTTGTTTTAAAAATGCTTCGAATAAATAAATCACTCAATCAGTTCTTCAGCTTTAGGTAATAGCATACTTTATTAAATAAAAATAAATATGAAAAGATAATATTATTTTAAAAAATAATTAACTAATTTCTTAGGATATAATTCAATTAAAAATAACTTATATTCTTTCGGGTTCAAAATATAAGCATTTTTATAACAATAATTAACATACCAATAAAATTTTTATTTTTATAAAAATATATATTATTTTCTTTTTATTCTCAATTCTAATTTATGATGAGCAAAAAAAATTTCATAAATTTACAGACACAAAAATTTATGTTGATAAATACAATGAGTAGAATGGAAAAAATTCCTACAAGTATTAAATTATTTATATTTTAAATTAAAATTAATTGAAAACAATGCTTTGTATTTTGAACGGGATAGGATATCTTTGAACGGAGGAAGTTATTTCCCCCATCTATCTATCCCTCACCATATATTCTTAGTCCTCGAAACCCATTATTCTCACTACCCGACACAACAACACAAAACAATGTCCCCAGCCCCAATGTCCCGTCTCAGTACTCTTCTCTTCTTCCTCTTCCTTCCGTTATTCCTCCTCGCTCAACCTCCTCCTCCACCTCCATCTCCTTCTTCTTCTCCTTCTCCTTCTGCTCTCTGCAAGTTCACACTGTACCCCAAACTCTGTCGTTCCATGCTCTCCATCATCTCCTCCTCTCCCTCCGATCCCTACAACGCCGGCAAATTCTCCATCAAACAGAGCCTCAAGCAAGCCAAGAAGCTCCTCAAGGTCTTCGACGACTTCCTTGTCAGCAGCCGCCGCCGCCGCTCCGACTCTGTCGAAGTTCGCGCCCTCGACGACTGCCGGGACCTCATCCTCCTCAACCTCGACTACCTGGAGGCCGTCGCGGCCGACCTCCACGCGAACTCGGCGGTCTCCGCCGAGCTGACGGATAAGGTGGAGAGCTACCTGAGCGCGGTGGCGACGAACCATTACACTTGCTACGACGGGCTGGTGGCGGCGAAAAGTAAAATCGGGGAGGTTCTGGCGGTGGCGATGAGGAATGTGACGGAGGTGTATAGTGTGTCGCTTGGGTTAGTGAGTGAGGCTTTGAATGAGAATGTGAAGAACAAGTTCCAGACTCGCAAGCATGGACTTCCTTCTCAGTCTTACAAAGTCAGGGAGCCTCTCGAGAAGCTCATCAAGGTACGTAATTTGCCCTCTCTCTCTCCCCCCCGGCCCCCGGCTTTATCCAGCTCGTTGTTGTTGTTGTTGATGTTGTTGTTTTAATATCCAGCATATTATATTATTTGGAGAAAATTACCTATGATATGAGATGTTAGAGTAATTTTATTGATAGATAATATGAAAATTTTTCTGTAAATATTATTTAAATTTGGAGATATATCCTGATTTTAATGAACTCAAGACTCAATTTATATAAATTTCTTATATAAAAAAGATCAACTGATTTCATGACTTTTTTTTTATTTAGATTGTTTTGTGTGTATTTGTAAGTATTTATTAGTAATTCGAAGTTGAGAATGGAATCTTAATGTAACATAGCTCAGGATTTAATCCTCCGAAATTGAAAATCAATGAATTTCATTTAGTTTGCTTTTTAAAAAAAATATAAAAAATGTGTGTTTTATAAAATATAATAAAATCATAGAAAATATAAGAAAAAGAAAAACTTTGTATAAATTTATGAATCTCAACTGAAAAAAGATTTAAATTCCAAGTGTGAGTATCGAAGTCATGCTACTCTTTAAAATTGATACGTACAACCTGCAGACAATACTAAAAACAATACATAATAAAGTTCACTTATAACAATGGGATTTACTTATGTATCGATCTTTCTCTAATTTTTATTGGAGGCGGATCCAAATTATTTTATGGGTTATTGTTATTGTGAAAATTATAACAATAAGTAGTATTGTTATATCATCATTTGTTTTTTGGGTGAAAATTGTCATCATCATGATCATCATCATCATCAGAGAGGGTTCGTGTTCTGGAGTCTCGTGGAAAGTTACTTTTGTAATATCTGGTGTCCCGCTTGAAGAGTGAATTGTACAAAGGCCATCATTGGACTTCTCACTAGACAAATTTAAATACGGTGTCGTTGGGCTATCAGAAAAAAAAAAAATATATATATATATATATGACATATTAATATTAATATTTATATTATTAGCATATTTGGAAGTACTTAATTTTTATTTAAAATATAAGATATTTTATAATGATTAATTTTTTTAATTTTATTTTTTATTAATATAAAATATTTAATATAATTATATCATTAAAAAAACTATTTTTTCATGAGATTAAGAAAAAAATAATTTTTTTAAGAAACGTGAAATAAAAATGAAAAGAGTATTAAATTTGTCGTATCTGTATGTTCTCTATCTAAAGTGATCTCAAAGTCAAAGCACGAGGGCAAAAAGCCAAAAGGAAACATTCTGTGGCTCAGGCATTACCCACTTCACTTTTGATCACCGACGTACTTTGATTTGAGATTATATTTAGTAAATTAATTTTTTAATAATTAATTATTTTCCTCGAAAATAAAAGCTGGCCAGCACTTGTTGGTTTCAAATTGAATAGATTAGGTGTAACTTTAAATTGTACTCTTCCTAAGTTAATGATAATGCTGATCTGACTAGATTCAGCGGAAGACCTCCTAGATCAATAAATGCCTATGTAAATCAATGAACTACTGTAAGTGACAATTATTTGTAGTAGTTGAGAAATGAGAACTATAAATTTAAATTACATATTATAAAAAAATTTAAAATCATTCTAAACCTTCAATTTCATAAATAATTTTAAAACAGTAATGATCTTCTACACAAATTAGATGGTAGGTTATTATAAATTTTATACTAAAATGCAGAAGACTTCCTTAACTTTGAAGCTTGAATATAATCTCATCACCTTTAAACATTTAAAATTAATTAAAATTAACTCTCTTAAATTATAGTTCATCTGTCTCTAATTTTAAAACACTTTTAAAAAAGATTTAGCATCTCAAAATAATTTTTTTTATAAAAATAAAGTTTTATTAGTAATACTTTTTTAATATTATTCTTCTCATACATTTTTTTCTTTAATATTTTTTTATCAATAAGAATTAAATAAAAAATATTTTTAAAATTTTATATTTTTATATTGAAAGAGTAAAGTTGTAAAGTATATTTAATGAGATTTATTGATATGTGAGATTTTGTCTAAATGACTTTTAATTTGAGACGGAGGCAGTAATTTTGTTTTTTAAAGTCTCCTACTATTAATTAATTTATTATGTTATTAATAGAGTTAGTCATATCATATTAATAAAATACACATGACACTTGATATAAAAAATATTTTTATTAATTTTTTAACACATTAAGAAGGAAAAATTGTATGAGTGATATTATTTTCATTATACATTGTTAGTACAATTTAAGAGAAAATTTATAATTTTATTATTTTTATCAACTAAAAACAACCTTTTGGCAAGATAAATGACATTTTAATTCTTATAAAAATAAATAATTTTGATATAGTTATTATGATGTCACACAGAGTTTTTATGTGACTTTTTTTAATTTGACATGATAAAATTTATTAATAATACAATATAGTAATTAACGTTAAGAGAGTTTTAAAAAATAAAATTAAATATTAAGGGGTTTAATTTTAAAGATATAAAAATAAATGAGATATATGTAACTATTGCAAAGTTTAGAAGTTTTATGAATTAACTAAATTTTATAGTGATGTTAAGGAAATGATTTTAATTTTTCATAAAAATAATTTTAACCTTCTATTTTATATATAATATTTTTTTACTAAAAAATATTGGGCATGTCAATTGCAGTATGGTTGCGGGTCAAGCTCGCAAACCAGCTGTCATTTATTTAATAATTAATCTGCACTATGTAGTAACTTCTACGTCTGTCATCTTGGTCATATCACGAGTCACGTGGACACGTGTCAATCTCACATGACCAGCTGCATGCTTTTACTGTTTTGGGAAGCTGACGCACTGTTTTTACTTTCTGTATCAGTAGCATCACTAAACAGTTGAACAAATCAGATTTTGGCTTTAGCCTTGCACGAGCTTGATGATACCCCAGCTTAGTGAAGCCGTACTTTATTCAATCACTATTTTTCAAAAAAATTATAATTTAAGTATTGTTTTTGTTTTTTTATAATATTGCTCTTGGAATAAATTTTATACATTATATAATTCTTCCATTCCCAAAAAATTGTTGTTTTAGAGAGACAGAAATATATAAATTCTATTTGAGTTTTATTTTGAATCTATAATAAATCTCTTACAATTTTATAGACATTATGGCCAAAAAAATTTGTACACACATACATACATGTGTGTTTATATGGACATATATATATTTTTCTTTTAAAGGGGCAATTTTATACACACACACACACACCTTTGCATGTATGTGTAATAAAACTTGTAATGACTAATTGTAATTGAATCTACCAAATAATTAAAAACATATTACTTTCTTAATAGCCAATCATGGATAAGACAGCAATCTTAAGCACTGTTGTCTTCTTCTTTTTTTTTTTTTGCCAGAAGCACTGTTGTAATTATGGAAGTTGTGTGTTCTCCCTTTTTAGGTAATAAAATCAGTTTCCAAAAATCACATTAGTCACGTCAGATCACATAAAGTGCGAAGCTTCCTTCGTCTCAATTTTCTCTACACACAATACTTGAATTCGAGACTTTATTTAAAGGAAACGTATGTTAAACCAATCAGTTTTCAAAAGCTATAATGGATTCTAATTAATCTAGATCGAGTCTAGTTCTGGTCAGACCACATGTGTGTAAAGCTATTTCTATGACAATCTTTTTATACACAAGACTTGAATTGAGATTCTATTAAATGGAATTAGAAAATGAAGGGCTAATATTTGCTGCAGGTTCTGCATGAAAAATACAGTTGCAAGGCAAGATCAAACTGCACAAGCAGAAGTGAAAGGATTCCTATGAGAGAAAGTGAAAGCAAAGGGATTCTATTAAATGGGTATGCAACTGTGAGCCATTATGGGACTGATAACTTCACCTCCATTGGACAAGCCATTGATGCTGCACCTGCTGACCTCAAACCAGAAGATGGCTACTTCCTTATCTATGTCAGACAAGGATACTATGAAGAATATGTAATTGTTCCAAAACACAAGAAGAATATCTTGCTCATTGGTGATGGTATCAACCAGACTATTATCACAGGCAATCACAGTGTCATTGATAGTTGGACCACCTTCAATTCTTCCACCTTTGGTAAGAGTTGTGTGTGTGTGTGTAGCATAATCAGTTTCTCACGAGAATCATATTCTTGGCATATGAGTTTGTTTTAAGAGTAAATCACGAAACTTTCCTGAGTTTTACTGAAAGTTATATGAATATCCTATATATCTTTAATATTTACATCCATGTCATCTTGATGTGCATTATTTTTTCTTTATTTTTAAGGGAGGTTCTTATAGATGCATATAATAGATTTTTCCTTTTTTTTTTTTTTTTTTTTTGGGGGGGGGTGTGTAATTAAAAAAAAAAATTAAGGGAGGTTTGTACTGGTTTTAAAAATAGATGAGACGTTTGTGAAATTTTAATAAAATTCAGGAGTAGTTATAATGTATGGTTTAATTTTTGTTACAAACTTATAATGTATACTAAACACTACTCTTGAACTTCCATTCATTGATAGAAGCTTGAACTGCAATAAGTATGCCCAAGTATTTCAAATGCATAGTTATTCACTGCCCATCCATAATTTCTTGAAACTTGGTTGTATTTTTCATGAACATAAGCTCCATTTTTCTGAATCTAAATCCATATACTGTGGATATTTCAGCTGTTTCTGGAGAAAGATTTATAGCAGTGGATATCACATTCAGGAACACAGCTGGTCCAGAGAAGCACCAGGCAGTAGCAGTGAGGAACAACGCTGATCTCTCAACCTTTTATCGATGCAGCTTTGAGGGATACCAAGACACCCTCTATGCTCACTCTCTGAGGCAATTCTACAGAGAATGTGAAATTTATGGCACAGTGGACTTCATATTTGGCAATGCAGCTGTTGTGTTCCAAGGCTGCAAGATCTATGCCAGAAAGCCACTTCCATTCCAGAAGAATGCCATCACAGCACAAGGCAGAACCGACCCTTTTCAGAACACTGGAATCTCAATCCAGAATTGTAGCATTGAAGCAGCACAGGATTTGTCTTCAGATTTGAACTCTACTACTGTCTTGACCTACTTGGGAAGGCCATGGAAGTTATATTCTAGAACTGTCTATATGGAGTCTTATATTGGGAATGTGATTGAACCTTCTGGTTGGTTAGAGTGGAATGGGACTGTAGGGTTGGACACGTTGTTTTTTGGTGAGTTCAATAACTATGGACCGAAGGCTAATACTAGCAATAGGGTTCAATGGCCTGGTTTTAATCTTCTGAATGCTACTCAGGCTTTGAACTTTACTGTCCTGAATTTTACTCTGGGAGATACTTGGCTTCCTGACACAGATATACCTTATTCAGGAGGATTACTAGATCATTAGGAAGTGAAATTTTGCTGGAAAGTAATAAATTTGATTTATTGTTACTCAGAAAGTTAGCGTAAGTGTAACTACTTGTTTTCAAAAAGGATATGGGAGACATGAATATTGTAATGTAATTCAAAAACAATGTATTTGCAGATGAAGTTTACCATATATTTACCAATTTTCAGTATTGTGTGCATACTGCAAATATAGCCTAATGCTACATGAAGCCCTGGTAGTTCAAAATGATGTGACATGTGTCAGTACATCTAAAAAGTTGAAAATTTCAAATCGTACATTCTCCTGTAATTTTCGGGAAAAAAAATGAAAATTTTAATTGTTCACTCTACATGCATGACTGAAATTAACATAAAATTTCTGGCTTCCAGTATGCAGTGTCCCATGATAAAGCTGATCAAGCTGCATGATGATACTAACAGTAGAATTCAATGGCTTGCTTAGTTATTTAAAATCTTTTGTTTGTTACACAGGCTTGGAACTTTAGCAACCCAAATTTTACATTCACTGCCATGCATATAGGCAAATACTACTCTGGAGGATTACTGTTAATTTAGAAGTGCAGTAACAGGGTGTAACTATTTAATGATTCATTTTAAAGGAAGAAATTCTTCAAAAAGGTATGAGGGAAATGAGTTTTCTGATTTAACTTACAGTATATCTGCAAATATAATGTGCTCAGCAATTGTTACTTAGTAGTATCACACCAAAGTCCAAATTGCAAAGGAGTTTCATTTAAAGTTCATCTTTCCAACTAACCCAAAAAAGAAAGTTTTGAATGAAGACTGTAGTTCAAAGACAAGATCATATCTGATTCTCAATGTAGCTTGATTGCCATTTTTATTGGACACTAGTAGAAACCAGAGACCTTCTGTTTATTACATTCATGGGTTTATAAATGAAGATTCAATATTAAGTCCTTCAATTTGGCTTCATTTTGCTTTATGAAACACTCATAAGTAATGTATCTAATAATTTCTCGAGAATGTTAATCCAAATATTGAATTAAATAAATCAATTCAGTGCTGTGAGGTTAACAATACAAAGGAAAACCATGAAGGCAAAGAAAAAACCGAAAAAAAACCAAAAAAACCAAGAAAATTATCATAAAAGAAGGTTTGCATTGTATTAATATGAAATAAACTTATCATAGATAAGACTTGTAGGGGGTGCTTGTCCCCGGAATCCATCGGTCTCCTTGAAGAAAAGTCTTGACAGTGAATCTATTTGCTTCTTTAGCAGTAATTGTTCTTAAACCCTTCCATGTGACTCTACCTTTAGTTGAAGCACCAGGTCCAAAATTCCGAAACTCAGCATAGAAAATGGTGTCTGGTGCTGAGTTTCCTACCCACGGCAACCATCCACTACGGTCAATTAAGTCTCCCATTGAAGACTTCATGAACACAGTTGTTGAATAGTTCTTCCATGGCCTTCCAAGATATGTTTGCACAGAACTCAAGTTCCCAAAGGGTGAAATTCTGCAATTCTGAATTGAAATCCCTGTGTTCATGTTAGGGTCAATCTTCCCTTGTGCTGTGATTGTGTTCTTCTGGCCCAACATAGGTACCTATCAACAGAATCAAGTGATTTTAGAAGCTAACTAAATACAATTCCTCATGTATTGCATGGAATCTGAGAAATGAGCCCTACTATTCATGGCTCATGAATAGTGCAGCTTGTTGTGGACGGAGTTTAAGGGTTTGATTGAATTCGAAATTATGAATGACTACTTTTTTCTTTATGAATTTTCTTTTTACCTTTGGGAGGATGTTGCAGTTTTGAATCACAACGGCAGAATTTCCAAAGATGAAATCAACAGTGCCATAAATGTTGCATTCTCTGTAGAACTGGCGCTGTGCATGAACATAGAGAGTGTCCTGGAATGCATCAATTTGACATCTGTAGTACACAGCCTGATCAGCACTTGTCATCAGTGCCACTGCTTGGTGCTTTTCTGGCCCTGCCGTGTTGCGAAATCCCATGTCCCTTGCCATGAAGTTTCTCCCAAAAACAGCTGAATCACAGAGAGTCACAAGTTCAAATGGCTGGTTAGGTTAGGACATGTTCAAAAACATGTTTGTGAAGAAGACTTGGTATTGTGTGATATCAAGTTCTATATTAAGTAGTGTGGGATGTTTAATATAGTATTTGAGTGAGTTGGTTCTCCCATCCCAAGAGCTAGCTCTTGGGTAGAGTTCTTTGTCCCATTTAGATAACCATTAATTGGTATTAGAACATTGATAGAGACTTGATAGTACGGGATATCAAGTCTCACAATGGGATACTCAATAAAGTATTTAAATGGGCTGATTCTCCATCCCAACATCTAGTTTTTAGGATAGGGTTTTTCATTCCATTTAGATATTCATCAATTGGTATTAAAGCTAAGTTGCCGATAATTCTAATTGGCAAGAGGCCGAGTTAAGTCCTATGGGTAGTTTTTTGTCTCATTTAGATACCCATCACTTTATCAAAGCCAAAACTATGGACCATTTCTTTCATCAATGCGTCTTTAAATTCTCACTAAGTACCAAAACCATGGTTTTCAAAGCATGTTTCCAAACATGCACTTAGTGAGAATTCAAAGACAGTCTGATAAAAAAAAAAAAGATTATTATGAAGATAATTAAGATGTGTAAATACCAAATGTTGCAGATGAAAAAGTCGGCGTGCCATCGACAAAGTTGAGACTACCAGACACAATTGTTCTGGACATTCCATCACCAATCATCATGACGTTCCACTTTTTCTTCTCTACTCTAACATTCTCATAGTAAACTCCTTTCTTCACATAGATCACAGTCCTCTTGTTACTCTTTTCAGGGACATGCTTGAGTGCTTCAGAGATTGTTCTGTACTTTCCAGAGCCATCTTTGGCCACAACAATGTCTGCTTTCTGCTTCACGTCCTTGTCTGATGCAAGAAGCTTTCTGTCTTTCTGATGAAGCCATGCTGGTGCTTCATTGTCATCATCTTGCAGGGTTAATAAGCGTCTTCTTCTCAAGTTTAGCGTGCTTGCAGCTTTGTTAAGCCAAGTGATAATGGCGAGACTGTTGCCGGTAAGCTCTGTAGAGTTCTTTAGGTAGCTTCTGACTCTGCTCTTTAGTGATTCTTTTGCTTCCTCTAAGCCATCTATGCATGTTTGTTGGTATGTTCCTGTGGTAAGATCACACAAGCAAACAAATGATAGTGAGGATGATAGTGTTCTTAATTGTTCATGTCAAGTAACAATCATTGTGATATCTCTAAACATTCATATTTTTTTATTTTGTTGCACACCATATAGCATATATATATATATTTGGTAAAATATAGAATATATTTTTATTCTATTTATAAATCAATTTTAACATATTTTTTTTGGAATTAAAGAATTTTAAAACTCTTTAACTTCATCTCCATTAAGTATACATACTTCAACAGTATATTATTATTTTTTTTTCTAACATTTAATGGAGGATAAAAGGAGAAATTTGTGATGAAAAATTCATGATGTGACTTATAGATAAGATTAAAAAAACCCTTCTCTCTTTGCTCTATAAAGAGGACCCAAGAGAGTATAACCGAGTCAAAATAATATATATATATATATATATAATTTATAAGAAGTCAAATAATTCATAGATTATGAACAATGCAACTCAGTTCTCAACTTTCATAATATATTCTCCCTCTAATTTTTCTTATTATATACTCCTTGTTTTACTCTTCCTTGTGATTGTTAATAATATAGGATGTTGATAACTATTTTATGGTTCTCAAGAAGTTAGTCAAAATCTTAAGGTTTTAAAGAGTTATATATCTTTTCAATTATATCCTCATTAAATATCTTATATAAGTATTTTAATAATGACAATTGAAATTCCAGTGGATCATTTTTTTAAAAGAAATAATAAATGAAGGGTATAATTGAAAAAAAATATATGAACTGCCTATCAATATATGGTTTAAATCAATCAGAACTTATAGAAAATATCCTATATTATGGATTAGAGGGAGTATTTGAATCTTATAAATGGAATAAAAAAGTGCTTCTCTCTCTTTATCATAAAATGACAATTCAGATCAACCCTCCGAATTAAATCAGTAAATCGTTAAACTAATATTTAGACTGATTTAATAAAATATTTGTTTATGATCGAGTTGATCACAATTTGATTATAATTTTAATCATTAAATCTTGAAACAATGCTTTAACTAGTTCAATGATTGTCCCAGTTTTCAATATCCTACCTTGTAAATAAAATTAGACAGTAACCACAAACTAACAACACAAAAAACTGATAAAATTAAAGGAAAGTACCTGAAGCAGTCAACCATGTTTGAAGATCATCAAAAAGCTCAAGAACAGAACTCTGCCCAGAAGACAAAGAATCATTGAGATGATCAACAGCAAGATCCAAAAGCTGCTTGCAATTGTTGAAAGCTTCCATGGTCCTATTATCACCAATCATCATCAAATCCTCAAAAGCTCCTTTTTCACCAGAAAAATACTTATCAGCAGCACCAGCGACTTCATCCAATGCAACCTTTAGGGACATTCTGAACAAATCCTCAGGCTTAATCGCCTGTCCTGATGTTGATTGAACCACACGTCCGAGGCTGTCATAACAAGCATCCTTGTACAATGTCACGTCACACACAGCTTTCACCGAAGCTGAAAGACCGACATTATTATTGCTGCTTCTATTGTTGTCGTCGTGGTCGTCATTGTTGTGAGCAAGAGTTGTTCCTAACACTGCAGCCACAACGACGCCGACCAGGACCACGGCTGACAAGCTCATGATAGCGACTCGCCTCCTGGTTTTCCGGCGAGCTTCGAGCTTTTCCTGCTCGGATTCAACGAGTTTGCCGTAGGGAGACATGGTGGAGATCAAGCTGGTTGATGAGTTGATTATGTATTTGTTGCTGTTGTGAGTTTCAGCAACGAGTTTATATATATATGAGGAAGAGTGGTGACGAGGTTTTACGTGCGAGGCACGAAGTCTTTACATTGCATGCTATACATTAATGAAGTGCGTCCCATGTTATGCATTTATCATTTTTATATGTAATTATGTAATACTGGTTGACAAGCTAATTATGTCTACATCAGACTGAGAAATCTAGCTATGGCAAAAAAAACGTGTCAAGAGGTTCATACTTATTTTTGTAAACTTTATTTATGCTTTGCACTAATTTTTATTTTATTTTGGGATTAAATTTCCCCATTCTAGGTTATAAAAAAAAATATTTTCCCGATCAATAAGAATTATATTATGTTATTATTACCAAAAAACAGAATTATATTATGTTGTTAAAAGTTAAACCTCAAATAATATGGATCAAATAAGATAAATTTGCTATAAAACATGAAAAATTTTCGACAGCCATTTTAATTTTCTGGACTATATCATATTATGATGATGATGATCGAAATTAAAGCCTTGGTCCCTAAACTTTCACTTGTTTTTAAATTAAGTCCCTATATTTCAATTTTTTTTACTCCCTCCTTTACTTTTTATAGGAACCTTTTGATCACGTTATGAAGATTAAGAAGTTAGTTAATTTAGTCCAAAGCAATAAATATGTAAATAGAGGTATTTTTGTTAACAAATAATCATATATGAGGAGGGCAATAACAAATATGTTACATTCACTGATCATTATACTCCCTTGATCCTACTTACAAGATAGAGATAGAATGATCTTCTTTTATTATATTTATAAGGGATGTTAATATTTTATTTTGGAAAAATTTCTCATAAATACTTGACCAGAAATTTAATTGCCCAAAAGTTCCTAGGACATATTTCAAAAAGTAGTACTTAGTTGTCAATAATTGTTCAAGGATAAGTGACATAAATACCTTTATTTCATTTAACATGACATCACACGAGATCCTTCATTGTTAACATCTTAGAAAAATATTTTTAAAATATTCATAATTATCCAAAAGTTCTTAGGACATATTTCACTTTTAATATGTCACAAGAGATCCTTCACTGTCAATATCACATAAATCCTTTATCATCATTATGTCACTCAAAGTCCTTTGCAATCAATAATTTCAGTGCCAGTATGTCTAATAAGGTCCTTCAATATCAATATATCAAACAAGATTCTTTTATAACTCTCTTTAAGAAAATGCAATTGGCTTCCTTATATTCAAATATGTTTTTTTTTTTTTGCATGATCTGATAAAAAAAGTCTTAGTGTCAAATTTTTATATGGAATATAGGTATATTCCCTTATATCAATGCACACTTCCACAGCATGCAAGCTCTTTTCAAAGAAACACAATTGGCTTTTTTATATTCAAATATGTTTTATTCTGGAAAAAAAAAAAAGTCCCGAAGTCAAATTGTTACATGAAATGCGCGTGTGTACTCCCTTACATGAATACCTGCACGACATGCAAGCACTCTTTAAAAAAATACAATTAGTTTTCTTACATTTGAATATATTTTTTGCATATTTTAAAAATACAAATAAATATTCTAAAAAAAGCAAGATTTATATACATAATCTTATATACTTAATATACTTATATAAAATCAAATCATGATATGTGAATCTTAATGTATTAATTTAATTTATAAAAAAATTATTATAAAAAAATAATTCATAAAAGATCCCAATATCTTAATTTAATTGAATACAAATACTTCAATTATATAAGCATAAGTATATAAATTTTTTCCTTCTAAAAACTTCCTCACTCTTTGTAAAAACACCAATATCTGAAAATGAAAATAAATATTCTGAAAAATTCCTCAATTCTCATAAAAACACCAGCAGACATTCTGAAAATACAAATAAATATCCTGAAATTTCATTAGCAGATAATCAAGAATTGAAAGAGAAATAGGAACAATTTGCTTAAACGAGAATGGGATTGGAAGACATAACAGCAGCACTGTAGCATGGTAAAATATTAAAATGTACAAGAATGGAACTGGAAGACATAAACTAACACTAGTGATCCTTCATTTGAAAATTGACATGCATAAATTAATCCTTACAAGCTACTACAATTAAAAATCAATAAAGTGTGAATTCTCATAGTTCTGTAACAAATGAAGAGTTCTCCAGAATAACAAATAGCAGATACACACTTTCTGCTAAATCCTAGGAAGGAGGCAATCGTTCTCATCATTCTCATCAATGATCGTAAACTTGTTTTGCTCAGTTTTTAACATCTTGATCTTGTAGCTTGCTTTTGTCCAAAGAGTGTAGCAATGTCCAAAATATACACAGGACATCCACTTCTGCACAATTTACAGGAGTGGTCCAAAACAATGACCTGCAACATTATTACATTTTATTTTTCAGCCGAGTATGAGAAAAGAAACAGAGAGATTAAAGGACTATCTACATATCTCCATTTAGCACACAATGATCAGAATACATTTGCATAAACAATGTCATATCTTAATAAAGCTAAATTGATGCCAGCAATCTGACACGACAATGCCCAAGATATCACAATGCTTTCAGAGTTTGGAGGCATATCATATGACAAGGAATGGACAAGGAATCCAATTCTGTCCTCCTCACCAAAACGGAGCCTAATTTTCTTTTTGGTGGCATTTTTTGCATGCCTCAGTTCACTTCGCTTCAAGATTTTCACATTCTACAACCACGATGAAGTACAGCAAAAGGTGTAATTCTCTCATTTTTAGATGCTGTTCTCAGTTCACGGAAACACAGTCAAGAGAAAATATGTTACAGAGAAAGCATCAGTGAACAAAGAGGAAGATGGGTTTTCCAGTGTGGTTATTGGTAATAAGAACTAAGCACTTTTGAGTTTTGAAGTATGTCTGAGTAAATGAAATTCAATTTCCTATCAGCTACCACCAAGGTTTCATGGATTCGTGATGAGATGAAATTGAAATAAATGAAGCTTGACCGGAGAACAGGGTACAATGCTACAATAAATTGCACAAACACTATCATAAACAAATAATATCCTCTTTCATACATATACAATCAGAATGGTTTAAAAAAACAGATAATTGCAATAATTCCTTACCTCCAAAGCTATCTCGTTATCATCATACATAAATTTTGGAAGCTTCTTCATGAAATCAGTTTTGTCGGATCCAGATATGGCCTTGCTTATCTGGAAAGTTCAAACAATAGAAGCTATCAAATTCCCTACATTCTCCTTGAAGCCATCAAAAGCAAGCTTTCAAATTGAAACAAACCTTTAGAGAAAGAAGAAGCAAATAACCAGAAAATATATGAACTACACCCAAAAAACAAAACTTTCAAGCTGTGTCCAGCCCTCCTCTAAATTCACGAGAAATTCACTTAGGGTACAACAGAGGAAAAGAATCACTAAGATAGCTCCAGGCCAGAAACAAAAGCATTTACAAATTAGTCAATAAGAGTATACAAAGGGCCATAAATATGCCAAGTATTAATTGTTTGGCTGCTGGTAATCCTGGAAAAGGTGCAGCTTCTAGCGCTCATTGCTGGTCATTCAAGAAAAGGCTTAGAGCCTATCAAAACCTACATTTATATAAGCTTTGAGCCTATTTAAAGCCTACATGATGTTCAAATTAAATTAAATTAAAATTTATAATAAATCTAAAAAAACATTATTCAAATAAATCCAAACTATTGCAACAATGCAATACAACAATTCATCATAAATTCGCAAGTTAGAGATGGCAGCTATTGAGTAGTGTACAGAAAACCGAGCAAAAGAGAGAACTTAAGGACCAAAACGGTGCACCCTGGCATGCTGCCAACAAAGGTAATATTCTGATTCTGAACAAAATAATGGATGACCAGATGTATTCACACTCCAGATGGAATTAACAGTCTCATTCAGAAGTTCATTCACTTAAATGTATTCTCAAATCCCTTCAGCTTTTATATACCACTTCATCACTAATATGAGAATGGCAAATGGAAATGTCATTTATTTTTAATACAAAATCACAATTAGAAATGCCAGACCAAATAAAAGACACATTGTACAGAAAACTGCACAAAATGAACAAAAATAGTTTTCAGATTTGACCGGGAAAAACAATTATCACACCTTGATGGTCACAATAAGAGCAGTTAAACATCCAAATAAGATAGACAAATTAAAGAATACTAAATCCTATTTCTTCACACTGAAAATCATGTCACTTGACATTTTCAAATCAATATCCATTTGAAAGACAAGCTATACCAATCTAAAATTCTAAATAACAGTCCTGATCTGGATGATAGTTTCAATTCGCACAACAAGAAGAAATATTATCCCACTAGGTGTTATAGTTTCAATCTATAATGCCACTGCCACAAATTCAATTAAGTGAATGGAGCATATTTACTACATTATCTGCCATAGGCATCAGTACAAGCACATAAATTAATTAATCATTACATATATTGCATAGAATATAACAGTTCAAAGGAACATACCAAAAAATTCAGACCATATTCACTTCGAAATTGAAGAGATCAGGAAGCCTAGGCTTCAAAATAGTGCACTTGGAGTACAGTTAAGCTGGTAGTTTACAAGTACTGCTCCAAATATTTTAAACTTGAAAAAACATGCTTGGCCTGTTCAGGGAGACTACATAAATGCTGCTAAATAGGCTTTTGGCCTCCTGTTTATAAATAGGCCCCAACCAGGCTAGGCCATAGGCTGCTTGATAGGAGCCTTACCTACTTCAATCTCTAGTCTCCACTCTCAACATCTTCAAAGGACACAACTAGACCATGGGTCTGAAAACTATGCTTCTCTTTATTTATATAAACATTTTAGTACACAAAATTAACTAAAATGAAACAAATTTGCTAACTATTACAATAAATTTCATTGCCAACATGAATGTCAACTATCAACAGTTAAATAGATATGGAGAAAACTATCTAACCTTCTTTTATCGCCATAGGAGACCTTTGGTGAACATTTAATCCAAAAGATCCTTGGCCTTATCATTCTCACCCTTTTTCAAAAGAGGTCTAATAATTGTATAAAATGTTACAAGATCAGGTGAACATCCATTATCTTTCATTTTATAAAGCAACGCCTTTGCCTCATCAAACAAACCCTCTTTGCAAAGCCCGTTGATCATTGCAGTATATGCCTGGACACTCAAAGGATGGCCATTGGCCAAAAGATACTGAAAAATCTGTCGTGCATCATTTAAGCTAGTACCTTTGCATAGACCAATAAGTAGTATAGTATATGTGCATGCATCAGGCTGAATTCCACGATCAACAATTCACTTAAATAAGGCAATTGCTTGATCTAAATGATGACTTTTACACAAGCCATCTAACAAGGTATTATAAAATATTATACCGGGAGTATGACCGATAGCATGCATCTCATAAATAATATCCTACACATATGACATTTTACTTGATTTGTACAAACCGTCAACAAGAGAATTATAGGTGACCATATCGGGAAGCAAATTTTTGCTCTTCATTTCTTTAAAGAGATCCAAGGCATCATCCACCATCTTGATTTTACAGAGTCCATTAATCAAAATACTGTAACTAAAAATATCAGGAGCCAAACTACTCTTGACCATCTTATTGAACAATTCTCTTGACTCCCCAACATGATTGATCAAACAATACCCATCCATTAAAGTGTTGAAAGTAACTACATTGGGTTTTACACCGTGCTTCATCATCATGCCAATCACAGCTTCAGCCCTAGTGACACGTCCTTGCTTACAAAATGCATTGACCAAGATATCAAAAGTATGGACATCTGGGTTGATGCCTTCAATTTTCATTTGATTAAAAATTTTTGCTGCTTCTGCCCATTTGTCCATCAAACAAAAGCCATGTATCAAAGAATTGTAGGTCACAACATTGGGAGATATTCCATGACGACACATTTCATGAAATAAATCAATGGCTTCGGTTATGAGTCCTTCCTTGCAAAAACCATCAATAACTGTACTATACATGACTAAACCAGGTTCAACCAACCCTCTGGCCATCTTTTTGAGCAATTTGATGGCAGTTAATGTTTTTCCTGATTTACATAGACCGTTGATAAGGGTGCCGTAACTAACTTCATCTAAGTGAAACCCTTTTGCTATCACATTATCATGGAAATCTAAGGCCTTCCCAACATCATTGTCGATGCAAAGGCCATTCATCAGAGTATTCAAAATTATCGTATTTGGCTGACAGCCCATCTTAAGAATCTTCCCTAAGGTAGAGAACGCGAAATTCATTAGACCCACATGGCAGTAACAATTTATCAAGACGCTAAGAGTAACGAAAGAAGGCGTGAATCCCTTAGATTCTGCGAGTTCATAAAGGGAGATAGCAGTAGGATAGTGTTTCATCCGTGCAAGAGATCCTAAAATCTTAGTAATTTGGACTATAGAGGGTGGGGGATGCCCATGAAGCAAGGTGTGGAAAGAAGAGACAGCCTCTTCGATGCTATGAGGATTACTCGAATTGGAATGGAAGAAGTGGAGAGTTAGAGCACATGAGTCAGAAAAAACGGATGAGGATAGAGACGATGCAGAGAAGAGACAAACTTTGGGGAAGGCATACCTTGAAGCTCTCCAAAACATCATCTTTACCTTTCAGATCCTTCGCCAAAACACTCGTGCTGCTACCGGGAGATGCGGAGCTCGACGAGAAGAGACAACAAAAGTAGTCTGAGGAATCACCGCTTGCTAAAATCGGAATATTAATCCATTAACCAATTAGATATAATTATTTCTGTAAACCACTTCAAATTTATGGTTATACCTTAATATAATTCAAGGTTAATATTTTTTTTAAAAAAAATGAAATCTCAATCATTCAAATTTTACTCCCAATCATAGAAATCGTTTTTTAATCCTGTTACTACTTTTGGCTTGAATTTCTTAAAAAATGAAAATATAATATTATCATCGAAGAACTAGGATAATGGTTTTATCTTGGTTTTTTAAAGTAAAAGAGGTTTTCGAATATTTTAAATGAGAAATGTAAAATTAAAAAAGTATAAACTTATGCCCCATTTGACTCAAAAAATTAAAAGGAATATAATGTAATATAATGCTAAAGAATGAAATGTAATGTAACAAGAATTACATATGTTTGTTTGGTATGTTATATGAGGAGGGATATTTTGATATAAATTATGGTTGTAATGAAGATTACATATGTTTATTGATGTAATTCTCTTTACAATGTATGATATAATTCCCTTTACATGATGTAATTTCTTTTACTTTGTCTAGTACCAATCAAACAACTGAAATCATATAATACATTAGGATTATAGCATTACACTGCATCGAACCAAATGGCCTATTAGTCTTCATCAATTGGAGGATTTTAAAGAATTTTTTCTTTTAACAAACTTGGGAGAAAGATCCTCTAGTGAATATGTTTTGGTGTGATATTCAGATGCTGTTAAACTTCTTTAAATTTCAATTTTCATTGGATGGAGTGCTTGCCAAACCAGTGAAGGGATTGGTGGAATCATATTAGTTGTTCTTCTATTTACTATAAATTTTCTCTTTGTAAACTAATTTATGTTGGCCAAAACTCTTTGTAAACTAATTGCAATTAAAAAATATATTAGGATATGTTATCTTAATGTATTTTAGATTTCAATACGTTAAGATAAATTTTTTTAAAAAATAAGTTGTAATATTAATTTAAATAATTATAAATTCAAAAAATTTAATTGTAAATCAGACATTTAAATTTTAAATATAACTCCTAAATTATAATTGAGATTTTTATTTATAATATTCTGCATCAATATTTAAAAATTTGTAATGAGCAGTGAATCTAGGAATTAAAAAAATTGATAAATAATTTATTTCTTTATTTATTTATTTTTATTTTAGCATTAAAAGAAAAGTTGGTGCAACATAGGAATATATATATATATATATATATTTATGTTACAGGAAATTTAAATTTTTAATTCAGATCCCATTATATTTAGGAGGGAGAAAAAATAATATATATATATATATAATTAAAAAAATTCTAAAATATCCCACCAAAGATTTATTATAATAATACACTCTTTCCAAATTTCCTTTTCATTACCGTCAATACCAATGGGGAGAGAGAGTTCGAGAATCTTCACTGCTTCACTCTTTCTCTTTCGATATTTCTTCCGCATATCATCGGCTGATGGGAGGGAGTGAATTTTTTCCCTTGCTGTCATGGTGGATGTTGAAGCTGTCATAATCTTCTTTCTCCGTTCAACCTGGCATTGACAACGGTCTTCCTCTTCCTTCCTTAGTCCTGCGTTGCTGTTAGCCTGGTGTGAGTGAGGTTGCTTTGATTCTTCTCGCTTCTCGTTGCCATCCATTTGTTGTTACAGATTGCTGCTTAGCTTGCGATTTTTTTTTTCTTCCCCTATTGCATCGCCTCTGTCTTGTGTGGATATTGAGAGCTTCATGTGTGTTTATCATTTTTGGCCCCTCATTTCTAGTCTGCTTGTTGTGGTGTATGAAAGATTTAGATTTATTATTAGATTTAAATTTAATTTTGGTAAAGAATGAATTTGGGAAACATAGTAAATTTAAATGTTGATGATTGAAAAGTTATGGAAAAAGAGATTTAAAGAGTAAGATGATTGTTATATATTTAGATCTTTGAATGCACATGAGATATTTAATAAAATATTTGATAAAAATATTTTAATCTATAATAATTAATAAAGGTGATGAATGTATTATTGTTATTGGCTAAATTATTATAGTAGAGAATTACCCTCTATAAGGGAAGGTTGGAAATAGAGTTAAGGAAATTTTGTTATTTGGTTGATAATTTTATATTTGAGTTTGGGTGTTCATATATTGGCATTTGGCTGCATATTAAGTGTTCAATGAAATGTTTGAAAAGAGAAGATTATGAATAGAAGATAAAATTAGATAAGCTTTTATTATGCATGTCCAAAATTTAGATACAAGCCCTTGGAATTTGTCAGACTTTTTACAAGGTGTCCTTACATACTAAAACTTGTTATGATTCTTGATTGATAATTTTGGATTTACAACATGTATGAAATAAATAAATGATATTATTTTGAGATTGACAAATTGAGAGTTGAAATTGAGATTTTTGCAAGTATTTCTATAATGATAAAAATCTTTTTTATTTTTGAAAGAAATCTTCTACAAGCATATAAAAAATCTATGGAAGAAAGTTTGAAAAAAATGGCTTATGGACAGTGTTTGGATTCTTTTACAATAATTTTTTTTTACATATTGAAAAAAATTGATTTTTGACATACTCGGGTGATTTTTGACATACTCGGGAGAGGAACCAAACACAACACGCCTATTATTCATGGCCTTCATGTTGCGCTTGTTATTCGTGGCCTTTTGTGCTACGCTTGATAGTTGATATTCATGGCCTTTCATGCCGCGCCTGCTATTCGTGACATTTATGTTGTGCCTAATATTCGTGGCTTTAACTTATGTCAAATTTGTTACTTATCTTCGTGGATTGTGTGTCCACGCTTGCTTCTCATGGTCTATGAGCCACGCCTGTAACATTTAAAAAAGTATCCCCTTGATTAATTAAGCTAATAAAGGGTAAATTTATATAAATATAAATGGATTTAAAAATAGTTAGAGACAACTATTAGGTTTAATTTTATCTTTTAGATTAGATTTGAAAGTGAATTGATTCGCTTGAGCTCAAATTGAAGAGAAAAGAAATTAGATTTTTGGCTTAGTGCATTATACTACAGCATAAAAAATTACGTTGCAGTATAAATTGCAGAATCAACTTTTTTAAAAATGTGAAAAGAGAGTTGTTCCTCTGCTAGGGTATCAACTCTTAAGCATTTTGAAGGTGATTAGAGCTTAATTTCACCTAGGAATGTCTTCCTTATCTCTTCTTTTCTCTACACGTTTTGGAAGTGAAATTTGAAGTTGGAAGATAATAATTTTTGAATCTAAGGCTATGGGTCTAAATTCATTGGTTTAAATGGAACTAATAAGAATTGTTTAAGTTATTTAAGCCTAGCTATAGTGGTTTTATACATCCATGAGAGTGATCTCTCAATTATAGACAAAATTATGACCTAAAGTGTTATAAATGGTGGTGTTTAAGGTAGATTATTGCCATTGATGTTAATTAAGGATTGTGTTAGTGTTAGGTGGAGTTAATGAGAGCTAATAAACCTAATGTAGTGATTAAACTCAATAGTTGAGAGCTTTGGGTTATTACTCTCGTATGGCACAACAACATTAAACCTTTATTTTCTTCTCCTTTTGATGTTTGGGTGGCCTAACTTGATATCGGACCTACAATTTGAGCTGAAATACAATAGAATATGATTATTAAACTTCCCTGGCCATACACTACTATAATTTAATCAATTTTTCTAATTGAGTTTAAGAATTTAGGAAATTAAAAATCGAGATGTTATAGTAACCTGCTTGGGTTATTCACATGATTACCATAGAGGTTTTGACTAAGTGTTAGAGTAATAAGGATGACCTTGGACAAAGAGATGACTAATTCTCACACAATATCACTTAATTATTTTAAAGAGAGAAAATTGATATGTGAAATTAACAGTCACATTGGCACTAGGTTGCCTGTGCTTTTATATTCAACTCTTTCCAAATAGGATTGAGCCTAGTTCCCTTTCCAAATGTTTAATTTACTCAAGTAATTCATATATTAATTACTAAATTAACATTTAGTTTGATTTACAAAACGCTAATTTCTTTCATCATAAAATCCCCACCTACAGTAGCAATATATATGTATATGCATATACATGCTATTGAAGATTATGAAAGTCATAAAACTCTGCCTGGAATCAAATTTTAAACGTACACTTTAAGAAGAAGAAACTATAAGGAAATGAAATTTTCATTTAGTATGTGAACTTCCTCTACATGTTCAAGTC
The DNA here is from genome assembly GCF_029017545.1 of Prosopis cineraria. Taxonomy (NCBI): domain Eukaryota; kingdom Viridiplantae; phylum Streptophyta; class Magnoliopsida; order Fabales; family Fabaceae; genus Prosopis; species Prosopis cineraria. The sequence continues at coordinate 25,802,564 of NW_026555338.1, forward strand.
TATTGTTTTGATGCAATCCTAAAAAATGGGCCAGATAAAAATTCATCAAATGCCCTTGTTTACAACCATGATTTATTATCATTTTTCATTTTGTAGCATAATTTTAGCTTAATTTGATGGATAAATTAGTAAACTTGCACTTGATCATTAATATATATTTTTCTCCTCTAATATGAAGGATCAAATGCTGATAAAATACTAAAATTCATGTTTATTTGATTAAGAAGGGTTACAATTTAAACATAACAACAAAGCATGCATGGAGATGGAACTCTCAACATATCATATGAACAACATTTTTCTAAGTATAAAACAGTAGTTACTTTAATGAGTGTTGATGCTGCTGACTAAGCTACCAATCTTGGATCTCAAAGAAATGTAGCTCTCAATAAACCTCAACTTATTCCACTTAGTTTCCTCCACTTCCACAATGCTTGACAATGAATCTTTGAGAGTTAGATCAGCTAGAGGAGGTGGTGATGAAGTCATCCAACTGGTTGGTTCCAACTCCAATGAAGCCATAGTAGCTCTCCAATAGGTAGCACAGTCCTCATTCTCAGGAATGAGAGAGAAAGAGACAAAGTTCAAAGATTCAATATTAGCAAACATGTCTTGTAGCATACTTTGGCAGACCTGATTACTAGAATGAAGGTCTCTCTTAGTTAGAGCATTAAGAGAAACCAGTAATCAATTTCAATTATCACGGTTGACGATGTGAATTTTTTAGCTAACTCCAAAGCCTTACTCACAATAAAGGTGACAAAATGTATGATTTATTTCAATTTTGATTAATACATGAACCAAATAAAATTAATTGGTTTGCACAAAAATTGATACTTAATTGGTTCGGTTCAGTTTTTAGATAAATCAAATTTTAATATTTTTTTAATATATAAAATCATATATTAAGGCTAAGCATAATTCTTTACTCTCACTTTTTCTTTCATATTCTAATTTTAAGTCATATTCTTGAATTTATCATTAATGAGTGAAAATGAACATCATATTCAAAATAAAAAAAATAAATTTCATTATCAATAAATACCATATTACATGCATTTGTGAATAACACTTATTATCTTTCATTACAAATTGTTTTGATGTCTATAATGAAAAGTAACTTGTTTTAAATCAAGAAAATAAAAATTATATATCTCAAATTATCTAAAAGATCATTTTTGGAATAACACAAGTATATACATTTGACTCTAGCAAAATTGAGAAAAGAATGATTAGGGATTCTATTAAAGTATTTTGAGTTTGGATTTCTTAATTGTTAAAAATAATATTATAATTAAAGAATTGGAATAGTAGTTTTATCTAAAATCCTGCTTGGTTGTTACAAAGCATGGAAATGAAATGTATTGAAAAAAAAAATAAAACTAGAATGAATTACACCACCCTTCCCTCTAATAATAAGCATGATAAAACTTAATCCTATATATTACAAATATAAAATAATCACACCTTAAAAAATTTCATAAATCATGATTTCTAACTTCATAAATTAAATTATCCTTTTTCTTTATGGATATAGTTCACTATCTCTTTATATTTTAATTATTTTATTTTTATCTTTATTTTTTCAATCCATTCCAATGTAACAACCAAACGGGACCTACGTATTTTGTAAGCAAAAGAGATTTCCTGATGTTCTAAATAAGAAATGTATAATAAGAATAGGATAAACATCTTTGTTTATACTGGAGAAAAATACTTAGGGATATATGATAAATCAGGTTGAGGTACATATTTATTTCAAAAATAAGTATTATTTTGAAGCACTAATCACCCTAAAATGGTGCAATGAGACTGAGATATGCATTGTATGCTCATCATTTATGATGTTTGAAACGATTTCTATTGTTCATTTAAATTAATGTAGATATTTTTAATATTATATTTATTAAAATAAAAAAATTATAAAAATATTTAATTTTAAATTTGGACTGTCTTCAATAACACTTGTCACCCTTAACGAGATATGAACCATCCAAATTTAAAGATGTTTAATTTTATTTTACATTTATCAAAATAAAAATTTATAAACAATATAAATTTTTTTAATAAACCAATTCATCATCAATCTTATCAGTATAAATTTAATTTAAATGATTCAATTTAACATTAAATTTTTTCATAGTTTTTACTAACTACCCAGATGTATTCTAGTCAATACATATATAATCTAGACTACATATTTAAAAACATACAAAAAAAAATGCACCAGAGATCAAGCAAGCTTCTTTCTTTCTTTTTCTTAATGAAAAATATGAAAATCATTACTTAAAAAAAACATAAAGCTACATAAAGTCGGCCCAGGGAACCAAAACCCGGCTATGCATCAGATTCAGATTTAAATCAAAACAAAAATAGTGGTGAGTGGAGCGCCCAAAAAAAATTAAGATTCACTCACAGTAAGTAAAAGGCTAATCTAGTCACAGGGCCTTGCCTGTGAAGTTTTGATTGTGAAGTCAGCCATGGCGAGGGCTTTCATTTACTAGACGATGAGCAGTATGGGATTTATTGGCCAACAAAATCTGCAATTCTCAGCAGTGAAGACCTTCCAACAACAAAAGATGCTAAATGTTACTATCCAGTGTTGGCCTCTACTCTTAGGATTAAGGTTAAATTTCATCCATTCCTGAAGAAATTTTAATTAGCAATAGCAAAATATTATAAAAATATAACCAGCAAATGCTTTTGGTTCCTTTGATTCCACACGAGTTTCATTTTGGTTCCTCTAGTTTCGTAACAGGCAATGTTTTCCTAATTTCTAAACTAAATACAATTCTGCCTCTTTGTGATGTCTCCATCTAGCAATCAAATTGGATAGAATACTTTATTGGACCCTAAATCTGAATGTGAATTTAATGGTTCCATGCAGATAGTGTCTAAATCAGATTGTTAGGTTTGACATTAAATTTAGATGGATGATGCAAGAGAACAACAAAATCAGGTTATTCTAGAAATGAGCAGGAACAGGACAACATTGCCTGCTTTTGAAACAGGAGTACCATATTGAAACTCAAGACCCAACAAACAGGATCAAAAATTGACCTGGAAAGGCATACTGAAGAAATCTGACACTAGCCAGTGAGGAACCACAAGGTACCAACTAGAGCAAGTCAGAGTGAATTTTCTAAGGACATGGACTATATGTCTTCATCTGTAGCATGACACAACTCACAAATAACAACTTCTACACTTTATCTAGGGTCAATTGTTAAGTATGATTGAAGGACTTCTAAAGCCAAAACCGATGTCCAACATAATAGCACCATTCTTCTAGAATCACATAGTATTGACACAGACAAACATAAAAACAAGAAAAACTAATGCAATACATGATATTCATTTTGCCAAAGTTAGCCTCCCACAATAACAACAAAAAGTTAAACATAATTCAATATTATTCTTTATTTTGAAAAAAAATGCTATAAAATTGCTTTCTTTCATTGCCAGCAAATATTCGATCAGATACATGAGGTTCTAAAAAAACATGCATAAGAGACAAAATATCAGCTCCCAAGAGTAGTACAAACTTTCAGAGCTTGGTGTGGCAATATGATTCATAGGAATAAAAAACACAAACCCAAGAACCACATTAATTGAGATATGCTAAGCCAAATTCATAATGAATGCCCCTACAAAAGTAACAACAAAAAGTGAAAACACATCAAACATATGATGTAAACAGAATGTTGCGATTGTAGTAAGTCATCATATAGTCCACAAAGTTTACTTATAAGAAACAACATTGTTAAATAAATTATAACAAATTTCATCAGAAAAGTGAGTATCCTTTGCCTTTTCATTCTCACCTTTTCTAAAAAGAGGTCTAATAATTGTCTCAACAACAAAAACAAGTAGCCTTACCCCACAAGATGGTGTCAGCTACATGGTTTAATAATTGTATCAAAAGTTATAAAATTAGGCAAGCATCCATTCTCTCTCAATTTATAAAGAAAGGCCTTTATTTCATCAAACAAACCCTCTTTACACAATCCCTTGATCATTGAAGTATATGCCTGGACATTCAAAAGATTGGCACGAGCCACAAGATACTGAAAAATATGCCTTAAATGAGAGCATGAGGAGTATTTAAGCTCCCTTTAGTTGGCTAAAGACCAGCCATGTTTCTCTCAGAGAACCTGGACCTAAAGAACATTAGAATTCGAGTTCAGGTTTTATGCCAATTTAACCAAGAAAGATGAGTTTTAGCCGTCAATATCTTTTAGCCCACTACTTCCATGATTTTTGGGATGACAAAGATCTTTCCACTTCATGAGACTCAATGTCTTTTAATCCACAGCCTTCACTCACGTAACCCAGCCACTCATTGATTGGTTGTCAGTCATTCAAGTTCTTTGATTCCCCTTCTTCCATCTTCCTTTATAGTAATTTCCCTTTGTCCATCTTCCTTTGGTGCTGAGTCTGACATGCATATCGCATGCTAGCAACCTTCCAATGTTACATTAGCTGACATAAATCTTTAAAAGCGCATGCAATGACAAGCCTCTTGTTGTTGTTGCTTTTTTAAAAAAAAAGGCAACATGCCAAATAAACTATTTATCAAGTCAAATTTTCTAGAAAATATCAAAGAAAGAACAGCTTGATACAAAGGAGTAGTTAGGAGTAATGATTGCACTGGATCCTCCAAGCATTGAACACTATTGAACAAAACAATCAACAAAATTTAAGAAGCAATCAACAAAAAGATGACATGAATAAATATGTCTACACTTTATCTATGGTAAATTGTTGTGTATGACTGAAGGACTTCTAAAGCCAAAACACATGTCCAACATAATAGCACCTTTCTTCTAAATTCATATAGTATTTACACCAACACAAGGGCAAGGAAAATTAATGGAATATGGGAAATTCATTTGCCAAAGTTAGCATCCCATAACAATAACAATAAGTTGAGCCCGTCTCAATATGATTCTGTATTTTGCAAAAAAATACCATAAATTTGCTTTCTTTCATGGCTAGCCAAATATCAATAAGATGCTTGAGGTTCTTAACAAATCATGCATGAGTAAGAGACAAAACATCAGCTTCCAATAGTAAAAACTTTCAAAACTCAGTGTGGCAATGTCATTAATATGAGTTGAGATATTTAAAGTTTGCAGAGCACAAATAACTCTTACAGCATGCGACCATACTTCTAAAAGCACTGCACAATAGACTTTGTATAAATAATATGCCTATGAGTTAATAAGTCAAAGGCGAGCCATGAAGAAAGAATGAACAAAGTCATGTTAAGCAAAATAAAAAATAAAAATATCTCAACAACTAGTACCAAAGAAAAGTAAAAAAACCAAAAAACACAACAAACATGATTTAAACATGACCTAGCCAATTGAAGCCAGCCATTATATGGTCCACAAAGTTTACTTAAATGAAATAAATTTTTTAACCATTACAATAAATTTCATCACGAATATGAATATATCAACTATCAATAATCAAATAGATTGGGAGCATACTATCTAACCTTCTATCACTTCAAGAGACCAAGAGTGAACATTTCATCTATAAGATCCTTTTGCCTTATCAATCTCACCCTTTCTCAAAAGAGGTCTGATGATTGTATCAAGAGTTACAAAATCAAGTGAGCATCCATTCTCTTTCATTTTATAAAGCAAGGCCTTTTCTTCATCAAACAACCCCACTTTACATAGTCCACTGACCATTGAAGTATATGCCTGGACACTTAAAGGAAGGCCACTGGCCAAAACATATTGAAAAATCTGTCGTGCATCATTTAATCTATTTACACTGCACAAACCATTAATAAATATGGTATATGTGCATGTATCAAGTTGAATTCCTTGATCAACAATTCACTGTAACAAGGCAATTGCTTCATCAAGACAATAAATGTTGCACAATCCATCAAATAAGATACTATAAAATATTATATTTGGTGCATGACCACTTGTATGCATCTCCCAAATAATATCCTGGACATATGACATTTTTCTTAATTTGTACAAACTATCAACAAGAGAGTTATAGGTGATAATATTGGAAAGCAAATTTAACGCTTCATTTCTTTAAAGAGATCATAGGAATCATCCACCATCTTGATTTTACAAAGTTCATTAATCAAAATATTATAACTAAGAACATTAGGAGCCTAACTATTCTTGACTATTTTATTGAACAATTCTCTTGACTCCCCAACATTATTGATAAAACAGTACCTATTCATTAAAGTGTTGTAAGTAACTACATCGGGTTTTATACTATGCTTCATCATCATGCCAACAACAGTTGAAGCTTTGGTTACACTTCCTTCTTTACAAAATGCATCGACCAAGATACAAAAAGTATGGACATCACTCATTTGATTAAACAATTTTGACGTTTCTGCCCATTTATCCATGAAACAAAAACCATGTATCAAAGAGCTGTAGATCACAACATTCAAAGATATTCCATGACTAATTATTTCATGAAATAAATCAGTGGCTTCGGTTACGAGTCTTTCCTTGCAAAAGCCATCAATAATTGTATTATATATGACTAAATCAGGCTTAACCTGGCCTCTGGCCATCTTTTTGAGCAATTTAACTGTAGCTCTTGTTTTCCCTGATTTGCATAGCCCATTGATGAGGGTGCCATAACTAATTTCATCTAAGTGAAATCCTTTCGCTATTACATCATCATGGAAATCTAAGGCCTTCCTAACATTATTGTCGAGGCAAAGGCCCTTCATCAGTATATTCAAATTTATTGTATTTGGCCGACAGCCAATCTAAAGAATCTTCCCGAAAGTAGACAATGCAAAAGTCACTTGACCCATATGACAGTAACAATTAATCAAGACGCTAAGAATAATGAAAGAAGGCATGAATCCCTTAGATTCTGCAAGTTCAAAAAGGGAGATAGCAGTAGAATAGTGTTTCATCCGCGCAAGAGATCCTAAAATCTTAGTGATTTGGACTATAGAGGGTCGGGGATATCTATGAAGTAAGGCGTGGAAAGAAGAGACAACCTCCTCAGAGCTTTGAAGATGTGTGGAATTGGAATGGAGAGAGAAGTGGGGAGTTAGGACATAAGAGTGAGAAAGAATGGATGAGGATGAAGACCATGCAGAGAAGAAAGAAATTTGGGGAAGGCATACCTTGAAGCTCTCCAAAACATACTCTTTAGCTTTTAGATCATTCACCAAAACACTCGCGCTGCTACTGGGAGATGCCGAGCTCGACGACAAGGGGTCTGACGTCTGAGGAATCACCGCTTGTTAAAATCTGAATATTAATCTATCAACCAGTTGAATATAAATATTTCTGTAAACAGATGATAAAACTGTTTTATTTTTTTTTAAATCAGATGATAAAAAACATTTTCTAACAATTTTATTTTCATTTTTTGTTTTTTAAAAGAAAAAATATTTTAGATATTAAAGAAACCTCTAATTAGTTTTTTCCAGGAAAGAGTTGGAGCCTTTCGTCCTTCATTTTTTTTCTCCTGTACTTTTTCTTCACTTTTATGAGACCTTGTATTGTTCTCCTTTTCAATCTTGGACAACTATCACAATTATTTAGACAATCTATAATTCAACAACAACAAAAACAAGAAGCAAAATTTTAAGTGGAGACTTTTGACTAAATATAATGAAAAAAAAATTTCAAAATTGTTAAAATTTCACTGAAGAATTCATATCAAATTTTGTTTAAATTTGTAATGAAAATGATAAAATTGTCTTCATTTAAATGAACAATATAAACTACTTATTCATTCATATACTGTATGTTATTTATTTATTAGTGGAATATTATTGATTTTCTTACTTCACTTATTTATAGTCTTACTTTGATTTGCTTTCATTTTAAAGGTTATAAATAAGTGAAATAAGAAAATAAATAATATTTTATAAGTAAATGAACAACATACAGCATGGGAACGAATAAGTCATCTTATCACAAAATTAATGTTTGGAACAAAATCAAATGAAATTAGGGTTATAAACAAGTGAAGTAGGAAAACGAACAACATTTTGTAAGTAAATGAACAATCGATAGTGTAGGAATGAACAAGTCATTTATATTGTTCATTTAAATAATGGCAATTTTGTTATTTTCATCACTAATTCAGCAAAAATTTCATATGGATCTTTCAGTGAAATTTCAAAAATTATGGTATTTTCTTTTTCATTATCTTGAGTCAAGAGTTCCCACATGAAATTTTTCTTAATAATATAATAATAAAAATAAAAATAATTTAAAATTTTTGATTGCATATATAGATTTATTGTGCAAGAATATTTAGCACAAATCTCTCCTTATTTTACTGATTAAACAAAAGAATATTTTCAGTTTATTTTATATCTCTATTTATTTCCTAAAACTATTCTTAGTAGTATAATACCTAACATCAAATATTAACGGACAAGATGAAATAATCACTACAAAATATGTTTTTTTTTTTGCCAACTATAAAATATGTTATTAATAGTTGGGTAATTAGACCTTAAGGTGGAAAAGAGAAATTGAAACCACCCTATTCATAGCTTATATATACACACTTATTTATTAAACTAGACTTAAACTCTATACGTTGCATGGAATTGATCTGATATAGTTGAGTAAATAATCATATTACACGTAAAGACTCTGCATTTTAAAAGTTAATTATATATATCACTTCCTTAATTTTTTATTATGAAACGCATGGTTTTAATTAATATTGTAATCATATTTGACCTCATTATAAAAAAAATTAGTTAAAACAAATTTCTGAGAAATGAAAATAATGCACTTCTAGACTTTCAATTTTACTTTTTCTTTTTCAACGATAACCATAATAAATTACTCCCACTACCACTAAACAATTATTTGTGTAAGCAAATATATTTTATAATACCTTAAATTCAAAAACTTAAAACAAACTGTAAAAATGGATAGTTTCACTTATAACTGTTTGATTTTTTTTTTAATATTCCATATTTGTTTTCAATCCCCCTGGCATACATGAGGATTTTTCCCCTTTAAAAAAACATGCTATCGTAGATACTCAATCATCATAGAACTTGAATTTTGCTTGTATATAATTAATGTTTGCTTGTTCAAAATCTTTGTTAGATATTAAATTCTTTTAAGAGTAAATCAATGAAATTCTCCTCAGTGTTTAAAACATGTTTAAAATTTATATATTATAATAATTAGACAGAAATGAGAGAAAGAAAAACAATTAAATTGATATGATAAATAAGAAAGATAAATCAAAAGAATAGAAAAAAAAATTCCCGTTAATGACACGAAGAAATGACAAAAATAAGAATTAAGAATTAAGAAAACTAACCATTTGATGACAGCTCAATAGTATTCTTCAAATTGATGAAATATAATAATCAAATTGAGGTACGCACAGGCGGCATGTATACATACATACATAATCCCCTTCAAAAAAGAAACATCACATCCAATCATCATATCGTCCATTATCCAACATTCATCCAAACATCTTTGGTGATCAAACACTGAACAAAAGCCAACAAAAAAAAAAAAATTGAGTATTTAAGTGCTTGTTTGGTTTTTATTCCTATTTTTCATTTTAAAAAATGTTTTGTAATATAATTTTAAAAATTGTTTTTATTCTATTTTTTGGTTTTTAAAAACAAAAAATAAAAAATTTAGAAACAATTAAATGAAAAACATTTTTTCAAATCAGTTTTTAAATTTTTTTCATTTTCAAAAATAAAAAATAGTTTTAAAAATAGAAAACAAACTGTCTCAAATGAGCACCAAAAAAGGGAGAGGAAAATAGAGTAGCAGAAAGATGAGAGTGGGGTGAGAAAAAAACACCTATCATTTTTCAAAATTATTAGCTGATGGTTCTTGCAACATTTTTATATCTATATTCATAGAAAATCAAACAGACCTCATCATCCATTTCATGTATTCAAACATTACGAAATAGATCACTACAAGACAATTCTTGCCATAGCTTCAAGTTGATTAACTAACTACCCACAAGTCAGAGAATTTTTGCAATTAGAGAGATCAATTACTTAAATTTGATCATGTAGCATACATCCCTTTTACCTGAAATATCACGAAAGAATAGCTGAAGGGGCAGTCATGGCTTATCAAATATTTAATTGTTAAAAAGTAACAACATAAAAAAGAAGTACTTCCCGTGCGATTGCTTAACAGCAAAGAAATAGCAGGGCAAATAAAGTGCACTCATGAATTACATGGACATGGGCTGAGCTACTTGTAGTTGAGCCTCATCGGAAAATATAACATACATAGAGTATGAGTTTTAATATTTTATAGTTTGTATTCTCTTTTTTTTTTATATATATATATACATTACATCCTTTTATTTTAATATTTTAAACTTTAAACTTATTTCAACCTTATTTTTTATAGCCTCAATTTAAAATTTAATTTTTTTTAACTCAAAGGCTAGTGAAGATTAATTGTAATTTCATCATATCTAATTTCTAAACAACAATATTATTTATTAATTCTTTTAAAATAGAAGAAAATTCTAATTTGACTAAACTAAGTTACATCATTCTCATCCCAAACACTAGTTAAAAACTAGTCAAAAAAACAAGAAGCATGAAAAAGAAAGATTCGAGAGCAAACTTTTTGAGTGTATATATATATATATATATATATTTGTTAGCTCGCTGTAATTGCAAAGTTGAATTAAAAAATAAAGAGAAATAATGTAGCTGGAAGAGACAAAATGTAACACTTGCCCTGAGTGTTATCCAAAAATCACACAATTCAAATAAACTAAGTGTGGTTAAGGAGTTAATCCTAAAACCAACTTAGGAAACAAATCATTTAAATCACTAAGCAAATATACGATTGCAAAGTAAACATTTACAACCTTAAAAAAAATTATAGGTTCTAACTATAGCGCATGGAAGCAAGTTAGACGAAAGAGAAATAAAAAGATACTGTCATGACAGCATTTAAATTGCTGTCATGACAACCCTCCCGAGTCAACTTCTGGGAGGCGTCGTTCTGCCATCCGACCTCCGATCAAAGTGATTTTAAAGCTCACACGTCACATTCAAAGGGTACTATAAGTATACCAAATTTCAAAAAGATCCAACGGTCGGATTTAAAATTAGACATGTTAAAAATTTGATTATTTTTGCTGTCATGTGACAGCACTTCCGGACCAACTTCCGGAGTGCACCATTTCATCATCTGACCTCCGATCGGAGTGATTCCAAAGCCCACATGTCACTTTTAAAGAATACTATTAGCATACTAAATTTTGAAAAGATCCAATGGACGGATTGAATTTTTTATAGGTTATAAAATCAATACTGTAGCTGTCATGACAGCAATTTAATGCTGTCATGACAGCACCTCCAGACCAAATTCCGGAGTGCGTCGTTTCTCCGTCCGATATCCGATCGATGTGATTCCAAAGCCCACACGAAGCTTATAAAAGGTTTTACTTGTGACCCAAATTTTAGAGAAATCCAACGGTCGGATTAAGATTGGACACCCGGATGCAAAAGTGCAGCTTTTTGGTAAAAACCATTTTCAAAATTGTCCAAATCCCATCCTAATGGTCACAAACCTGTGGAAACACTTTGGACACGTCAAATAAGATTAAAAACACCTGATAGAACATTCAAATGATGGAAAACCCCCATACATCAAAATTTGACCACCCGGGTGCCATTTCCCAAAATGGACCCTAAACCCCCAAAATGCACAAATCATACAAGAGTGGTCACAAATCAATCCAAATACCATGTATTTATATAAATACATATGCTAAACATTTTCACTTGGCTCAGAGCTCCTTGTGGGGCCCACGCACCCACTCTCTCTATCCAAGCTGTATGTTTTCCCATAGCACACCATTTGCAATGCAACCACTTTGCATTTGCTTATAAAATCACAATATATCAAAATAAAGATCTGCTTGTAATAGAAACTTGGTCTACTAAGTAAATCCATCAAAACCACACACCATAACCAAGTTTCCTAGCCACAAGTCTGCAAACAGACAAAAATTCATACACAAGCACACAATCCACACATATTCACACACACACACACACAATCATATCCTACTGGCACCCTAATCTTAAATACATTACAATATATTTGCTCAAAAGAAAGGGGTTGCAGTTCTTTACAAATCACAAGCAAACCCCTAGCTTTGCTCCTTTCCCCGTCCACCACTGGATCCTTCGCCTGGACCTAGAATATTGAAAAGAAAGGGGTGAGACAACCACAGTCTCAGTAACAGCAAAATTTACATTGATTATTACAAAGTAAGCCATAATCAAATAAACGAATAATAAATTCAACATAGTATATAATTTAGCCATTTAAAATGCATGAATGCATGACCTAGGCCGGTATGGCCTTTCATGACCAACAGAATGCCCCCTGGCACTCTTTAACTCGCAGGTAAACCTTATACCTACTTGTACCTCCACAGGCACAAAACATAATCTAAGGCATGATCTAATCCACCGAACTGCCTATGCCCCTTCGACGTGAATCCTGAGCAGTCAAAGCTAACTCCCTCCCAGAGCCAGCCCGACTTACTCTCCATGTGAGGGCTACCTTGGCCTAGGCACTCAACCTCACACTTCATATGTCGGATTCCCTCCCCCACTGAGAGGTGTCGAACACTCAATACACTAACCACTTTAGTGCACTGAGCCCACAATACGTAAGACAACACTGAGTACTGACAGTGTGCCATAGAATATCAAAAATCCACACCTTCTCATTGGTGAACTCCCACCGAGATCATGCCTTTTACTCTTGTCTACCTTTCCTGAGTATTGACCATTCAACACTCTAAAGTAGTATAATATTTATAAATCTCATTTCCATAAAAACATTGTTATTAAACAATTAGAAAACATATTTGCACTATAATCAAAGTAGTACCCCATAACCCCTTATAAAGCACATTTAATCTTTTAAAACATGTAATGCATGATAACTAGTAATATTTATTCAAAAATAGCTAAAACAAAGTAATAAGAAATATAATTTCCCCTGTTACCTCAACCCTTTGGTACTAAAAGGGTTCCCCTTGTACAAAATAGGGCTCGGCTTGTTCCTTACTTCTTAATAAGTTCCACCAACAATTTTCTACAACATATAAGTGATCCACATCACTTATCATGACAAATAGCATTAATGAAGACTATAACTTATACCACACAACTTAGGTCAATGAGTCATAATCCACCCTAATGGTCCATATATTAAACCAACCATTCACATAATATCACTTAACCACCAAAACCATTTATTAGCCATCACTAGGCTAATTTTCAATTTATATAATTTTTTAATCAATTAAAAACCTTTACTTAGTGCCACCAACATTCACCATTAGCCCTTATAATGAAAACCAAACCTTAATTTAAATCTTATTGGGCTCAAATAGCAAAATTATAACTAAATCAATAGGCTTAAACCATTGAGGAGCAAAAACCCAATTTCTCAAGGTTTATTTTGTGCCCAAAACACCTCTTTTCATCCAATTATCCACTCAAAATATTAGATCACTATATAGAAACTTAAAACATGCTCCCTAGGATCCAAAGAAACAAAAGCTTACAAGAATAAAGTCTTTGGGATCAAAATCCAAAAATTTCCTCTTCCAAAAATTGAAGAAAATCAAGAGAAAGAAAGAGGATTGAAGTAGGGAGTTTACCTATCGTGTAGCCGAGCTCGCAACGGTCGCAAAGACTCCTAGATCCGAGCCTAACTCCCTCTCTTTCTCCTTTCTTCTTCCTCTCTCTCTCTCTCACTCTCCCATTTGTGCATTTCCTTCCCTTGTTCATTTTCTACGTTTTCTGCATCTGTTTTCTCTTTAAAATGCTGGTCAAAAAGTTTGGGGAAAATTACAAGAAAGGGCCCAACATTTTTTATTATTGCACAAAAGCCCGGGTCAACTTTGGTAATTTTTCCCATAGTTAAAAATCAAATAAAACCAAACTTTCGCTTAGTAAAATTCAAACTCTGGGCCTCTATTAAATTATTCTAAATTTTAATTTAATTATAGATATTTTATTTTATTTTTATTTATTTTTTTAAATAAATTTGAGTCTTAAAATTTTTAGGATGTTACACAAAAAATGTTCCTTGTGTCAAGAATCCTAATTCTACCACCCCCTCTCGAGAACCAAGATCCTAGCTCCCCCACTATACATGGATATAACATGCAAATATGGAATTTCTTTCATATGGAAGAATGCTTTAAGAACATTACACTGATTTTGAAAGCAAGATGTTATGTACTTCAATCCCACCAATACAGAAGAGAATAGGTAAGACTTCCAATGAATCATGATGATTAATGACATGAGTTTGTAAAGCATAAACAAGAAACATGAAGCAACCACTTCAAAAAGAACAGCAGTTTTTGCGTACACACACACACACAACTCCCTCAACACGCCGATCTTTAGTGCTTTGGATTTCATCTGCAGCATCCTAGAAATAAAAATTTGTTGTTAACTAGTGAGATCAGCAACAGTATATGGAAAAGAGAAAGACTGAAGTTATATGAAAAGAGTCGGCAAATTTGACCTTTAGTAGCTTGTCCTAATCAATAGCTGCTTCTCTGGCCCTCCTTGCTGACCAATAAGATGCACATAGTATGGTACCAACTCACCATCAACCGTAGAAATACTTCTGCTATGTCAACAGCTGGTCCACGTGGAGAGTATAGATGCACATAGTATGAATCCAACTTCCCACTTCCACAAGAGGTTAAAAGAGGAAACAGAAATAGGAATGGATATAAAGATTTTGCATGTGAAGATGATAACAACATACTATCACCATCGAAAATGAAAGCTAAAAAAAATCCTCACCAGATGAAGTAGTCATCAATGTTTTCTCCAGACTTGTACCTGCATCTTGTGGGAGCCTCACAACAGGTATGCGTATATCTAAATCAGTTTCATCTGGTTCACAAACCATCTTGTAAAGCTCTGCATATAACATAAACAAATTTGATAAAAAATAAAAAATAAAAAATAAAATAAACCTTGGGCCTCAAGAAGTCTCCTTTGTCAGTACTAAAAAAGTGAAGAAACTAATTATATCATAAAAATATTCATGAGTAAATGACAAAATAATGAAAATATCAGCTCCCAAGAGCAGTACAAACTTTCAAAACTTGGAATGGCAATATGACTTATAGGAATTTAGACAGTATTGTTAAAAACACAAATCCAAGAATGACAGTAACTGAGATATGCTAAGCCAAATTCATAATGAATGTCCCCCCACCCAACACCCCCCCCCAAAAAAGAGGTAACAACAAAAAGTGAAAATACATGAAATATATAATGCAAACAAAATGTTGTGATTGCAGTAAGCCATCATATAGTCCACAAAGTTTAATTAGAAGAAATAAAATTGTTAAAAATTACAACAAGTTTCATCACAAAAGTGAGCATCAAAAACTAAAAAAATCTGGAACAAAGTAGCTAACATTGACCTCAAGTGAACATTTTATTAAGAAGATGATCCTTTACCCTTTCATTCTCACCTTTTCTAAAAGAGATCTAATAATTGTATCAACAACAAAAATAAGCAGCCTTACCCCACTGAGTGAGGTCGGCTACATGGTCTAATAATTGTATCAAAAGTTACAAAATCAGGCGAGCACCCATTCTTTCTCAATTTATAAAGCAAGACCTTTATTTCATCAAACAAACCCTCCTTACACAGTCCCTTAATCATTGAAGTGTATGCCCGGACATTCAAAAGATAGCCATAGGTGGCTAAAAGATACTAAAAAATCCAGTATAATTGAGAGCATGAGGAGTATTTAAGCTCACTTCAATAGGCTAAAGACTAGCCATATTTCTCTCAGAAAATCTGGACCTAAAGAACATTAGAATTCGAGTTCAGGTTTTACGCCAATTTAACCAAGAAAGATAAGTCTTGGCTGTCAATATCCTTTACCCCACAGCCTCCATGATTTTTAGGATGACAAATATCTTCCCACTTTATAAGACTCAATGTCTTTTAGTCCACAGCCTCTACTCACGTGCCCCAGCCACTCATTAATTGGTTGTCAGCCATTCAAGTTCCTTTGGAGTGATTCCCCTTCCTCCATCTTCCTTTGGTGATGAGTCCGACATGCATATCCCATGTTAGTAACCTTCTAATGTTGCATTAGCTGGCATGAATCTTTAAAAGTTCATACAATGACAAGCCTCTTCTTCTTCTTCTTGTTGTTATTAAAAAAAACAAAAGAAAAGGCAACATGATAGATAAATTATCTATTAAGTCAAATTTTCTAGAAAATATCAAAGAAAGAACAGCTTGGTACAAAGGAGTAGTTATGAGTAATGATTGCACTGGATCCTCCAAGCATTCAACAAAATTTAAGAAGCAATCAATAAAAAGACAACATGAATAAATACATCTACATTTTATCTATGGTCAATTGCTATGTATAGCTCAAGGACTTCTCAAGCCAAAACACATCCAACATAATAACACCTTTCTTCTAAATTCATATAGTATTTACACCAACACAAGGGCAAGGAAATTAATGGAATATAGGAAATTCATTTGCCAAAGTTAGCATCCCATAACAATAACAATAAGTTGAGCCCGTCTCAATATGATTCTGTATTTTGCAAAAAAATACCATAAATTTGCTTTCTTTCATGGCTAGCCAAATATCAATAAGATGCTTGAGGTTCTTAACAAATCATGCATGAGTAAGAGACAAAACATCAACTCCAAATAGTAGAAACTTTCAAAACTTGGTCTGGCGATATCATTGACATGAGCTGAGATATTTAAAGTTTGTAAAGCACAAGTAATTCTTATAACATGCAACCATACTTCTAAAAGCATTGCATAATAGATTTTATATAAAATAATATGCGTATGAGTTAATAAGTCAAAGGTAAACCATAAAGAAAGAATGAAAAAAAGTCATATTAAGCCAAAAAAAGAAAAATTCCTCAACAACTAGCACCAACAAAAAATAAAAAACAAAAAATACAACAGCCATGATTTAAACCTGAAATAGCCAATTGAAGCCAGTCGTTATATAGCCCACAAAGTTTACTTAAATGAAATAAATTTTTTAACTATTACAATAAATTTCATCACGAATAGGAGCATATCAACTACCAACAATCAAATAGATTAGGAGCATACTATCTAACCTTCTTTCATCACTTTAGGAGACCTACAGTGAACATTTCATCAAGAAGATTCTTTGCCTTGTCATTCTCACCCTTTAGCAAAAGAGGTCTAATAATGGTATAAAAAGTTATATGATCACGCGAGCATCCATTCTCTTTTATTTTATGGAGCAAGGACTTTACCTCATCAAGCAAACCTTCTTTACAGAGTCTATTGATTATTACAATATTTGCCTAAACATTCAAAGGATGGCTACTGACTAAAAAATACTAAAAAATCTGCCGCACCATTTAGTTTATTACTATTGTACAAACCATCTATAAGTATGGTGTATGTGCATAAATCAGGTTGAATTCTTTGGTCAACAAGTCGCTTAAATAATGTAATTGCCTGATCAAGATGATGACTTTTGCACAAGCCATCCAACAAGACACTATAAAATATTATATTTGGGACATGATCTTTCTCATGTGTCTCATAAATAATCTCCTGCACACTTGACATTTTTCCTGATTTGCACAGACTATCATAGCCCTCTAGTTGATAGTTTGTGCAAATCAGGGAAAATGTCAAGTGTGCAGGAGATTATTTATGAGATATATGAGAGAGATCATGTGCCAAATATAATATTTTATAGTGTCTTGTTAGATGACTTGTGCAAAAGTCATCATCTTGATCAGGCAATTACATTATTTAAGTGACTTGTTGACTAAAGAATTCAACCTGATTTATACACATACACCATACTTATAGATGGTTTGTACAATAGTAATAAACTAAATGGTGCGGCAGATTTTTTAGTATTTTTTAGTCAGTAGCCATCCTTTGAATGTCTAGGCAAATACTGCAATAATCAACAGACTCTATAAAGAATTTAATCTATACATGCACATACAGGATACTTGTAGATGCTTTGTGCAATGGACTCTTTTGCTATAAGATCATTATGGAAATCTAAGGCCTACCAATATTGTTATTGATGCAAAGTCTCTTCATAAGTGTAGTCAAGGTAATCGTATCTGGCTGACAGCCTATCTTAAGAATCTTCCCGAAGGCGGAGAAAGCAAAAGTCATTTGAGAAAGTAACAATTCATCAAGACACTGAAAGTAACGAAAGAAGGCGTGAATCCCTTAGATTCCGTGAGTGCAAAAAGGGAGATAGCAGTAGGATTATGTTTCATCCGGGCAATAGATCCTAAAATCTCATTAATTTGGACTATAGAGGGTCGGGGATGCCTATGAAGCAGTGTAAAGAAGAGACAGCCTCCTCAATGCTTTGAGGATTTGTCGAATTAGAATGGAGGCAAAAGTGGAGAGTTAGGGCATAGGAAGGAGAAAGAGGGAATGAAGATGGTGACGATGCATAAGAGAGGAAATTTAGGGAAGGCATACCTTGAAGCTCTACAAAACATCATTTTTAGCTTTCAAATCCTTTGCCAAAAGTGTTGTGCTGCTCGTAGCAGCGGAGGTCGACCAGAAAGGATGGGAGCGTAATCTCTTTAGACGAAGGATAGAATTGCAGTCTGAGTCTGAGGATGGAGGAATCACATTTTGTTACAATTTGTCTAGGTAAGAAAATGATTTACCGGTCGTGATTGAATATTGAATTATTTTTTTTCGGTTAGATACAACAAGAAAAGTATAAATAATAACTATAATTTATAGAGCTAAGTAATGATCTAATTATTGTTTATTTTTCTAAAATACATTGAGTTTTTTTTTGTTGACAGACAAGAAATTGGTCCATTAACAAAGCAAGAAATTCAGTATATTAATTTATTTTAAATTTAAATATATTAAAATAAAATTTAAAATTTAAATTATAAATATCAATTTAAATAATTATAAATTTAAGGGTTTTAATTATAAATACAACATTTATATTTTAAATGTAATTCTCAATTTATAATTGACATTCTTATTTGTACTATCTGAACCAACGTGTAAAAATTATATTCTAAAAATACACTAATCAATGAAACATTTAGTCTCAAGTATTTGCCATTTGCCAACATAATTTTACTCTCAGCTATTGTGCTTTTTTGGTTTCTAAATGTTAAGCGTCCCAATGTTTGAAACCTCTTAGATAGTACCCGTTATTATTTTTCAATTTTTATTTATATATCTTTTTTAATTATATTTTTATATTCTACATTTTAACACTTTAAATTGTACTACTCTCTTTCATTTAAGATATTTTTACCATTTGAAAAAATATGCATAAAATTAAAATTATATTAATATACTCAAAATAATTTGATCTCGATTTTAACTATGGTCATACTATCAACTCCTGAATAAGTATTTCAGTTATCAACTAATTCATTGATATGTCCAGCTTTTATTATCTTTTGATAAACACAGTTTTTCTATGATATTTAGGGTGCATTTTGTTTCTTTATGTTTGGCATTCAGAAAGCTACTTTTTACTTTTAAGAAGTCAAATGTTGTTTGGAATCTATTTATCACATAAAACTAACTTTTAAAAAGGACTTTGAGAATGGGATGAAATGGAAAAATCCAAAAGCTCTGCTTTGTAGCTTTTGAAACGGACTTTGAGCATGTAAGCATTAATTATTGATACCTACTATTTTAAATGACCATAATACCCCCCTCGTGAGTTTTATCTTTCTCGTGCTTGAGCTCAGGAGTTAGTGTGCATTTTAGAACTCATCTCCTCATTCTCTCTTCTGTGTATGTGTCACTAAAGAGAGACACTCTGTTTCTCTTTCAGCCACACAACAACAAAGAATAGAAAAGAAATTCAGCTATAACACTATATAGAAATGAACGAACAACAGAGGGAAGGGGAGTGGATGACTTTCCAACGATGAGGAGACACACATGCTAACGATAGATCTAAAACCAATGCAACAGGGAGGAGAAGAAAAGCAAATGAAAAGCATGAGCTATCTCTTACTCTGTTTTGTGCATCACCGACCAGAAAGAAGGGAGAGAATAATATAATAATCCCCTTGAAAAAATTACCAAATAAGGCCTAAAGTTTGTTAGGAAAAATTTTTAAATAGTACCCCACCAGATTAGAAGAAAATATGTAACTGATTCTGACTTTAGGCATTTTGAGGATGAAAATATGGTTAACACTAATGATGATAATGATGAGCATGCATTTCCATCAACAATTTCAAGTGTAATTTCAAGCGTAGCTTCTGATAGAGAGATAAATAGAGTTCGAGATTCTATTAGAGATTAAATTATATATTACAGATCGAACCATTAACTATGTAACTATTCAATATTAATGAATGTTTAACTATTTATTACATAATTTTTTTCAATATTAAATTTTATATTTTTATTCTTATTATTTAAAATTTAAAATTTTATGTTATTTTAAATTTGTTTCACATTTTTTAAACATTTTTAATATATTATATTTGTGCAATAAAAATTATAAATTATCATAAATCATGTCCTTTTTGGTCATTACATATTAAAAAATACATTTTAAAGGCATAATTTTTTATTAATCTAAATAACTTTCAGTTTCTCAAATTGACTTTTGAAAAAATGCATCCAAATATAAATTTTATTACAACAACTGATTTTTATCAAATGAACTTTCATCAAATTGATTTTTGACAAACTGAAAATCAAACACACACTTAATTATGTCAATTGATGTTGCAACATTTAATCATGTCACAGAGAACCTAAGCATACTTCCCCAAAAACAAAAAACAAAAACAAATATTGATAAGCCAGCCACATATTTCTTTTAGTAATGTAATGTATCTATAACTTTATCAATGTAATGTATATGTAATTTTCATAGTTCACAGTATACTTTTCACCTCAAGAATTATTATTGTGATTCAAATTGAATGCATGTCCAAAAATAAAAAAAGAAGATATGGCTTTAAAATCAATTTTCCTTCCTTTGAATTCAAAACCACTGATTCTTAAGATGAAAAAGAATCAACCTTAGAACTAACACAACAAATCTCTATTCTTTTTTATGTCACTATTGATTCAAGTCCAAGTTCATCCGATAAGACCCCAGATGGGTCCTGTACAATATGAACAAAACCTCTAATTTTGTCCAATAGATAGAGAGAAGGAGGAAGCAAAGCAACCAACTTTATTTCCTATCCTGTGCCTCCTTTTCTAATTCATTTCACCTTTCCTAAACATATTACTTAGTTCTTCATTATAGAGTAGCAAAGGAATACAAAGGCTTGGTCAGCCTGCCAAACTTGGCTTGATCTACTCTATTTTTTAATAAAAGCACAGATCATGCTAGCTACTATGTTTTTTTAATGAAAATATGATAATCATACTAAAAATAACTATCACTAAAAAAAATAGTTATGCAATGAGAATAGTTTAGGAAGTATGGAAAAAGGTTGAGCATTAAAAAAAGGTGAAAACAGAGTCAAAAGAGTTAATTTTCACAAAACTATTCGTCAGGGCTCATAGTATAGAAAGAATCAACCACAGCCAAACATGTTATATGTCACTACTAACACTTATGTATCATGTGCCGTGGCTAACAAAGCTCTTTGTTGTGGCACATATGCCATGACAACAACTGTCATTTCAGCATTTAGAGTCCAAACTTTTAATGCACTTAATTTTCTGCTCAAACCTTCAATTGAAGTAATTCAAGCATCAACACAAATATAATTAAATAACCTAGCTAATGGCTCTAGCCCCACCACTATCTGAATGGAAATTTTAGATACCCGAAGCTATAAGCATAGCAAGCATGCTTTCGACATCAGTTAAGTGACCAAACACCCAACTCTTAACCATTAGCCTATACTACTATCTCATACAAATACCACATTTACATTTAAATATTACTTAAAAAAAAAAGGAATCACATAAAATCAGCCTAGGGAACAAAAACTCAACTGTACATTAGATTTTGATCAATTCTCTTGACTCGTCAAGATTATTGATCAAACAATATCCATCTATTAAAATGTTGTAAGTAACAACTTCTTCTATGTCATGCTTCATCATCATACCAACAATAGCTTCAGCTTTGGTGACACTTCCTTCTTTACAAAATGGGTCAGCAAGGATACAAAATGTACAGACATGCATATCCCAAGCTAACATCCTTCAACTGTTACAGTAGCTAGCATAAATCTTGTACATACAAAGCCAAGAAGAATAACGACTAATCAATTTTTCTATAAATTAAAGTCATTAGGAGTGATAAAAGAAAAAACTGACATCACAAATAAATTATCTATGAAGTCAAAATTTCTAGAAAATATCAAAGAAAGAGTAGCTTGATAAATTTAAAGGAGTAGTTATGAGTAATGATCGCACTGAATCCTCCAAATTGAACGGTGTTGAACAGAACAATCTTAGACTATGACAGAAGGAAAGAAAATATTTCTATGGATCAAGAGAAGCCGTTGAAACAAAAGCCAACAATTAATCTTGCAATATTCAGACTCTTCTGATTGTAATGATACTGTAAGTTATTGATACTTTCATTTTTTATGCATCAAAATCCAAATCCAGCAACAAATAAATGATACTAACTTCTACTAACAATATCAACAAAAAGACAACACAGATAAAAACATCTACACTTTATCTATTGCCAATTGCTAAGTATGACTGAAGAACTTCTAAAGCCAAAACACATGTCCAACATAAGTATTGACACCAGCAAACACAAAAGCAATCAAACTTAATGCATATGGGATATTCTCTTTGCCAAAGCCACCGTCCCACAATAATAACAACAGCTTGAAACCATCTAAAAACATACCAAAAATTTGCTTTATTTTATAGTTAGCAAGTATCAATAAGATGCTTGAGGTTCTAAAGAAATTATCCAAGAGCATAGGTAAGAGACAAAACATCATCTCGTAAGGGTAGAAACTTTCACAACTTGGTCTAGCAATATCATTAATATGAATTTAGCAATATTGTAAAGTTTGTAAAGCACAAATAACCCTTATGGCCTACAACCCTACTTCTAAAAGCACCGCACAATAGATTTTTCTAACAAGATACAAGTTAATAAGTAAAAGGTAAGCCGCAAAGAAAGAAGGAACAAAGTCATGTTAAGCCTAAAAAAGAAAATACCTTCACAACTAGTACTGACAAAAAGTTAAAAAATAAGTATACATCAAACATGATTTAAATTTAACATAGACAATTGAAGCCAGCCAACATATAGTCCACAAAATTTACTTAAATGAAAAAAAATTTGTTAACTATTACAATAAATTTCATCACAAATATGTGTATCAACTATCAATAATAAAATAGATTAGGAACAAACAGTCTAAACTTTTGTTATTGCTTTAAGAGACCTATAGTGAACATTTTATCAAGAAGATCCTTTGCCTTATCATTCTCACCCTTTGCCAAAAAAAGGTCTAATAATTGTATCAAAAGTTGCTAAATTTGGTGAGCATCCATTCTCTTTCATTTTATAGAGCAAGGCCTTTACCTCATCAAACAAGCCCACTTTACATAGTCTATTGATTATTGAAGTATATGCCTGGATATTCAAAGGATGGCCATTGGCTAAAAAATACTGAAAAATCTGCCACACAACATTTAATTTATTACCTTTACACAAACCATCTATACATATGGTATACATGTATGTATTTGGATGAATTTTTTGGTCAACCATCTTAAATAAAGATGATGACTTTCAAACTAGCCATCCAACAAGATATTATAAAATATTTTATGTGGGGCAAAACCTCTAACATGCATCTTATAAATAATATCATGCATATCTAATATTTTCCCTGACTTTTCCATGAACTTTAGTCAGATAGGAATGATTTGTTCTGGTTTTACATCAAATGAAAATATGAAAATTCAAAATTCTGTCACTTTTTATTACTAAATTTTATTTTATTTAGTTATAAGATTTTACTAAAATTCTTATGATTTAGGAGAAGGAATTATTTAAATGAAAATTGTTATATTTATTTTTAACACAAGAACATTAAAGAAATCACATACAATGAGGTTGAAGAATGGAAGCTCACAAAACTATGAAACTCTAATAAATATGATACATCATACATAAAAATTAAAGAATATAAATTTATTTTATGTAATTTATTTATATAAATTTAATTTTAGAGCATAATATCAAGCCAAAAAATTTATATCAAGAAATGAACATTTTAAAATTTTTTAAAGAACTAAAATCATATTTTTCTATATTCTAAAAGTCAAATATCTTTTTCTTTAAGTACCTTTATTATTATTTTGTGTCTGTTAAACTTTAGATTCAACTCATCTAAACTTTTTATTATTAAAAAAATATAAGAAATGTATAAACAAGTTATTGGGAGGAAGACATTTTGAAGAAAAGAAAAGATACACAAAGTTGGGACTTGCTTGATTTGGTTTAAAACAATTCTTTTTATAATTTTTTAAAAATAAGTTTTGGAAACAAAATTAAAAAAAATATATTTAAATCATTAATTTGAAAAATTCATCTGAAGTGTTGCAACGAATGATAAAAAAATTGATTTATTAATATAATTATTATCAACAAAAACATGATATTTTCTCTCTATTTTTTTAAATTTTACAGAACAGTAAGTAACAAAATATTACAAAGATGTTATTTTTTAAAAAAAATTCAAAACAACTTTTAATTGTTTTATTTTTTTCAAAACAGATGATAAAAACACTTTCAGGTAATTTTATTTTCATTTTTTGTTTTAAAAAAGAAAAACTATTTTAGATATCAAAGAAGCCTTTAATTATTTTTTGCTAGCAAAAAGCTAGAGCATTTTATCTTTTATATTTTTCTTCTATACTTTTTCTTTTTTTTTTTCTTTTCTTTCCTGAGACCTGGTATTATTCTCCTACACAATCTTTAACCGCTATCACAATTATTTAGATAATATATAACTCAATAATAATAATAATAATAATAATAATAGTAATAGTAAACTATTGATTGCATATATAAATTAATAGGATGAGAATATTTAGCACTAATCTCTTCTTATTTGAGTGATAAAACAAAAGAATCTTTCCAGTTTATTTTACATCTCCATGCATTTACTAAAACTATTCTTAGTAGTATGATACCTGACATCAAATATTAACGGAGAAGATGAAATAATCAATACAAAATATGTTATTAATACTTGGGTAATTAGACCTTGAGGTGGGAAAAGAGAAATTGAAACCACACTTTTCATAGCTTATATATATACACTTATTTATTAAACTAGACTTAAACCCTGTGTGTTGCACAAAGTTGATCTGACATAATTGAGTGATCATTTGATAAAGATTCTACATTTTAAAAGTTAATTATAGATATCATTTCTTTAATTTTTCTTATGAAATGCACGGTTTTAACATGAGTTAAAAGAATAGATTGGATGTTACCTCAAAATTTAAAATTGAAAAAGTTAATTAATAATGTAATCATATTTGATCTCGTTATCAAAAAATTTTAATTAAAACAAATTTTTGAGAAATGAAAATAATTTACTTGTAAATTTTCAACTTGACTTTCTCTTTTTCATCAATTACCATAATAAATTACCCCCCTGCCACTGAACTGTTATTTGTGTAACAAAATATATTTTATAATATCTTAAATTCAAAAACTTAAAACAAAATGAAAAAAAAGGGATAGTTTAACTTATAACTGTTTACTTTTTTTAATAAACCATGTTTGTTTTCAACCCCCGTGGCATAGATGAGGATTTTTTTCCCCTTAAAAAACATGCTATCATGAATATTCAATCATGATAAAACTTATTACGAAACAGCATTTTCTCTTGAGTTTTCAGAAAAGCTAACTCAATAGCTAATTGGATTGCTAAAACTTCATTAAAGAAATTGTGTCCTTTGAATTGGATTTCTAGACCTCCAAATTCTCTTAGATCTTTTATTAGATGCCGATTGGGAAAAGTTTCAAGTCTGTTGTTGATTTTCCTTATTTTTATTTTTTATTCTTTGTTTTTAGTTATTTTGGACTTTTATGCGTTTTAATGAAATAGATATATATCTTGTCGGCCAAAAAAAAAATCATGATAGAATTTAAACTTCACTTTAATTGTTAATGTTTGTTTGTTCAAAATTTTTGTCAAATATTAAATTCTTTTGGGAGTAAATCAATGAAATTCTCCCTCGAATGTAAAGCATGTCTAAAATTTATATACTATAATAATTAGACTGAAATGAGAAAGAAAAAAAATTAAATTGGCATGACAAATATGAAAGATGAATCAAAAGAACAGAAAAAATAAAAATTTCTTGTGAGTGACGCGAAGAACTAACAAAAAAAAATTAAGAATTAACAAAACTAACAATTTGATGATAGTTCATAGTATTCTTTAAATTGATGAAATATAATAATCAAATTGATGTGTCTATGGATGGTACATATAATATATCCCCTTTCAACAAAGAAACATGACATCCAATCACAAAATCCTCCACAATCCAACATTCACAAAAACACCCCTGGTGATTAAACACTGAACAAAAACCAATAAAAAAAAGTATTTAAATGGGCACTAAAAAGGGAAGAGGAAAATAGAGCAGTAGAAAGATGAGATTGATGTGAGAAAAAACGTCTAGCATTTTTCAAATAATTAGCTGAGGGTTCTTGCAACACATTTTTATATTCATAAGAAATCAAACAGTCTTCATCATCCATTTCATGTACTTAAATATTACAAAACAGATCACTACAAGACTATTCTTGCCATAACTACCCACAAGTTAAAGAATTTTTACAATTAGAGACATCAGTTACTTAAATTTGATCATATAGTATACATCCATTTTACTTGAAATATCAAGAAAGAATAGCTGAAGGGGCAGTCATGGCTTATCGAATATTTAATTGTTCAAAAGTCAGAATATAAAAGGAAGTACTTCTCGTGCGTTGGTTAACATAAAGGAAATAGTAAGGTAACTAAAGTGCACTCATAAATTACATGGATATAACATGCAAACACATAATTTCTTTTCATATAAAAGAATGCTTTAAGAGCATTACACTGATTTCAAAAGTAGGATGTTATGTACCACAATCCCACCAATACAGAAGAGAACGGCCAAGACTTCTATGAACCATGATGACATGAGTTTGTAAAGCATAAACAGGAAACATGAAGCAACCACTACAAAAAACAGCAGTTTTTGTATGTGAAGATGATAAAACATACTATCACCATAAAAAAAATGAAAACTAAAAAGAATCCTTAAATGAAGTAGTCATCAGTATTTTCTCCAAACTTATACCTACATCTTGTGGGAGCCTTATAGCAGGTATGTGTACATCTAAATTAGTTTCATTTGGTTCACGACCTATCTTGTAAAGCTTTGCATACAACATAAACAAATTTTATAAAAAATTAAACCATAGGCCTCAAGGAGTCTCTTTTGTCAACATTGAAAAAGTGAATAAACGAATTATATCATAAAATTCCATCTTTTAATATTGTGTTGATTCATGCCCCGAATAACTTGTACAGGATATGAAGAATTCAGCGGAGTAAAATGCTCAAAAAGTATATTCTTAATGCAACAATATATATATATATCACCTGCATCTTTTAAGATCCACGACATCAGTTAATATCCTTATAGTTATGCATGAACTATGCAGAAATCACGTAAAATCTGTGCAACGAGAATGACAGAATATAGTGATCAATCATATCTCTATATCTCTACTAATCTCGGTGGATTCTGTCATGCCCCCTCAAGTTGGTGCATGAAGGTTGACAATGCCAAACTTGCCCTTGAGATAGTCGAACCTTTCTTTGCCTAGCAACTTAGTAAAAATATCTACGAGCTGCTCCCTCGTCCAGATTTTTAGTGGTTGAACTTCTTTGGAGTCATATCTTTCCCAAACAAAGTAGCAATCCATCTCCAAGTGGTTAGTCTGCTCATGATATACAAGATTTTGCATAATGTGAAGAGCGGCTTGATTATCATAGTAAAGAATATTGCATACTATTACATCACTCCTAACTCTGTCATTAACCATTAAAGCCAAATCAACTCACTAACTGTATTTGCCATGGCTCAATACTCAGATTTCATTGAAGAGTGAGAAAACATAGACTACTTCTTTGTCTTCCATGAGATAGGGGAGCCGCTAATCTTTACTATATATCCAGTATGGGAGCATCTGTTAATGGGACACTTTCCCCAATCAACATCGCAGAAAGCCTCTAGCTCAAGGTCACCATCATTGCATAGAAGGATGCCTTGTCCAAGCGTTGTCTTTAGGTACCTTAAGATACGCTTAATAATATCTAAGCAGATCTATTGCGAGTCTGTAGAAAACTGACTAAGGATATTGACAGCGCACACAATATCGAGATGTGTGACCATGAGATACATCAACTTGCCAATCAATTTCCTATGTCGATTGCCATCTACACTTTAATTTATAGTAGTTGCATCTTCATCCTCTTCACGAACCACCAACCTATAATTTTCTTCTATTAGAAAATCACAGAGTCGACAACCTTCCATCCCAACTTCCCTCAACAGATCTAAAGCATACTTTTTTTGATTAAGAACGAAGTCAGGAGGAGCTCTTGTCACTTCTATGCCTAAAAAATATTTGATGGGACCAAGATCCTTGATTGTGAACTGCTGATTAAGGTACTTCTTGATCTGCTCTATCTTCTCAGCTTGTGTTCTTGCTAAAAGTACATCATCTACATAGATCAAAGCAACTAGGAACACATCGTCCTTGTTATATATCATCATGGAATGATTTGCACATGATTGTACAAAGCCTACGGTCTTTGAAGCATGAGTAAATTTTATATACCAGTTCCTTAACACTTGCTTTAATCCATACAGTGATTTCCTCAAACAGCAAACCCTATCGTCACCTTTACAACTAAAACCCTTCGAAACTCTCATATATATCTCCTCATCAAGCTCCCCATGCAAGAAGTCATTATTCACATCAAGTTGATGCACAAACCATCCTTTCTTTGCTGCTACAACTAGTAAGGTCCTTATGGTGACAAGCTTCGCCACAGGTGCAAAGGTTTCATAATAGTCAACTCCATCTTCTTGTGTGAATCCACGCGCAACGAGTCGTGCCTTGGCAATACACTCACCAGTCTGTTTACACTTTATTTTGAACACCCATTTCAAGTCAACAATATTTTTTCTTCACTTAGCAATTCATTAATAAAGACTTGCCCTAGGTTATCTGAAGCATGAAGAAAATTCAGGGAGTTTGCATCAAGAACCTTACTTTAGGACTCGGCTGCCATCTCCTCATTTGTTGGTGTGTGATCTTGATTTGAAGAAATTATCTAGGATTTTAGAATTGTGCTTCTACTCTGATACCATAAAGAATTCAGTAGAGTAAAATGCTCAAAAAGTATATTCTCAATGCAATAATATATATATATATATATATGAGAGAGGGATCTGTAGATCCACGATATCAGCTAATATCCTTATAGTTATACATGAACCATGCAAAAATCACATAAAATCTGTATAACGAGAATGACAGAATATCATGATCAATCATATCTCTATATCTCCACTAATCTCAGTGGATTCTATCAGGATATATATGTTTAATAATCAATGTAAGTAATGATTCTTTAAACCTTCACAGTAACATTATATGAAAGGCTTTATCTCATTTATTCAATCTAAAAGATGCATTAATTGTTCTATTTGAACAATCAATCATTAAAGCGCATCAGGTACTTGCCACTTATTTTCTTTAATATTTTGGCAATGAATTTCTTATAACTCAATCTTAATAACAACCCATAATGGCCAGTGAATCTATACCTATTATCTTAAAATGCAGTTTTTTATGGCAACTTGACCAAAAGGAAAATTTTAACTTCAAAGATAGTCATAGCTTGTTACGAACTTAAACGAGTTTGATTTTACAAAAAGAAAATTGAATAGATCACTAAGTCAAACATTGCAAGTTTGCAACGATCATCATTCCAGATGACAACATCCACATAACCTTCACTTTAGCAAAAATTGATAATACTTTAAAAAAACTCAAATTAAAGAGTGACAACAAATGAGGTATGTTAAAGAGTTAATAAGTCAAATTAATAATGAACCATAAAGAAATATGAAACAAAATAATTTTAAGTTTGGAGGGGGTGGGGGAGGACAACAAGAAACAATGAAAGGTAAAAAAATTTTAAATACATCATACACATGATTTAAAAAGAATACCATAGACTATAACTGGTCATTATACAGTCCATAAAAATTACTAAAAAGAAAAAAATATGTTAAAAATTACAAAAAAATTCATCACAAAAGTGAGTATGTCTAAAAATATCTAGAGCAAAGTATCCTACCTTAACCTCTAGTGAACATTTCATCTAAAAGATCCTTTGCCTTATCAATCTCACCTTTTCTCAAAAGAGGTCTAATGATTGTATCAAGAGTTGCAAAATCAAGTGAGCATCCATTCTCTTTCATTTTATAAAGCAAGGCTTTTACTTCATCAAACAATCCAACTTTACACAGTCTATTGATAATTGAAGTATATGCTTGGACATCTATACGATGGACACTAGCCAAAAGATACTAAAAAATTTGCCATGCATCATTTAATCTATTTTCACTACACAAACCATTAAGAAGTATGATATATATACATGTATCAAAGTGAATTCCTTGATCAATAATTCATTAGGATAAGGCAATTGCTTCATCAAGATAATGACTTTTGCACAATTCATCTAACAAGATACTATAAAGTATTATATTTAATACATGACCACTTACATGTATCTCATAAATAATATCTTGCATATATAATATTTTTCCTGATTTGTACAAAACATCAACAAGAGAGTTATAGGTGACAATATTTGGAAACAAATTTTGGCACTTTATTTCTTTAAAGAAATCAAAGGCATCATCCACCATCTTGATTTTACAAAGTCCATTAATCAAAATACTATAACTAAAAATATCAGGAGCCAAACCACTATTGACTATCTTATTAAACAATTCTCTTGACTTTTCAACATGATTGATCAAACAGTATCCATCCATTAACGTGTTGTAAGTAACTACATCAAGTTTTATACTATACTTCATCATCATGCCAATAACAGCTTCAGCTTTAGTTACACTTCCTTATTTACAAAATGCATCGACCAATATGCAAAAAGTATGGATATCAAGGTTGATGTCTTCAATTCTCATTTGATTAAACAATTTTGTTACTTTACCCATTTATTCATGAAAAAAATCATATATTAAAGAGTTGTAGGTCACAACATTAGGAAATATTCTATGACCAATTATTTCATGAAATGAATGAGTGGCTTTGGTTATTGAGTCCTTCCTTATAAAAGCCATTAATAATTGTATTATACATGACTAGATCATGAAATAAATCATGATTTCATGTTCTGATTTTATAATAATGACAATAATTAGTTGGATCAGTATAAACTTATATCTAATGATTTTTCATCAATTGGTATCAAATTCTGATACTAAGTAGGATAAGGTATCAAATCCTGATATCAAGATTGATTAATTTTTTCTTATTTATAGCGACTAATAAAAGTAGCATTATGCTTTTTGCATGTAAGAGATTTTAAATTTTTAAAAATTTAGGTTAAATTTTAAAATATTATATTGTCTATCTCACTTTTGTCCCTATTCTAGATTATTAATCCCTATTCCTCACAAATGATATAAATGTTGAATTTTATTTAAAATTTATAAGCTTATTATTGCTCACATATTTAAAATTTAAAATGAAATTGAGCCTACTTCATAAAATATTTTTATGCATCATATAATTTAAAGTCCAAAAGCTAAGTTAGCTCTAAATAATAAAAATTTGATATTTTAGTGAGTTTTTTTCATATGAAAAAGTTGTATTCTCACATTTAAAGGATTTCTCATCAATTGGTATCAGAGTCTGATACCAAGTGAAATGAAAAATTTTATTATTATATAAATCATATTATCTGATAATAATAATTAATTAAAATGTTAAGAGTAATAAAATTTTATATAAATTCTTTGTATTCTACTTTTTCATAAAACGTGATAATAATAATATAATATTTTATGTGTGTAAAAGATTTTAAAATTTTAGTAATTTAAACACATACATACCAACGAATTTCATCTATTCCCCATCCCTTTTGTTTAATTAATTTTATATTTTTTCTTCTTTTCTTGTAATATTATTATTATTTTTATTTTTTGAAAAATTATAACTTATTATTTGATATAAATTAGATTCAAATAATAACCTTCTAATTAAAATTATTTGTCTCTAAATATTTTTCTAAAATTACTCATTTGTTCTTGATTAGCTTAATTAATTTTGAATTAAATTTTGAAATGTTATAATTTTCATCTCACCTCTATTCCTATTTCGGGCTATCACTCCACATTTCTAACAAATAGAGTTGTGACATGGGTCAACTAACAACTCGTGAGTTAGCCCGTAGCAAATTGCATATTTCGCATAGTGGATTGGCATAATTTGCATTTTATGAGAGTTATATATGGGCCAACCCATTAACTCACAATGGGTTTATGAGCTAATCCATCAATAAAAAATATTTTTTAATATTTTTTAATTTTAAAAATTATGAATTAATCTCTTTTTAATTTTTTTGTAAAAAAAATCATCTTTTCTTCCTAAAAATTAATTATTCAAGTAATAATAAAATTCCTTCTAAATCATTTAAAAAAATACAATAAAAATTTAAAATATAATACGATCTAAAAATATAATTAAACATAACATGTCACAAAATGTTATGATTAACTAAATACATTCTATTTTAATTTCTTATTTTGTTTTTACTATGACATGTGGTTTGAATTTATTTAATTTGTAGGCAACTTTAAATTCTATTTTTATTTTTTAATTAGAAACAAAAATTGAATTTAGATGTTTGAATAATTGATCCCACATGTCTCTATAAAAATATATCATTTTTTAATCATAAATTTAATATCATTTTTATCTCTTTGCATGACTATATATAAAGAGAAAAACACAAGTCATAATCTTTTCCTTCTTGACTTGTTACGATGAAAAAAAGAATTGATAAAAATAAACTTGCTTTTTTCAACCCAACTTATTCATTTTTACTGATTGGCAAGTTGAGTCGGTGAATTCGATCTATGTTACCAACTTTAATAATAGGTGGTATCAAAGTCAAAATTTTCTCGGGACCTATAAAATTGTTATTACTTATATTTTTTGAAGTTCAAAATGAAACTAGGCTTGCTTTACAAAAAATTTTTTGCACTACACTTTTATATGAGAACCTTACTATTATTCACATCATTTAACTCACATGATAGTAACATTTAATCAAGATGCTAAGAGTAACAAAATTTGATGTCAATTCCTTAGATTTTACTTGTTCATAAAGGATGATAGTAGTAGCATAACGCTTCATATGTGCAAGAGATCTTAAAATCTTAGTGATATGGACCGTAGAGGGTTGGGGATGCCTATGAAGTAAGGAATAGAAAGAAGAGATAGCCTCCTTAACGCTTTGAGGATTTGTCAAATTCGGATAGGAACAAAAGTAGAGAGTTAGGGCATATGAGGGAGAAAGAAGAAATGAATATAGAGACGATGTGAAAAACAATAGAAATTTAGGGAAGGCATACTGTGAAACAACTCTGGGAAAAGACATCTTCGATTGGATTTAGAAATTCAAATCATTCAACATGAACTTCAAGCCTTCAAGTAGGAGACTTACCATCCTTAAAACTTTACTCAAATAAGCATTGGTTCCACCGTTTTGGTTTTACGTCAAATGAAAATTTATTTCATATGCCATCCTTTTTTAACACAAAAAACATTAAAGAAAATAGTTTTTAAAGCTACAAATTAGATATGTTTATTCGAGATTAAAGAATGAAAGCTCTTTAAACTATAAAATATTAATAAATATGGCACATCATTAAAGAGTATAAATTTATTTTATGTAATTTTTATAATATATGAATTTAATTTTAGAGCATAATATTCATCAATGGTCAACAAATGACATTTGAAAATTTTCTTAAAGAACTAAAATCATGTTTTTTTAATATTCTAGAAGTCAAATACTTTTTTTATAAATATTTTTATAACTGCTATTTGAATATGAAAATATGCTTTAGTTTTGGAAAGTTTTACACCTAACTTATATAAACTTTTTATTACTAAAAGAATATTCTAAACAATAAATGTAGAAACAAGTTATTGAGAGAAACTATAAATTAGAGTCTTGAGATTTTAAATTAAAATATGGCATTATTCCACTAATCTTGCTCGTCTCTCTTCTCCCCCCATTCTCAAATGGTTGCTTCCCATTTTTAACAATTAGAGAGTTATAGGTGACCATATTAGTTGTCAATTTTTTGCACTGCATTTCTTTAAAACCAGATAGTATCAACTATAAGAAAACTTAGTAACATCATCATCTCAATCAAAATTTGAAGTCACAACATTTGATGATATTGACACTGAAGACAACAAATTATCTTAAAAGTTGACTATGGAACTTGCTGAAAATGCTATTTAATAGTAATGTTACATAGAAATAAAAAATAAAAACATGAATGGAATGCGAAGCTTTCAGGCAGTAGCCCAGTTAAGATTTTTTATGTTCTCAATTTTCTTTTTGCTACAAGGTATTTGTGGTTCTTCATTTAGGAAGGAAAAGATGCAACCAAAACTATACAATACTTGCCACTTCTTTTTTCAAATTTTCTACTAATGAATTATTTGTAACTCAATCTTAAAAACAACCATAATGGCCAGTGAATTTGTATTCATTATCTCAAGGGGAAGCTTTATATGGCAACTTGACCATAAGAGAACATAATTTAAACTTAAAAGATAATCGTTGCCTGTTGAGAAGTTAAATAAATGTCATTTTACTATAAGAAAATTAAACAATCAACAACAAAATGAAACATTGCAACAATCATCATCTCATATGATATCATCCACATAACCATCATCTTAGCAATAACAGTAAGAAAAAGCTCAAACCTAAGAGCAACAACAATTGAGGTATGCCTAAAAGTTAATAAGTCAAATTAGTAATGAACTAAAAAGAAAGAAGGAATAAAGTAATTTTAAGTACGGGAAAAAAGACAACTAGAAACAACAATAACTAAAGAAATTAAAAATACATCAAATGCATGATTTTAAAAGAACATCATAAATTGCATTCAGCCTATATGATCCATAAAGTTAATTTAGAAGAAAAAAATTATTAAATTTTACAACATTTTTCATCACAAAAATGAGTATCAACAATTGAATAAATCTAGAGTAATGTATTTAACCTTAATTTCTAGTGAACCAATCATTCAGAAGATCCTTGACCTTATCATTCTTACCCTTTTCCAGAAGAGGTCTAAAAATTGTATTAAAAGTTATAAAATTTGGTGAGCATTCATTCTCTTTCATTATATAAAGCAAGGCCTTTACCTTATGAAACAAACACTCTTTACACAGTCTGTTGATCATTGCATTATATGACTGAACATTCAAAGGATGACTATTAACCAAGGGATATTGAAAAATCTTATATGCATCATTATCATTTAATCTACTACCTTTGCACAAACCAACAATAAGTATGGTATATATGTATGTATCAGTAAGAATTCTTTGGTTAACCATTTATCTAAATAAGGCAATTGCCTGATCAAGATGTTAACTTTTACATAATCCATCTAATATGATATTATAAAATATTATATCTAGGGCACCATCACTTTCATGTATCTTATAATAATATTCTACACATGTGACATTTTTCCCGATTTGTACAAATCAACAACAAGAGAGCTATAGGTAACAAGAGTTGGAATCAAATTTTTGTGATGCAATTCTTTAAATAAATCTAAGTTATTATCCACCATCTTAATTTTATAAAGTTATCAAAATATTATAACTAATGATATCAGGAGCCAAACCCTTCTCAACCATCTTATTAAACAGTTATCTTGACTTATTGACATTGTTGATCAAGCAATATCCATTAAAGTGTTGCAAGTAACTTCATCAGATTTTATACCATGCTTCATCATCATGAAAATCTAAGGTCCCCCTAACATCATTATTGATGCAAAGGCCCTTCATTAGTGTAGTCAAAGTAATCATATCTAACTGACGCCCCATCTTAAGAATCTTTCCTAAGGCAAAGAAAGCAAAAGGCATTTGACTCATATGGTAACAACAATTAATCAAGATGCTTAGTGTAACCAAAGATGGTATTGTTGGATTAGGAGGCACAACGAACGATTAAAATTTAAAACCTCAATCACGATCATAGACCGATAGAACTTATTTAAGTTAAGGGAGATAGAAAATTATCTTTTAGATGTCAAACTTTCGAGCTTTCTTAAGTGTTTGGATCTTAGGAGTTGACAACGTGATCAGCTCTCTTTACCGATATCTACACAAATGGCTCTCCAACATGAATGGCGTGCTAGCGCTCCCAATATCTATTGTTCATACGTGCAGAAGGCTTGAAAGATCTGATCTTCTAGCCTCAATTAAATGCTCATTTTCTTTTTAGGATATTTTGTGGCTCTTAAATATTTTTGCTGTCAAGAGGCTCTCAATTAACTTATGAAGCACGTCCCATTTTTATAATATATATAGATTAGGGTTTTTTCTTTTTTTTAAATTTTTGAAAATAATCACAGTTATTTTAAAAATAATATCTTGAGCCAGCAAAAATACAACTTAATTTATTTCATGAATTAAATTTATGATATCATATCTTAATTTAAATTTTTATTTTATAAATTCAAATTATAAAATTGATATGATATTATCTTATATCACATTAGTTATTAATTTAATCTATCATATAAAATTAAATTTAAAACTAACGCAATATAGTATAATATAATATAATATAATATATATTTTGAAGATATATATATATATATATATATTAGAGGGTTAATGAGAAAATAGGACCTTGAACTCTTAAAATATGAAAAATAAACCCTAAACTTTTAAATTTATAATAAAATAAACCCTAACAGTTACTATCCATACTAAACCCTAAATAGTACTTGTATGGACAGTAACGGTATTAAAAAAATTAATGGTTAGGGTTTATTTTGTATATGTTAAGAGTTCAATGCCTAAGATAATTTTTAAGCAATAATTCATGATCTTATTTGCTCATTAACCCTCTATTATATTATATTTTAAATTTTTATATCACATACATACATACATATTAGATACACACTCGAATACACACATATATTTTGAATATATATCTATAAAATATATTTTAAATTTTATATTTCATATAAAAATATATATAAATATTTATCAAATAAATATTCAAATATATATATATATATATAACTCATTCACCTTAGATAAAAGCATTACATTCATTGAATCTAGACACATTCTAGATTTAATGAACTTAAATATTATAGCTCGAATTAATCATATGGTTACATATGAAATTAGCTTATGACTTGTACCATGCAGCTTTCTCATAGCTTGTCGGTCCAGCACCTTGTACGCTTTCAAATGCCTACAACTTTTTTTTATATCTCTATAATTAATTAAAGTTATACTATTCTTGTTTCATCTATGATCCCTCATAGATTGACTAAAGACGTTTAGGACAATCACTATTGTTTGTCTAAGAATACAGTTATTATAGTGAACAAGTAATTTATATAATAACATAAGAGAAATTCATTAAATAAAAATGTTCATAATATAATAATTAACCCTAGAGCACAATTTTCAATAGCTATGAATCCCTTAGATTCAGCTTCTGCAAAAAGGGAGATAGCAATAGGAAAATGTTTCATCCATGCTATGGATCCTAAAGTCTTATTAATTTGGACTATTAAAGATGGGAATGCCTATGAAGCAAGGTACTAAAAATCAAACTGGTCACTAAACTGGTTAAGCTAATGGGTCACGGATTAGTGGTTTAACCGGAGTTGAACTAGGGTCAACCTGGAGGGCAAATCAGTCATAATTAAAATAATACAATTTAAATAAAAACATTAATTATGAAAACATTCAACCAAATCTAAGATTAATTTCTAATACAAGATACAAATACAATAATAAGTATAGAAAAACAATCACCTAAAACTCTAAAAATAATAAAATATAACATTTTAAATATTCATCCTTATAATTACAACCCTTTAATTATTAAAAATTCTAAAACTAATAATCATCAACACCAAAATCATCATTAACTTCATTCAAATCTCTTAGCATGGAGACATTAGGAGTTGAATAAGAAAAACCAGAACCATTAGCAATATCATCAAGCAAAGATGGGAGCTCTAGAAGATTCATATATTCATCACCAACAACAAATAAGAATTAATACCAATGAATGTGTAAAAAAATTGATAAAGCTTTAATGTTATATGCTTGTATTGGACACTCAATAGTAGATTCAAACCTTCATAATCTCTCTCAAGAATGGATAGAGCATCCATGGTTCCATCTACTAGAGATTTAAGACTTAAAGGACCCTCTGTTCTTCAAAGGCCAAGACTTGAAGAATGAATTCATTTTCTAAATCCTTTTTTTAGTTTTTAAATTTTTATAGTTAAGGTTGAAAAAAATTAAAAGCCCCCAAAAAAGGTTTTTTAAGTTAAAAAAGGTTTTGTTTTAATTTTATTGGGGCTTTTTGGCTAAAAAAAGGTGACCCAATGTCAAGTTACCCTGGGTTAGCTGGGTTAATGTGGGTTACTGCTAAACTAGGTTAACTTAAAACTCAAACCGGTACAAAGGCCAGTTCATGGGTCAGCCAGGATGGTCTGGTCTGGGTTTCTATTCCATGCTATGAAGCAGGGCATGGAAAGAAGAGATAGACTCTTCAATGTTATAAGGATTTGACCCATAAGGACAAAAGCTGGAGTTGGTAGTGATGGCTAAAGGGAAGGAAAGTAGGAAGGAAGATTCAGACAATGTCAAAAGCAAAGGAAATTTAGAGAAGGCATATCGTGAAGCTGCTTTACACAACATCTTCAGTTAGGTTTAGTAACCTGAGAGACGCAACAACCTACAAACTTTATACGAATAGATTCATCTAAGGTTCCATCATTCTAGTTTTATGTCAAATGAAAATATGAAAATTCAAAAATTCTATCATAAAATGCAAGATTGTTACATATATTTTAGGGGTTTTGCATATATAGCCCATTTTATAGAATCAAACTCAATAAACTACCTAACATTTGTTATATTTGGCATTATGACCATTTTAATATTTAGATGAGTTTTATATGACAAAACTACACTCTTTGTGAATAATATGACCTTCTTTCAAATACTTTTTTTTTAGAAAAACCTTCTTTCAAATATTTAGAGAAGGAAAAGATCTTCATTTGATCCTCTTTCAAAAAAAAAGAAAGAAATGATGACATTAAGCATTCCCATATCTACTATATTAAATAGTATTGATAAGGTTTCACTGATATGGTTTATCAATGACATACAATCATGGATCAAAAAACATGAAAAAAAAACATAATTATTTGTCTAAAACATATCAAACACAGTTCGTAAAAAATTCTAGACATCTTAGCTTATCACAAAGAATAGAATACTTAAATTAATAAATCCTATTTTTCATCATGAAAAATGATAAGATTAAATATTCCTATATCTACAAGATTAAATGGTGTTTATAAGTTTTTATTGATATGATTTATCAGTTAAATACAATTCACTAATATAATATCATGGATCAGAACCAAGAAAAAATATAATCATTTACCTAAAATAGATAAAACATTGTTCGTAAAAAATTTTGGACATCTTAGTTTCATAAATTCATCTTTGTGCAAGAAAGTCTAACAATGAGACTCATTTGCAAAGGCATAAAATTGAAATAATCATGTTCGGACATCTCTCATAGAAGAGTATACTTGTTAGTATAACAATAAAGCAACATATAAATATCATCTTGATTCTTTCATCCACCAAAAGGGGAAGGAATTATTGTAAAAGAGGAAGAGATATGATGGACAAGTGTGCAAGAATTTGATTCAATTACTTAAAGGTTAAAATTATTTAGTTAGTTATGAGAAATATATTTGTGGACTAGTTTATACAAAGCTTTTTAATAATAAATTTGTTCTGTGGATAAAAAGGAACAATTATCTCTAATTGATTTTGTAAATGGATCATATTTTAAAATATCAAAAAATCTCACCAATAATTTATGGGAATTATATTTTTCATGGCCATTAAACCAATTTACTCTATACTTTAATTGAATGTAATATTTTGCTTAAAAACATAACATACTAACGCTGCTAACATTGGAAAAAACTAATCTTCTAATATATTTTTATAACATTATATTAATAAAAATTTTAATTTATGTATTTTTTAAATTATTTTTAATAATAATACAGGTAATATGTTGTGCTAAAAAATAATATATTCATATTTTTAGTAGGTACAATGGTAATAAATTGTAAAAAAAATTATTTTAGTGCAAATGATTATATTTATTCCTTCTTCTAACCCATGTTTTATTTTAATTCCTTTTTATATTTATGTTTCTGCCTCTCTTGTTGTCAGGGAGTGAGGGCAGAACAAGATAACTTCATATTTATTTTAATAAAAACTCCAAGGCTTACAAACAAATGCATAAAAAAATAATTAAAAAAATATGTTTATATATACAAGATAAGAACGTTAGCCCATGGGAGTGAGATTTGGAGAATGGAAGCGGTTAAAATTATAGAGCAATAAATATGACACATCATACCAAAAATTAATGCGACATTTGATATGGTGGAAATAATTTTAATAAAAATAAAAAAGGACATGAAAGTGGATATAGATATAAAAATTGATATAAATATGATGTTTAAAAATATATTTAATATGTTCATAAAATTAAGATATTATTTTATTTAATATTAAACTTAAAAATAAGAAAAGACTTAAAATACCCTCATACCAAAAAAAATTGCTGCATCACAAATCGAAGGACCACCCCCTGTAACTCATTTATTGAGGAAGAAGACAAAACATATGGTCGAAAAGATACAAGCCTTGGGTTCATCCTCTCCAATCTCTTCACCAAAAATGGCATCATCCAAAAAAAAAAATGCTCCCACCCATAGATCCAAAAATGAACCACTGCAAGTACCTTTATTGGACGTTCGCTAGAAAAGAAGAAGATTGAAGGATGATATTGTGTTGAAGAAGCTCAACATTTAGCTTGAAGAAGGCTGGCGTTAGAACCACGTTGTTGGCTTCATCATCCTTGCTCTTTGATCGCATGGGTAGCCTTCATCATCACCATTGTTATGAAAAAGAAAACCCGTTGTCGGTAGGTGAGATTGTGAAATCGTTGGAGGATGCCGGAATCCTAGTTCATCAGTTGGTCCTTGTTGGAGATCCTACTCTTTGCAAAGAAGCCCACTGTCATTCAATTTGGGGAATAAGGGAAAGGATAAAAAATGAAATTTGGTTGATGAAATTTGAAAACTGACTTTTTTAAATGGAATTCAATTCCATCAATTTTGATAAAAATGGCTTCCACATGAAAGTCCAATTTCACATGATTTTAAACAACCAAACACCAAAAAAAAAAATTAATTCCATTTCTATATCCATTTCAATCCTCCCAATTCTTTCATACCAAACAAGCCTTAAAGAATATAAATTCATTAAGAAGATAAGAAGAGTGTATTACACACACACATTTTTCAATATTTTAAATTAGAAATGTATAAAGTAGGAAGAATGACAAATAACCCCTAAATTGGGGGAATAGAAGTTGATCCTATAAAATATGATAATGATAATACCACCTAAGTCACAAGGAATACAATTGTTATTGAAATTTTTGATGAAATGATAAAAATATCTTTTAATTTTAAAAAAGTGCAATAGTTTTTTTTTATAATTTTAATTCAGTTAATAACTAAAGTGATTTACAGGTTTAGGATTCACATTTTTTCCCACCATTTTTCTTCAATCAAATGCACAAAATTTTTATAACTTTAGTTCTGGAATTTATACTTATGGTTCAGAAAAATTCCCGGCAAAACTGTAAATAGTAAGAAAATTCAGACTATCTTCATAAATGATTAAAGAGAAGACAGCAAAGAATACTTTTCCTTTTTTTTTTTTTTTATGTTAATAGCTTTACCTTTGCATTCAAGTAAACTGGGATATGATGTCATGAGAAAAAGGATCAATTGTAGAAGGAAATCAATGCAGTTGCTTTTAAATCTCAACTTTGACACCCCTAAATTCCCCCGGGGGTTAGCAAAGCTAAAATATTATAATGAATTAATAACTTACTTATAGTCAATGATTTAAAAATTAGACAGTTTGACTATCGATTGAAGCCTGTTAATGACATGGTTTGGACAAAAGAACTGCTTTCATGATTGACCTGAATTGGACCAGAGTTGATCCGTTATTAAGTCAAAAATCGGAGTTGAACCGGTAATTGGAGTGATTTTCAAAAAATTGAAA
This sequence comes from Prosopis cineraria, assembly GCF_029017545.1. Classification (NCBI taxonomy): domain Eukaryota; kingdom Viridiplantae; phylum Streptophyta; class Magnoliopsida; order Fabales; family Fabaceae; genus Prosopis; species Prosopis cineraria. The sequence continues at coordinate 25,845,212 of NW_026555338.1, forward strand.
GGTTTTAAACATAATATTAAAAAAAACTTAAAATTTTAAAAAAAATTATAAATTAGATGCTACTAAAAGCTAACTTTATTTTTAGATAATTTACATATATAAAATATGATTTGAGACCATTGTTTTTATAAAAATGTTGACAGTTATAGGTGCAATATTTTTAAGTCTATTCATATTTAATTTAATCAAGATTTACCTATATTTAACAAATTATAAAATAATAATTTATAATATTATTAATTTATAATTATGTTATACCATTTTATTAAGATACTATATGTCTTTTTCTTATATTCATTATATATATATATATATAATATTATTTTTATTTAATTATTATATTATTGATTCAATTATTGATCTAATATGTTATACTATAAAAATTGGGAAGTACTCACTTTTCTGGTTCAACTTTCAATTCGAATTTTAAAATATTGATTATGGTACACCAGCTTTCCCGTAACAAGATCATCCACAGATTTCTATTGAAAAGAATAAATAATATGACCAATTAAAATAACGCATGGAACTGATACTTACTTGTTCGAGAGGGAAAAGGAATAACTCAAAACTGTGCATGCTCGTAACATCTTTTGTTTTACGTTCTGCAAATGTCATTCTTCAAAAGACAAAAATACCCTAATGGCCACCGAAAAGGGACCATAATTAAAATTTGGATTAATATGTAAAAATGTCCTTGAACTTTTTTTTTTAAGGTGTCTGACATTCTAAATTTTTTTCAAAACATTTTTGTCTTGAATTTTTTTAAAAAAGAGTTTTGTTTAGAACTTTTGAAACTATGAGAAGTTTAGGGCAAATATGCTATTTTTGGCAGAAGTCCTTAAATGTAAAAAACGTTGATCATTAAATTGAAGTTTGATTAAGAATTAAATAGTATATTTGTCCTAAAACTTTTTCTCATAAGTACTAGGTATCCTGAACTTTTGTTTAGAGTTTATTTTTCTTGAAACTTTTAAAAATGAAGCAATTTCGCCCTTCCTTCTTCTTCCTTCCTCTTCTTCTCCTCCTCTTCTACTAGCAAGCTCTTGTACTATCATGGATTAGAGTCCAAATGCAAAATTAGAAAAATGGGCGTCCCAGTCGTGAGCCTCGCAAGAAGTCTCTCATCTAGTTTGGCACTTTCACTCCCTTAGAAATGGCCACTTAAGCCTATGATGTCACTGCTGTGTCTATCAAAGGCAAATATGCCCTTCTTAATCTCCTAGATTGCCATTGTCCTCCCCCAATTTGCCACATACTCCTCGCTTAACATTCAAGCTACTGCTTTTGCTATCACCACCATAGTCAAGTTTGATGCTATGAAGCCCTCAAAAGCCTCCAAGTTAGGGTCGAAGTCCACGAAGCCATCATATTTGAGTGAGATAGTGGAGTTGTTGAATATACTTAAACTAATGGTCAATATTGATGGCACAGCAAAATTGTTCTCTTTTTGAAACTTTTAAGGCAAATAAGCTCTAAACAAAAGTTTAGAATACACAGCGCCCCTGAAAAAAAATTTCAGAACAAATATGACATTTAACTTTTTATCAAACTTTAATTTAACAGTCAATATTTTTAACATTTAACTGTAGGGTAAAAATACTGTCTCTTTAAAAAGTTTGGGGCAATAATATTTCAAAAAAATTTAGAGTACTAAGAGCCTCAAGAGAAAAAGTTTTAAGACATTTTTTACCTATTAACCCTTAAAACTTCAAATACTTACATTCTCCAAAGAGACAATTGACTTAATAGTAAATGATAAATTTTGATCATTAACAATAATTCACATGGCTCAATCCACCTTCTACTCAGCCGTCAAGCACTATGAGACTGTTGAATAAAATCTTAGGTCCCATTTGGTTAGTAAAAAAAAAAATGAAGTAGAATGGATTAAAAAATTTTAAAAAAATGAACTAAATAATTTCTATTGGATTTTGTCTTCTGTTCTGATTTGTTCCTGGGCAATCGTTATCATTAAGACCTCATTTTCATTGTCTTTTTATTTTTTTTTTCTGCCTTTTCGCATATTTTACGTTGGCCTAGTTTTATGCAGCAACAATCATTTGCTTGGGGTGCTTGGCATCTTTACTACTATGCTTTACCATTTATTAGATTTTAGATTTTAATCTTACATATCCCCTGTTTAAATTTTAGTTGGTAGTTTGAGACCAAGACATAAATTTTTTTTTATTAGTTTCTTTAAATTGAAGTTTGATTTATTTTCATTTCTTCAGCGAAGGCTGCTAAAATATACTTTTAGTCTTCTAACTTTATATAAGGTTTTAATTTGATTCCTTAATTTTATAAAGTATTTTTTAGTTTTTTAATCCTAATATCGTTAGTTTCAAATGATTATTTTTTGTGTCAATCATTATTATTTTAAAAAAATTAAACTTAATATGTCAACATTTGAAAATGTTTTGTCAATGTTTGAAAGTTTAATGTAAAAATTTGTTGGAATGAAACTAATGATATTAGAGTTATAAGATTAAAAAAAATGCTTTATAAAATTAAGAGACTAAAATAAAATTTGTATGTAATTAAAGGATTAGATGTATACATTAATCCGAAAGCATATGTTAAAGGCTTAAGAAACAAAGGCGTACTTCAAGAGAAATAAAATCTAAGATTAAGAGAACAAGAGGTACTATTGTTTATCTTGGTCCTATCTTTGCTTTTTTTTTTTTTTTGTGGTTGCTAATTTGTTTCATGTTGTGTGATTTTCCTTTGTTAAAAAAAAAAATCTGCAGAGGGAAAAACTGATTACCAAGCTAGGATTCGGTTGATCAATCAGGACAAGAATACTTGACTTGATATCAATGGAGTGAAAAATATGAAAATATTTTGATACTCTTGATCTAAAAAAGAAAAAAAAAGAAGAAAATAGTGTGCGCATCAGACATACAACCTGAAACAAATTGCTATCAAACGATATCAATACATGAACTTAGAAAAGTGCTGTATAAAAAATTAGCAAGATGCTTGTAATATTTGAATACAACAACAACAACAACAAGCTTTTATCTCACTAAGTGGGGTCGGCTACATGAATTGCAAGACGTCATTATGCTTTATCATTTATCAAGCTTTTAGGAATATTATTAATTAACAGATCGCGTTCAATAACTTCCAAAAGTGTTCTCTTAGGCCTTCCTCTACCTCTCTTAATCGGACTCAAAGTTATATGTTCCACTCTTCTCACCGGTGCCTCCTTGGTCTTCTTTGTACATGCCCAAACCATCTCAACCGATTTTCTACCATTTTTTCCTCAATAGGTGCCACCCTCACTTTTTCGCGTACGTGCTCATTTCGAATTTTATCTTTACGTGTATGTCCGCACATCCATCGTAACATTCTCATCTCTGCTACTCCAACTTTATGCTCTTGCTATCCCGTTAGAGCCCAGTATTCATCACTATACAACATTGTCGGTCTGATAGCAATGCGATAAAACTTTCCTTTAAGTTTATTAGGCACCTTACGGTCGCAAATAACTCCTTTAGTTTTTCTCCAATTAAACCACCCAGCTTCAATTCTATGTGAAATATCTCCACTGATTTCGCCATCATTTTGAATAATGGCTCCCAAATATCTAAACTTTTTCACTTGAGGTATAATTTGATCTCCCAATTTCACTTCTAAATTATTGTCGAATAGTCCTTTACCAAATTTACAATATAAATATTCCGTCTTACTTCTACTCAGACAAAAACCTTTCGACTCCAATGTCCTCCTCCATAACTCAAGTTTACAATTAACCTCTTCTCTTGTATCTGCTATAAGAACTATATCATCCGCGAAGAGCATACATTTCGAAATTTCCCCTTGAATATGTTCCGTCAAAACATTTAAGATCAAGTTGAACAAATAAAGACTCAGAGATGATCCCTGATATAGTCCAATCTTTATAGGAAAATCCTTTGTTTGACCACTAGGCATTCTTATACTAGTTTTTACCCCCTCATACATATCTTGTATGGCTTTAATATAAGCAATCCGTACTCCCTTTTTTTCTAACGCTTTCCAAAGCACTTCTCTTGGTATACGGTCATAAACTTTTTCCAAATCAATAAAACCATGTGTAGATCTTTATCTTTACAACGATACTTTTCCATTAATTCCCTTAGTAGATAAATCACCTCTGTAGTTGATCTACCTGGCATAAAACTAAACTGATTCTTAGAAATACTTGTCTCCAATCTCAACCTGTGCTTAATTACTTTCTCCCACAATTTCATTGTGTGGCTCATGAGCTTAATCCCTCTATAGTTAGTACAATTCTGAATATCTCCTTTATTTTTATAAATAGGAATTAATGTACTTCTCCTCCATTCATCAGACATTTTCTTGGACTGTAAAATCACATTAAATAACTTAGTTAACCATCTCACCCCTTCTTCACCTAAACATTTCCACGCTTCGATAGATATACAATCAGGTCCGTTAGCTCTACCATTTGCCATTTTCTTAAGAGCTTCCTTTACCTCCTTATCACGTATTATTCGATAGAATGACAAATTTTGTTCTCCTTCACCAGTTACTAAATCCTCCAAGTTACTAGATGAACCCTCTCCATCATTGAAAAGTTTAGAAAAGTAAGTCTCCCATCTATTTTTAATTTCATCATCTGTAACTAAAGTTCTTCCCTCTTCATCCTTAATACACCTTACCTGTTCTAAATCTCTTAATTTTCTTTCCCTATTCTTGGCAATCTTATAAATATTTCGCTCTCCTTCCTTCATCTAAAGGCTCTTATAAAATTCTTCAAAAGCTTTAGAACGAGCTTCACCCACAGCTCTTTTAGTTTCCTTTTTAGCCATACGGTACCTCTCCCAATTTTCCTCATTGTTATACAAATGTATGGCTTTAAAACAGTTCTTCTTGTAATATTTGAATACTATTTAAATTTGATTTATATATGATTTTGTCATGGAATATGTTGTTTCTTTTTTAGCCTATGGAAGACTAACATCAAATGCTCATCTAACTTGACACAAAACTATTACTTTCCCATATCATTTTTTTATCAAGTATAAAAGTAAATCTAATGCAATAATCTCATTTTAATTAATCAATTCATTATAAGATTATTGGTTTTGTTTGTAATTATCTTGATTGTAATCCATTATGCAATTTAAATTGACACCAATACATAATATTTGAATACTGTTTAAATTTGATTTATATATATGTTTTTGTCTTGGAACTTATAAACTTTTTATCACACTCATGGATTCTTGATACTAAAGTTGCACTGACTGCTATTTATAAAATTTGTAACTAATTTAAAAAATGAAAATAACATATTATACTTAATTGTAACGACCATAAAGTATTGATGTCTAAGCGAAAAAAAATCCAAACATTATTGTTAATGGTTATGTTCTATATGTTGGTTGCAATAGAATAACGTCATTCTGAAATTCATAAAATTCTTGTTTAAATAAGTTTGAAATTCTATAGCACAAATATACATATGTTTAATTATTTTTCATTAAAAGATAGGATTTTTTGATTTCCCATTTAGTATGATCATATGATTAAAAAATTGTTTTCAATAAAATTGAGAAATAATTTTATATGCGTCATATAATATCGTTGCTTGGAACATTATTTTGTGAAGGATTAGAATAAAATAACTCTATAAATAATAACGGGAGTATGACCATATATGGGTACATGTTACCAGCCTTTCACCCCAAGCATTAAACTTAGTAACAAATTGGGAATTTAATTAGTTAATGCCCCATATATATTGCTCATTGAATAAATCCCAAATTTTAGTGTTAATATTTTTTTATATGTTCGTTGCCTTATTATTATGCCATGTAAATTTCATAAAGTTCATGTTTTCTTTTTCCTTTTTATAATGTAAAACTATTCTAAAAAATTTGAAATAATACTTTAAAGGTCACATATAAGAAAACTCTCCCGTGTTGCTATGGAATTTCAAGCATGAAATTACGAAGAGTTTCACAAAACAAGTACCTTCGCATGTTCTGTCTGGATTTGTTAGGGACATTTGGTGAAGTAAATGTAAGAAACTTTTGACATTGATGATGTGGATAGAACAGGATCAAGTCTTGCTACAACCCAAAAAGCAAAATCAAGCCTTAATTTTTTTAGAGATGTTTTACACTTTAGAAAAAAGGCAAAGAAAAATGTTGAGAAATGGATTAGACCTGAGATGGGTGAAGTCCAGTTAGATGTTGATGATGAGAGATCTTTAGTTATTGCTTAACTATGTACCAATTTGATATATGTAAACTCTTCTAATTAAAAAAAATATGAATATAAATAAAAATTTCTAAAAATATCATAAAATCTGACAGTCAATAAATCTTAATGATTTTTTAGTAGTGAAATGAGTATATGATTCCAAGATTCTTGGGGCGATTAGAATGGATGGATTTAGTAGTGATTTACCCTAAATAAAATTGTATGTGGCTTCACAAAATTGAAGTATTTGAAAGAAAAAATGTAGAGATGTGCTTGTTATTTTTTGAGTTTTAACTATGCATATTTTAATCAATTGACATAATACTTGAATTACAAACTAAGGACTACACATTCATTTCAATATTTGGTGAGACTACTGGGTAATAAGAATGGTTATGACTATGGGAGACTTAATAGTAATTTCCTCTTTTATTTACAACATTTTTTATCAATTTGTGAATAATTTATTTCTATTCCGTCATTCTGATAACCTTGTAGCCCCAGCCCCACAATTACTCTTTTAAATATGGTTAGTCATTCAGGCTATTTCAATGTTCAAATAATTTCCTAAATACATGATGCACATAGGATTTGATTTGGAAATCTTTTTAAATTCATACATATAATTGAATTTTATAGTCTAATACAATGATCCTTCTTTTATAAATTTTATGCACTAAAATTTATTTTAGTGTAAGCTTGACTTACAATCAAGAGAAAGAAAAGCCGAAACGCATGTCCATCTTTCTTCAGGAATCACACAGTATTAAAATCAGTTCAATATGAGATATTCTTTTTCCCAAAGTTAAGATCCCACAACAATAGCAATATAAGTTAAACGGCCTATCTAAATATTGTTCCAAAAATTATTATCTCACAAAAATTATAATCTAAATAAAAATTTATTCTATTTAATAATTTGTTATACCATGCATATTAAAAATATAAATAATTATTTGTTTTATACCCCATATATAGCAGAAATACGATTAACCTTTTTTTCCCACAATTTCTTACCCATATGATTTCAAGTTGGTGGATGATGAAAAGAATAAGTTTCTAGTTGTAATATGATTTCTTTGTATCCTTTGTTGGACCTTTATAACTGTTATTCCAAAAAAAATCTAAAATTGTTGAATTTTATATTTTTTTAGCAATAAAAACAACTAAGTATTTTATATTACAATTCGACATCTTAGGTCTAAAACACAAAAATAATACTTCATGTTGATTTGAATTCAAAAATAAAAAAAATATAATTTAAAAATTAAAATAATGAAAACTGTTGATTTGGTAACATGAAATTTCAATATAACCAAAAAATAAATTAAAAACCATTTACATTTAAAGAATAATATTTTGAAAAAATACATTTTAAAAACTAAATAATTTATTTTATTCCATAACTTCAAACCCCGTGCAGATTAAAATTTAAAAAACTTCGTTTAGCTTTACAATTTGTAATATGTGATAATAAGAGTTTTATATTTTTTATTGAGAAAAAAACAGTAATGCACAAGAAGGAACCCTTCAAAAGCTATCGTGAGTAATACGGGATGAATATGGAAGTAGGCCAAGGGTTTTATAAAATACACTTGATTTCAACTAAGCAAGGCAGCAGAAATTTTAAGTGTCTGGGAAGGCTTGACTTTGTCGAAGCGAGAATCATCCCAAGATTAAATGTGTTTACTTATTCAATAGAGACCATAACACTCATTCACAATGAATTCTCCCCAAGTCACCCCTTTTACGGCCCCATTAAAAAGATCAGAGATTTATTAAAGCAAAACTGAATCATCACTTTTGATCACATGTTCAAAGAAACATACAGTTATACTGATTGGTTTGTTTGTCATGCCAATCATGAAATGTTCAACACAACACAGCAATGATCCACCTCTGAGATGAAGGACCTCTTTGTGCTCTAATCTGACTTAGTTTTTGGTCTTTTGCATAACTAAAGCCGCGGCCTTATATTAAAAAAGAATAAAAGCTATCATGAATAGGGGTGAGCAAAACCGAACCGAAATCAAAATCGAATCGAATTTTGTCTATTTGATTCGGTCTATTTGATTTTTCGGTTTGATTCGGTTAGTAAAATTTAAAATCGAATAGACCGAACCGACTGAATTACATATAATTTATTAATTTATAAATTATATTTAATTTGTAAATTATTTTATTTTATTTTTATTTTTTATGTTAATAAAGAATAAAAAATAATAACATCACTTGAAACCCTATTTCGGTCAGTCACTCTCATCAGTAGGTGTTCTGACTGGATTATGTGGCCATTATTTAATCATCGGTGTTTATTTGTGTTGTTTATTTGATTATCCATACCTTTATAATATTTGGGCTTTATGTCATATGGTGTAATTAGAATGGGCTCATATTGAAAAAAACAAATAGAAAAAAAAAGTCCAATTTTATAGTGTTGTTTGTTTTAATATTTAAAAAATGGGCCCAATTTCAATAGCCTAATATGAAACCAAAAAACCGAATTAACTGACCAAACTAATTATCAAATTTTGATTCGGTTCTTTTTCGGTTCGATTGGTTTGTTCAATTCGATTCGATTTTTATTTTCAGTGTTATTCGATCGATCAGTTTTGCATATTTTGGGACCGAACCGAACCGACCGATGCCACCCTAATCATGAATGAGGGGTTTGTCCTTTTAAATTATACTCTAAAAAAGATTTGTCTCTATTGCTGGTGGAAGATACTTCTGCCAAAAATAAAACAAAAGCATCTATGAAATTTACAACACAGCTCTTGGATTTCTAATGAAGTCTGCAACGTAAACTAATCCTTTCTTTGTCTCTTCCTATTTGTCTCAAAGCCCAATGCACTTTTCCAGTATCATTTACATTTCCTTCGTTCTTTATGCCATATCCGTCAAAATTTTTGACATCTTGGCCGCTGCTGCTACCATTTCTGCTAACCAGTTTGCTATACCATTTTTCATACTCCTAAGAATTGATCTTCTCTTATACCAAATGATAGAGCTGTAAACTCGAATAAGCAAATAATAGATGCAAAAAAAAAAAAAGAAAGCAAGATTATAAAAATAACTTGTGCTGGATATATATATATATATATATATTTTGGGTGAAGTGTGATGGATAAATTGAATAGCTGAATCCAATTACTAAGGAAAATAATGATTGAAGCCAGTCTGATATCCCTCATGCACCCTGGTAAAGAGATTACAAACACATAACAGATGATTGAAATACAACATACCAAATTAAAATACACACACAAGGCCAACACTATTGGCTTTCAAGAGGCCAGATGTCTCCCAATCTTTACCATACTTCTAAAAGACTGAACTTCCTACTCTTTGGTTGAACTGGAGAATTTAAAACCTAAACTAGGGTGTGGATTGAGGAAAAAATGAAAGAAAATACGGAGGAGAGAAAATTAAAGGAGAAATTTCAAAAGATAATAACTTTTTAACTATTTTTAAGAGTTTTCCCTCCTAATTTTCTTTCCTCCATACTTTTCTCCCCATCCAAACGAAAGGTAAAAGTTACAAAATAATTGGGGTACCTAATCCATACTCCTATATCACTTCTTTTCCCTTATGCCCATAATTCCTACACCATTTCCTTTATAAATCAGCTCTGAATCTTCAGCTCTATCAACTATCAATGTCGTTTAGCCCACAGCCTCCATTCACATATACCCCAGCCACTCATTAATAAATAATCTACTATGTCAAATTTTCTAGAAAATATCGAAGAGAGAGCGGCTTGATACATAGCATAGGTGATAAATTTACGGCAAAAAATATGAGTGAAGATTGCACTGAATCCTCCAAGCGTCCAACAGAACAATCTTGCAAATAGGAAGAAAATTACTTCACAGTTCATACAACAAACAAGAAAAACAAACATAGAGCTTGGAAAGCACAAGTTCATAAAACAGAAGGTTTCAAGCTGACTTCTAGATGCCTTATAGACTATCAACATGGTAGCATGTAAAAATCATTAGTAAGTGGGTGGGAAATGGAACTTATTCACATGATAATATTCCTTAAACAAGAAAATTAATAAAAATATCTTTCATAGTCCTCTTGGCCACCTATTATCTGGCTGCATACCAAAAGAGGAAAAAGAAAATATTACTATGGAACAAGTGAGCAGCCCCTGCAGGAGCAGCAAACAATTAATTCAATATCAGATATCCACACTTTATGGTCAATTGTCATGTATGACTCAAGTATTCGTAAAGCCAAAACACGCCTGACATAATAGCACCTTTCATCTTGGATCATATAGTATTGATGGCCCCACGAAAATAAGGGAAATTAATTCGATATCAGATATTCATTTTGCCAAAGTTAGTATCCCACAATAATAACAATAAGTCGAACCCATCTCAATATTATTCTATATGCTTGAGGTTTTTAAAAAGTTACGTACGCATCAGAAAGAGACAAAACATCAGCTCGCAAGAGTACAAACTTTCATAACATGGTCTGGAATTATGATTCATAGGAGTTTATACAATATACGTAAAGTTTGTAAAGCACAAATAACTCTTGTAGCCGGAGACCGTGCTTCTAAAAGAACCACACAACAGATTTCGTTTAATATGATATGCCTAATAGTTAATAAATTAAATGTGAACCATAAAGAAAGAAGGAACAAAGTCATGTTAAGCCGAAAAAGAAAAATAACTTGACAACTAGTAACAATGAAAAGTAAAACAAATGCAACAAACATCTTATTTAAACAGAGCATAGGCAATTGAATCCAGCCAATATATATTCCACAAAGTTTACTTAGAAGAAGCAAATTTGATAACTATTGATAACTATTACAATAAATTTCATCATGAATATGAGAATCAACTATCAACAATCAAATAGATGTCAAACAATGTATCTAACCTTTTATTTCTTAGGAGACCTCTAGTGAACATTTCATTCAGAAGATCCTCTGCCTTAACATTCTCACCATTTTCTAAAAGAGGTCTAAAAATTGCATCCAAAGTCACAAAATTATGTGAGCATCCCTCCTCTTTCATTTTATAAAACAAGGGCTTTTGCTTCATCAAGCAAACCCTCTTTACAGAGTCCATTGATCATTGCATTATATGCCTAGACATTCAAAAGATGGCCACAACCCAAAAGGTACTGAAAAATCTACCACGTGTCATTTAATCTATCACCTTTGCACAATTCATCAATAAATATGGTATATGTGTGTGCATTATGCTGAAATCTTTGTTCAACAATTCATTGAAATAAGGCAACTGCCTAATCAAGATGATCAATTTTGCACAATCCATCTAATAGGATATTATAAAATATTATATTCAGGGCATGACCTCTAGCGTGCATCTCATAAATAATATCCTGCACATGTGACATTTTCCTGATTTGCACAAACCATCAACAAGAGAAACATAGGTGACAATATTGGGAAACAAATTTTTGCACTTCATTTCTTTAAAGAGACCCAAGGCATCATCCACCATCTTGATTTTACAAAGTCCGTTAGTTAAAATACTGTAACTAATGACATCAAAAGCCAAACTACTATTGGCCATCTTATTGAACAACTTCCTTGACTCGTCGACATTATTGATCAAACAGTGTCCACCCATTAAAGTGCTGCAAGTAACTAAATCGGGTTTTATACTGTGCTTCATCATCATGCCAACAACAGCTTCAGCATTGGTGATACTTCCTTCCTTACAAAATGCATCGACTAATATATTAAAAGTACAAGTATTAGGGTTGATGCCTTCAAATCTCATTTGATTAAAAAAATTTGTCACTTCTGGCCATTTACCTGTGAAACACAAAACATGTATCAAATAGTTGTATGTCACAACATCAGGAGATATTCTATGACCAATCATTTCATGAAATAAATGAGTATCTTCAATTATGAGTCCTTCCTTACAAAAACCATCAATAATTGTACTATGCATGATTAAATTAGGCTTAACCCACCCTCTAACTATCTTTTGGAGCAATTTAATAGCAGCTCTTGTTTTCCTCATTTGCATAGCCCGTTGATAAGGGTGCCATAACTAACTTTAGTTAAGTGAAACCCTTTCGCTATTACATCATCATAGAAATCTAAGGCCCTCCCAATGTCATTATTGATGCAAAGGCCCTTCATCAATATAGTCAAAGTAATTGTATTAGGTCGACGGCCCATCTTAAGAATCCTTCCTAAGGCAGAGAACACCAAAGTCATTTGACCCACATGGCAGTAACAATTAATCAAGACAACAAGAGTAAACAGATTTGGTGCCAATCCTTCAGATTCCACTTGTGCGAAAAGTGAGATAACGGTATGATGTTTCAACTTTGCAAGAGATCTAAAATCCTTCTGATTTGGAATGTAGAGGGTGGGGGACGCCTATGAAGCAAGCAATGGAAAGAAGAGACAGCCTCTTCAACATCATCAACATTTGACGAATGGGAACAAAAACTGAAGTTGGGGGAAAGGGTAGAACGGAGGGAAACAAACAAAGGAAATTTAGAGGAGGCGTACCGTGAAGCAGCTCTGCAAAACGACATCTTTCGTTGTATCCAGAAATTCATCAACTAGAAGCCAAAAATGAAGAGTGACAAAATGAATTGTTATAATAAAAAACCAACTAAAACTGACATAGATATTATTATCATTTAAACTAGTTGAATGTTTGAATTATAATCCTTGCGTATATGCTACTTTAATTAAAAGGAGTTTATTCTTTGCTCTTAGTACATTAGGGGAGATAAATTAATCTTTACCATTGGTGAAACCTACATTGCAATTTGCAACAAGGGGAGGAATATATTCATGCTCAACAACAATTAAATAAGCGTCATCTTGCTGACAATTGTTGTAAGAGCCCTAATTTACCCATCCAATAAATTGAAATTTGAAGGCTCGATTTGAGTGAAGGAAAAAGTGAAAAGAAAGTAAAAAAGAATACTATAAAAGAAAACTCTCAAGAATAATAAATCAATTTTTTCACATTATTTTTTGGAGTTCTTCCTCTCTTCCCCTCAGTTTAATGAGAGCTTTTCCTTTTAATGTTTCCTCTTCCCTATTTTTCTCTCCCTCTGGGAAGGGTTTACTCTCCAACATTTCCATTCCCAATCTCTTCTTCACCATAACAAGCACAGCACAGCCCACCAAAAGCAAGCCTAGAAGGAAAGCATCTGGAGCAACAATTGTTCTCCCAACTGCTACTTTTCTTTCCGCTGACTTGTCTTCTTTTCAAACTGTCGAGGCAATAAATGCTATGCAAGAGTCATTCTGCCATGCCATCACCTTCAACTCTAGCACACAATCCTATAATTCCTCCTTCTGCTTTTGTAAACCCAGTAAGTAATGTTGGCAACAATCATGGTTGATGCTGATATAAAAGGAAAATAATGTGAAAACGATGTTAGCAGTCAAGAACACTAGGATATAGTATGGTGGGTGAAAAAAGGGGAGGAGGGGGAAATCAGTGCAATTGCTTTTAAATCCTAATTTTGATTTACTTAGCACAGATTCCAAAATGTTGGCTGGAAATATTCAGCTAAAATTGAACAAAATATTAATATCACACTGATGGGCTATATAACCCCTTTCTTATAAGGAGCTCTTCCATGCATGGTTTTCCTCAAGGGAAAAGTATAAATATGGCAAGAAAAATTGCAGAAGCATGTACAACAAAGCATATGCAGAAATGAAAATTACAGCAAAGGCATGGCAGTATTGCAGGAAGGAAAGCAAAGGCATGCATGAAAGGTTGGCTGTTTAGTTCTTTGAATGTTTCAATAATACTCATAAACCCCATGCCTCGAAAAATTCAAGCATTCTTTTTCACTGAAGAAGTCCAGCCTAGCAAAATATCATCATGATATTTTTTAAGCAATCGTTATTTAAGAAGACAGAATCCAAGCAAACTCCACTATAGCTTTTTTTTTTTTTTTTTAGCCCATTAGCATCAACTGAGATATGCCTGAGTAAAAAAATCAAATACATGGTCAGCCATAAAAAAAAAAAAAAGGAACAAACTCATTTCAAGAAAAAAAAGAGACCACCAGTAACAACAAAAGTCAAAAAATAAATATATGAATCATATGACTCAAACAATTTTTACTTAAAAGAAACAAGCATTTCTCACCCTTTTTCCAAAGGGAACATAAGTATAATATAAAATAATATATTGATATGCCTGAGTAAAAAAATCAAATACATGGTCAGCCATAAACAAAAAAAAAAAAAAGGAACAAACTCATTTCAAGACAAAAGAGAGACCACCAGTAACAACAAAAGTCAAAAAATAAATATATGAACCATATGACTCAAACAATTTTCACTTAAAAGAAACAAGCATTTCTCACCCTTTTTTCAAAGTGAACATAAGTATAATATAAAATAATATATTGACAATACGAAAATTCTATCACTTTTTTTATTACTTTTTATTTTATCATGAAACTATGGGAGGATGACAGATAACTCCCAAGAGAGATAATTAACCACAGTTACGTTATCAATATAATTCTGTAACTATTAATTTAAGTATGGTAAATTCAAAAATTTTAATTATAAATAATATATTTAAATTCTAAAAATAACTTTTAATTTTTATTTTTTTTTTTATTTAAAACGATCTAATTGATATTTGCAATTTATTTTTAAAAATAACTATTAAAGATTTAACTATTATTAATTTCCTCTTTTGAAATTTTTTGACACTTTTCCAAAAACCATAAGATTATTGGGAAAAAATTAGGACATAGTTGCTAATTCCAAATCAAAAAATGTTCTAACAATTCTCTATATTATTATAATCATAGATATATCTTCTCTATTTTGAAAACAAAATACACACTTTCATGTCATCCCATTAGTTAACACAATTAATTACATTTTTGAAATACTCTAAAATAAAATTTTATTAATTAAAATTTATGTTAAAAATTTATTTTACTAATTACCCTCACAATAATAAATATTTACTATGGCAAAGTGTTTTTTTTTTTGGTTCCACATATTCATTAAGTGAAAGAGAAAGGGAATAAAAGACTTGCATCTATTTGATTACTTGTTTCCAAAACAGTTTTTGGTTTTGAAATTAAAAGAAATAACAAGATTGAAAATGTATGTTCTTTTATCAACTCTAAAAAATAAAAAAAGTTAAAAGCTGTTATGAAAAACTAAAAAACCATAATATCTTTTTTATGTTTTGTCACTTTTTTTGTTTGCAAAGGCATTCCTTACAGCCGACGGTTATGAGAATAATCTTTTGCAGAATTTGAACATTATTTAAAAGATTGTCCTATCTCAAGTGATGTTTTTCATACACATTTTTAAGAGTCAAACTCCAAAACTAAAATGATGTTTAGGAGGTCTGGACTACCATCATTCTTGACATGCCCACTTGGTTGATGTTTTGTCACTCTTTGTTTTGCAAAACTAGAGAAAAGAGCAGAAAATATCATCAATGATAATTATATTAATAAAATAAATAATTTTTAATCTTTTTTTGGGTGAAAATTGGGCAAACGCCCGTACAATTATGTTAATTTTTTTCATCTTTTATTTCACCACTTTAAATATATTTTTTAGAATAATGATTCAAACGATTTTTCTTATTTTTTTTCCACAATTTATTCTAAAATACTGCTCTACAAAATTATTTTAAGAATATAAAAACATAAAACAGAATCAAAGAAGCCCTTTATACGTGTATAGTTTTTCATGATAATGGTCTCCTACAAAAAGGAAACCAAACATACTCTTTGGACTAGAGGGGGAAATGAATTGCCCTTACCACTTCATTGGGACACAATAAACTTTAATCCAGTAAGTTTTATATGAAAATTGTACCGCTTCTTATTTTGATTTTTTTAAAAAAAAAAAGTGCTTACTATATCAATATTATTTACCAAAAGTTCAATATTATTTATTTGGAATTTGAATTTGTCCTTTTGTAAATTTATTCAACCAAAGATACTATTAAAAGAACTTTGAAAATTTATATGTTAAATGATAATGAATTTGTGGGCCAAGATATAAACGAATTACTTACTTAAATTGAAGTTGCAAAGTTAACAGGAAACAAGGTGAAGTAATGTATAATCTAACAACTTGAAAACAATGAAATTTACGCATTAATATGATAGAAATAGTTTAGAGTTGATATCTGGAATTAACAACATTAATTACATTAAGAATAGATTTGTTTAGAAATGGTTTAAGAAGGTTATATACTCAATTGTTCAATTTGTGAACCTTCAAAGTTCAATCAACAACTCTTTATCTTGGGCCTAGAAATCATGTATGAAAATGAACAGCTTATGGTGTTCCAAGCAGACCACGCAACAAACGCATGCGCGCGCGCGCATCCATATATTATTAGCCTATTTCTTTCGTTACAAGCTACAAGGATTGCGATGATTGCTTGTGTTTTGGTGATACTTCTATCTTAACAAAAATGCCTCAATCAATATATTAAAAGTATAAATGTTAGGGTTGATGCCTTCCTGTGTCATTTCAGTAAGTTTGCTCTAAGCTACAGAAACCAAATATTAGATGTAAGGCAAAAAAATATCAAGAGATAATTTCTCTTTTTTTTTCTTGTTTATAAATGAGTAATTTTATTTTAAATTGTAAGATCGTGAATATTTAAGACACTAAACTTTTTTTGTGCAATTTTGTTCTACAATATTTAAAAAATTCATAATGTATCTTCTTGTTAATTACAAGAATGTTGACCATGAAGTCACACGAGAGAAAATATAAGCTCATCATGACATGAAAATGTTATAGGGCAAAATTACATCCAAAAAAAAAAAAGTTTAGAGTTCTAAATACTTCAAGACTTATATTTTAAGGACAAAATTGCCTTTTTACCTTCTTTTTTCTCACTAGATATGAAGTTGCAAGCAGGATAGAACCAACCACTTATCACTAGCAAGGAATAACAAAGAAAGGAAGCTATTTTCCGACTGTCAATTTGGGCATTGAAAGAAAGGAAAAGTGATGATTGACATGTCAAAACTAAAAGAAAGGGGGAACACAATTAACTGTGAGCTGTTCATATTTGATCTGAATGGCATAAAAGTAGAGGTGCCAGAGAAGAATAGTAGAGAAATCAGTTTCCAACACATTCTGCATAGAGTATCAGACTGCTACTTTACAAGATTCAGATAAAAATCACATAGCAGCACACAGATACATCCAAAAGCCAAGCCAAGCATCACAATCTCAACCAAGAAAAAGAACTGAATTTTGCAGAGACAGATTCAATTTAGATTCCTTTTTTGGCCAGAAGTTCAATTCAGATTGAAATCACATAGCATCAAGTATCCAAAAAGCCTAGTAACATCATAATCTCAGCCAAAATCCAGAATTAAAAGATTTCATAAGAAAATACACCGAATATAACAAATTACCTTTGATTGTGGAACCTGCGGAAGATGCTATGCTTGGTCCCTGCACAACATCATTGAGTAGAAACAAGAAATAAAAACATGCATGGCATAGTCTAGCTCAGTTACATTCGCGTTCACTATTTTCTTTTCAGTCCAATGTATCGGTGGTTGTTTGCTCAAGAGGGAAAAGCAGTAACTTGAAACTGTACATTATTTGTAACTTTTCTCGTAACACAAACGTAAAAACTATCCCTAATGGCTCTGTTAACCATGATCTCAAAAGCTAGCATTCTATGCAACGCATGGAGACCATAATCCTAACTTCAACTGTCTGCTTCCTACAAAGAGACAGCCAACATCATGGAAAATTATATATTTTGATCACTAACAATAACTCATACCTCAATCCACTTTTTATTCAATGGTGAAACTGCAAATGAAAATGTTGTATTAGAACTCATCATGAAGTCCAGATATAGGAAGCTTTACATGACAGCTTCCTCTGATTTTTCAATAAGCATCATCACAGAGCATGTCAGTGGCTTCAAGAGCCTTGATTTATATTTCATAATTGCATCGAAAACACAAAGAAGGAGAAAATTGCAGCCTACATGTTTGAGAAACACGACTTATTTATATCAATCTAATACATCTCAAATTATCAATTCATGTCTTCTCCAACAATGTCAAATTTTTAATAGGCGGCAACCTGTATGTCTCGTGTCCTTGTAATGCTATTTGCCAAAACAAACAAACAAAAGAACGTCGAGGAATGTTGGAAATTTACAAACTTTATGCTTAAAAAAAAAAAGTTTTTGCATTTAATTCAAGAGAAGAGAAAGAATAATGTATTAATAGAGTTTAGGATTGAAGCCCTCTGCTTAGAAGAACAAGATCTATGCAAGCTTTTGGAGAAACTAATACAAATTTAGTCTTGGCCTGTTAACAATTTCATTGAATGTCATCTTAATGTTACAAAATTGATTGATCCCCAATAAAATGAAACGTTTCAACGAGGAGGAGGAATATACTCATGCTCAATTATAGGCGTAGTTCGAGTGCCAGATGCTGTAGGAGCTCTGACATGCCCAACCATTGAAACCTGAAGGGCTTCCTCTTCATATGCTCTCCTCTCCAAAGCTTCCATTCTTGATCTCTTCTTCACTCTAACAAGCATGGCCACCAGAAGCAAACCGAGGAGAAAAGCACCGAGTGCAGCGCCAATGGTACTCCCAACTGCCACTTTCCACTGACTAATCGGCTTCTTGAACTGCTCTGGAGGGGATGCAATAACCAGACCAAAATGGCCATGCCTCTTTGCAATACAAACATGTGGTGATGATGGCTTAGCCAATGTCATCCTCCCATCCCCTTCAAAACTGGCGCACAATGGTATGATTCCTTCTGATTTTGTAGACCTAGTAATATTGGTAAAATCAATTGTCAGGGGCTTTTCTCCAGCAACAATTCCGAGTTGAAAAGGGTTGATGGCATTTACATCTTCATCAGCATTGTAAGCTAGGAGGCCCACAACTGGTGAAATAAGCTGATATCCAGAGAGATCATAGTTAGCATAATAAATAGCAGACCAGTTATACCCCAAGTTCTGTCTAATCAGCAAGACCCTCTCAATACATGGATGCACAACCACACCTGAACCCAGATGGAATTCCTTTAAGTGGGAACCATATCTTCGCAGACTGCCACACCGCAACCTTACTGTATCGACTCTGATGCCAGAGAGGTTTGCAGGTAAACTCACTGACTGTACTATGCCTGTTCTGAAGTGTTTGTCCAATGATTTGAACGTGTAATCTCTAATGTAGAGGTCAAGAAGATGAGCTGATTTGATGCTCTGAGCTTTAGATCCCAGCAATTTTGACGACCCCAAGGTAACTACTATCAAAATCAGAGAAAAGATGGAGTCCATGAGATAAAGAAATAAGCCTAGCCCACAACAAATTATCAAACAATGTGTCAAATTAAAAGGCCTTTTTGGGTATTCCAAGGCTGCAACATCAAAAGAAGAACCTTGGTTTCTACATATTCAAGGAAAGAGAGCAAATCATAAATCACAAACTCTATTCCTCGATGGAAATGTGGTATCAAAGAAGAAATTTTGAGACTATAAGACAGTCAACAGATAAGAAAAGTCTGGGTGCGCACAAGATCCAGGAATTAGTTAAAAGGGGCAAAGAGGGTTCTTGTTGTGCCTTTGTTAACTAGCTGTTCCTTTCAAAAGGAATAGTTTATGGTTGTAGAGGAGGCATCAAACATCAAGCGGACAACGAAAAGAAGAAGAAGAAGAAGAAGAAGAAAAACTGAAGCTTAAAGAGAAGGGCAAGAACCTTTTCCTTTGCCTCCCACCGAAGGGAAAAAATTGAGATGGTAAAAGGTCTCGTTACTCCATAAAGAACAACAATGAGGTGGAAGAAATGATTTTGGAGCGTGGACTGATGATGACACTTCATGGTGAAAGCAGTGTGGAAAAAAGAAAAGGCAAAGAGCTTAAGCGTGCTGGGGAAAAAGACATGAAGGAAAGAAGCATTCTTTTCAATGGGGTCCAATATACTGATTGTGTTTGTCATGTTAGGTCAATTACAACATATCCCCCACTAGAACAACTCATAAGAGGGTCATGTTTGACTACCAGCATGCATGGCTTTCCCTTTTGTTACACCAAAGGAAAAAAAAAAGATAATTGATTAAGAAATACATTAAAGACAAATAACTTTACCTTTAAAAGTGACACATTGAAATGGAACCTTCCGACATCACACCATCGATTATAAACGGCGAAAGAGAGCGCGTTGAACTGTCTTCTAGGTCAATGATAAGTTCTTCTTATTCGAATTAGCGAAATCATAAGAGGATCGAATAGTTCGTCCTCATCGGTGCATTTTCGGAAACTTCGGTGCATTGAACTGTCTTGAAATGCTTAAGGACTTACCTCAACAAGGGCTGCGAAATTTTCCCGGAAAATCGAGGGGGAAGCGTTATTGGAGTTTTGAAGTACTCTCCGGACCAGATCCTTTATTTATTGCATATAGCGGGGAAGGCAACCTCTATTTCTTTGCTATCTTTTTCTCTCACTTTTTTGAAGGATCTATGACTAAAACAAATTCACTTATGGATGTAGAATGTTTAGATTAACGAGTATTTAGATTTAAATTTAAACTAAATCTCTTGCTTAGACATAAAAATTTATAAAGTTAGATTTTATTTAAATGTAAATTCATTTTAAATTATAACTTTTTTAAAAATTTTAAATTCACTTCACATCGATCATTTAAAATTATAATCATTTTAAACATATCATTATCTTCATATTTTTACTATTAACCTCTTTACCACTCTCATATATTTTTCTATTTTTTATCAATTAAAAAATAAAAATAAACTTATTATTTTTAATTTTTATCTTCATTTTCAATCTCAATTCATATTTTTTTTTATTTAAAATTTTTAAATTGTCTAAATAAAATATATTAATACATGATCTTAAAACAAGTATAAAATTTAAATTTAAATCTATGAATTCAAACATTACTTTCATACAATATAAATAGTTAAAATTAAAAAGATGAAGAGAAAAGGATAATGAGAAAATGAAAAGGTTTCACTCCAATACAGTTTAAATGAGGATGGTTTTATATCACTTTCTCCATGTTAGCTGACTCCAGAGGTGAAAAGAATTGTGTGCTATGAAAAGTTACTAAGAAAACGCAGATGATATGATAGGCTTAGGTGGCCTTTCATTGCAAAGACAGAAAAGATGAGATAATTTTCTTAAAAATTTTAAGAGGGAAGTCAGTCATATAATGAATTTAATTCAATGATTATATTTAATATAAGTATTAAATATCTATATCATTTAAACCGTTAAGATTTATATAAATGATTATAAATTTATACTCCACTTAAAATTAATGAATAAGTAAATTTATTTAAACCGTTAATTTAGATTTTAATGGGCTCAGATGATATAGCATTTAATGCCTATACTAAATACAATCACTAAATTCAAATCCTCATAGAATACATTACTTGTGTTATTTATATATTACTCCTAATATTTTCAACAAAATAAAAAATCTTAAACCTCAGTAATTATATATATATAAAATTTGACAAGTTTTCCACTATATCTCTATTAAATATACATACTTTAAAATATTATACTCTATGGCTTAATAGTCTTCCCAATAATGAATAAGGGTAAAATAGTAAAGATAAATATCATAATCATTGAGATGCCTACAATACTTATATTATTTATAAATCACTTTCAACATTTTCAATAAAATAAAAAACCCTAAAATCTAATTAATTCTAAGTAAAAATTTAACAAGTTTCTAGTTTTATCTTTATTAAATATACATACTTTAAAAAAAATATACTCTACCATTTAATAATCTTGCCAATAATTAATAGAGTTAAAAGGTGAAGATAAATATTATAATTATTGAAATACCTTATAAATAGAACCAAAACAAATACACTTTCTGTTAGAATTTTGAATTTGCATAATTTCCACCCATGATGAGTCATCAATGGGATTTGCAATAATTTTGGTCATAATGAGTTGACTAGAATATGATGTTAATTTTTGATTACTAGCTTGAAAGGGAACAATCCTCCATCGTAATAAAAATTATTCCAATCAACATATTTCCTCTATAATGAGGCAAATTAATATCAATTGGATCTTCTTTTTATACAAAACCTCCTTCACTATAAATGGTGACCAAAGGCTGGAGGTAGAGGTATCCCAGAGTGAATAGTTCTTTAGTTCACTCTTCCTCTCCCTTCTTTCTCTTCAGTGCATCTACTATGCACTATAGTCTAAACTCTAGTAGTCTATATTGTCTGGGTAGTTGGGTAGATTTTGCTATGCTCGAATCTAATGAGACTTTAACTCAACTCCTTTTATTCAATTTATTATTTATTTCATATTCTTTTACTTTCTTTACCCTATAAATAGAATAAGGCCCCGTTTGGTAGTTTGGAATCATGGAGAAAAAATGAAATTGAAAATGAAATCTGTTAACATGTATGCTTAGTATGCAATACTTATGATTCTTTAGAATCTAAATTCAAGTAAATTTGGCAGAATTTAATTTCATAATATGCATCATGGAATCTAATTTCATGGTTCCCTTTCTCAAGTTTGCCCCTCCTCCCTCCTCCATGACTTCCTTCTTCCTCCTCCACGAACCATCTCCTTCTCAATGCAGAAGCATCGCTCTTCTTTCTTGCATTCATCTCCTTCCTTTAGTGACAGATGGTTTCTTCCTCTTCTAATATCACTAACAACTATGCATCCCCTTTCGTCTAGATATGTTGATGACCACCACTCGCTCAGGAGGACAACCGCAATCCACTATGAACCCCAAGAAAAAGGCCTAAAATCTTCATCGAGCTTCTTAGTTCACACCTTTGTCATTAGTTTAGCAAGTCAGTCATGATGCAAAGTTGGAACAAAGGATGGGGGCAACGGGTGTACTGTTAAATAGGAATGAGTAGAGAGAGAAAGTTGAGAAGAGGAGAAAAGGAAGGGGCTCACGATGTCATGGCATGAACACTCACCATGCATTCTTATCAATAATGAACGACCCATCATCGTTTGTACATTCTCGTTGTCGATAAAGTACCCATCACCTCTCTCTCTCTCTCTCTCTCTATGGGTGCTCTTGGTCTAAGCATGGATATTCAGAAATAGATGCTGTATGAGCGATGATGTCTAGCACTTGCTTCTTGCTCTGGGTGTGAATCTGGAAATGTATTAGGTGGATGAGGAAGATGAAGTAGGTGGGTCTTAGGTTGTGATGCGCAAACTTGGAGGATGACGATGAAGAATCGAGCAACAATGGACAGTGCAACAGTCGTCACTGTCACCCTACTCAAAAGACATCATCATTTGCATCAATCTCCTCCTCGGTCTTCAAGAAGAAGAAGAAGAAGAAGAAAGCAGTGACGGATGGCGGCGAGGATGCTCATCAGATGAGGAGGAAGGAGGAAGCAATGACGTCATGCTTTTAAGAAGGAGAGGAATGAGGGTTGTTGGGCTGATGGGGATAAGTTTTTTTTTTAATTTTAAAAGGGCACTTTAGTCTTTTGCTATTTTAATTACATATATTTTATTAAAATTATATCAGGATTTCATCGTCACACCAAACACACTTTCAAATCCAATTCTATTTTAATTCCAATTTTATTTTCGATTTCAACTTCTGATTTTGATTCTATCAAAAACTCTTCTATCGTATCAAACATGGCCTAAGAGAAATACATCGCCACCATGTTATAGAATGACTATTAAACACAATTTTCTCCATTTGCTGACTTGTCTCCCTTCCCCCTTCTCTTTATGCATATGTACACGTATACTTTTTTTGTTCTAATTATGAGGTAAAATTAACTAATTTTATAGTTTTTAAAGAACGATAACTAATACCCTAAACTTTATTAAAAAAATGCAAGAATTTTCAATTTTACCTTTTACTATAATTAATTACCATAATTAAATATTGCATAGAAATTAAAAGCATACCAACAACTTGTTACAATTAAATTAAGGAGGGGTAATGTTAAAAAAATATTTAACTATCATATATGGCTTTAAAGCTTTACTAGAAATTTTGACGGGACCACGTAAGCTCTATTGAGAGTAGACAAAAGAATTGGGGGTCAATCTGGTTTTCGACAGTGAAAATTTAAGGAATGTAGGGAGTTTGGACTCTAATTGAGGATATAGAGCAAATTTTGGGAGTATTAGGCTATGAGTTGGGCTCAAGTTGGATGGTTGTAGTTGGGCTTCGCCTAGTGTAAGGGTTGAGCAAAGTTCTTTTTTTTTTTTTTAAACTTACCTGATGAAACAACGTCTGTAAGGGTTGGAGGATGGGAGAGCTCAAAGATAGGAGCTTTTTTTTGCTAGGGCCTACAATTTTTCATCTCTTTAGATTCTTAAGAGCTAAACAACTCTTGAGTAATTCCTACACCCTCTTCTCTACCACTTCCGTACCTTCCTTCTTGCATTCTTGGGTTTTAGTAGTTAAGGTTCGAAAATGGTGAGAACCATTGCTTTGGCCTAGTCATTATAAGGGTTATGGGGAGCTTGGTAAAGGTTTTAAAGGATGTATGTTTAGCCGCAGCAAATGTGTCATTTTATAATAAGCTGCGGCAAACTTGGCCTATGACTGCAATGAGATGGTCTCTGTACACATGTGAGGGCAAATGAGTCAAGTATCGTTGGCAGTGATGAAGAGTTTCTTAGCCTTGGTAAATGCGTGTTGGCTTGTTGAATTTTTTGTTTTGCCTTTAGTTGAAACATTTTACTCCTAATAAGAATTAAAAAAATTATTTTTAATAATTTTTTCTAATATTTATATGGTTAGAAAGATAAATATAATCATAAAAAAAAAATGAGATGTCATACAAATAAGATGAAAATTATTTTTATCTCCCTATTTTATGAATAAAAATAAAGGAGTATTTAACGAATTGTATGATTTCTCACTATATAAAAGACCCTTGGATCTAGTGACAGCAAGCTGTTTTGTGACGTAAGTTTTGGGTTTGATCCCTGTGCCTCTAAAAATTAAAAAAAAATAGAAAAGAAAAATCAATTAAGAGAATGAAACCTATTACACGTGTCATCAAGAAAATTTCTGCACCAAAAGTACATATCAAAAGTTGAGAACTTCCCATCTGCAAAAGCGAGCGTGGTGAATCCAGTTAACAAAACATATAGTCAAAAGTGATTTCTCAATGTGCGTAATTAACTTATTTTAATGATCATATTTTCTACCGAGTGGGAAGGGGATAACAGAGGAAATAGGACGGGAATGGAAGCAGCTGTAACTGCTCAAAAAAAATGAAGAACCAAAATAAAGAAGAACTAAAATAAAGAGTAGAATAATAAATTTTAATAAAATAAGATAATTCAAAGCATTATGACATGAAAGGATCTAACACTTACACCCGAGTCATAATCCATGAAAGTTTACAATAAATAAACAATCTTATATTAATAAAACAATCGTCCATATAATAATAATAACAATAATAAGCTTTATTCTATTAAGTGGGTTAATTGCATAAATTATACGATATCATTGTATTCTAAAAGAACATGGTCCATATAAAAAAAAATAAAAAAGCTAATCAACTTAAACCTAATGTCCAAGCTATAACAGGAACCTATTGACATTTTTTCTATTATTCATAAACACAAAAACTAGTGGAAAAAAAATCCTTTTCATAATCAAAGATTATATAATGACAATATTGCATCATTTCAAAAATCATAGGGGAACATTACAACAAAAATAAATTTAAAATCCTAAACAATCTTGTATTTATAATTTAGGGATAAATTTACCATTTAAATCAAACAAAGTTGGGCAAGGTTAGAAGAGCTTTGGAAGGTTGAATGCAGAAGTTCTCAAGTAGAACATAGAAACACTACCTGTATGACAGAAGTAGATACAATTCCCTTCACATCATCATAGTCTTGAGCTGAAATGGAGAAATCACCGTCTTGGCTCAAAACAAACACATGCTCATCCAACCATCTTCACCATTCGACATGGTCAAACTCATATACTTTCAAGCCAAGTACATTATTGGGCATCACACTGAGGTTGTCAGGATCTCCTTCAAAAGACATATTAGCAACATAAAGATTGCCATAGGATTTTTTTTTTTTTCAATTAAAAGGACAGTCACAAATGACTTGAAATTATAAATGGGATCGAACCGGTGACCTATAACTTAGAGAAAGTTTCTATGTCACTAGATTATAAGGCCATTGGCCATGAAATTATTCTACCAAATGCATGTCCTTGTTATCAACAAAAGGACAAAATAGGGGAGAAGATTGTACCACTTCAATGACGAACAGTCATAGAGCTGATCTTATGGACAATTATGTCACAACTATCCACATGGGTCCATTCAACATAACCAATTTTTAAAAAACCGTACTTTCCCATCTCGATCACAGAAATAATATGCAATCCTCTCTCTTGTCCAAGCAAATTGGGGAAACGCTACTACTTTCTTGCAATTCTTTAACACTACAACTTCCCTCTAATGAGGATGACGAATGCTCTTACTAGAATCATTTCGCGTGATATAAATTTGTTTTGATTAGTTCAACAAACCGAAAGAGCAATCGATTCAACTCCTTAGGGAAAGAGTCAGAAGGGTACCTCACGCTGGAGCTTGAGAGTCCATTGTTTGTGAAGGGTCTAAGAGACGGACCGCTATGTTTGGATTCTTCAACCTTGATCAACCACACTTTGGAGGAAGAAGAACTTGGAATGGCCATAGCGTAATTTAAAAGTGTCAAGTCAGGATAGCCCCACAAGTTAAGTGAGGTTTATAAGTGTAAAAACTCCCGCCACCAAATAGGTTAATATTTTAGAATGGATTCTCCTACCTAATAAGTCCTACATAAGAAACTTTACAAGTTAAGTATAGTTATAAATTTAAAGGGTTCTCTCACTGAAGTAAATTATATTTTGAATTTGTGATCATCGCATTGATATTTTTATTAAGAGACAGTGTCATGAAAAAGGCTACTTATAAAGAGTTCTGATTGACAAGGGGTTGAGTAAAATGCACTCTCAAGTTAAATGAGATTTATAAGTTTAAAGGTACTCTCCCATTTAATAGATTAATTTTTTACAATGAACTCTGCTATTAAATTTGTACTCATGACAAAAATTTCAAGAAGTTGAATTTTGGTGCTTTTAAATACTTTCTCTATTTAAAAATATAAAGTATTTTTAATCAAATGTCACCTCTAATAATGTAGTTATTTATTTTTAACCTAACCTTATCTTTTTATATTTATTTTTATTAAATACACTATAATAAATATAAATTATTATCAACAGGAACACTTTTAAAAAAAATAATTATTATCTCTTAAAAGATTAAAAATATTTTATATTTTTTAACATTTAATTTTTTAAAAAATATTTTATATTTTTAAATAGAGGGAGCATGTATTTGTCAGAAGAGGTTGTGATTCTTTGAGGGATTTGCCTATCATCTGCCATAGTTCTGATGAAAGATCATACCAATCTACGCTCTTATCCATCGAAATGTCAGCAAGTGAATCAGATACTCACACTCTTTTTTACGCCAGTTTCCACGCACATGCGCACAAACATGAACCCTTTGTTAATGAATTGCTTGGTTCAACTTCCCAGGTTGGTTTTTGAGCATGAAAGATTCAAAAAAAAAAAAACTTGGTGAGAGGAAGCATTTGAATGAGAGACAATTCTATTACTCACTCAAACTATAATGCATACTCCAAAAAACTTGACTTTTTTGCACTCGGTGACTCACTCATTCAACTAGGATGGCTTCTCTCATCTTCACCTCTTTTTCACTCTCTACTTTTCACTCACCCCACCATGCACCAAATGATTAATAAATGCCCTATTTATCAACGTTGTGAAAAGAATTGAGATATTATGTCATGATTCAATGTTTGAATCATGATTTGATCTGTAATACAACTAATCATAAATAAATTAATATATTTAAAATATTATATATTTAATTTAAAAATAAATAATTATCTATAATAAAAAATAAATATTTAAATTTCAAACGTAATAATAAAGATAATATGCATCAATGCTACAATATTTTTATCCAAAATACATATACTTATTTCATGATTTATAATTTATAACTTTAAAATTTATACATAATTTATGCACATTTCTTATTTTTTTTATTTCCTAATGCTTATTAGGTATAATTATGTATAAATTATAGTTTAGAAATATGAATTAAAAAGTTTTAAAAAAATAAAAATGATATGTCCGATTCAACCAATTTTGTTGCTAGATTTTACCAATTTTGGTCAGCTTGATTGGTTCTCAAAATTACTAATTAATTTCCTACGATGATTAAACTAGACTTGAGATTGATTCTCGATTAAATTGACTAGTCCAATTCACTTTTCATAACACTGCTATTTATATTACAGAATTGTGTTGCCCAAAATGGCATTTCCAAGCTAGTTGTCATTTTATGGGAGAGAAGAAAACATTGTTTTACTAAAGTTACTAAAAATTAATCTTTGAAAAAACATAAACTGCAGCCCTACAATTTCATTAGATTTTACTTTTAGTCTATATAATTTTTTTTAATATTTTAATTTTTATAATTTCAACAAGATTAGGTAATGTTTATTACTCAAATTCCTATAATTTCAATGTTTTTATTATTTTCAATCCCTAAAGCCTACATGAAAAATATAGGAACCAATCAATATTTTTAAAATCAAATTGAATATTGAATCAGAAAAGTCAACGATTCATGATTTGTATGGTTCAATCATGTTGAACTAATGGTTAAACTGGTAACGTAATAATTAAATTAAAAAAGTTTATATGTATATAATAATATAAATATAAAATTACTACTTAACTTAAAAATAAAATTAAATATTTTAAGTTTATCATAACTTAACAAGCCACATAATACAACATAATATCAAATGATTAAAAAAATTGATCATTTTTTTAAAAAATTGATAAAAAATTTTGAACAGCCCAATTTTTGAAAATTGAGTCCGATTCCCAACTTAATCCTGATTCTCGTATGACCATTGGTCCAAAACAATCCAACCTGACTCGACCCCTAAAATTATTTTTTCATGCTAACCAAGCCAAAATTCAAACCAATCTAGTTTTTTAATCACCAAAACCAATGATTATATTTTTCCTTTATTTTTTTAGTAATTCTTTTTTTTTTTCACATTGATATGGGCTTTTTATGTTTGGACCATAACAAATTAGCGCTAATATTTTAGGCTTAATTTCTTGTTTCATTTTTATAATTTTTGGAAGTCTAGCTATTTTTCAAACAAATACATCTTCCATGAGATACATGGTATGTTAAGTACAAGGTTAATAACCTTACAGGCCAGAAATTGCTCATGCTTTGTTGAGTTAACTGTGTTTTTGATTTGTGTATGATATAATATTCATGCATTTATAAAAATAAAAATAAAAATAAACCTAGGATTCTGATCTACAACCATCATAACAAAATCTTCTCGCTCCAAGTATCTACTTAAATCATGTAAACTTTTATACATATTATTTTGAAGTGTGCACTCCCATTCTCCATTTCTCTCTGGAATCACCTGCAAAAGTTTGAAATTACACTGATCAACTAGGTGGTTACCGATTGTCCAGGCAATAAGTTTCCCCCTATGCATCCAAGATGCTTTTGGCAAAAAGCATAATATCACATTGAAGGAAAGAGATTGAATACATACACCTACCTACCAATATGTCAAGACTCAGATCAAAGCTATTTTCTTGCACTATGAATTTGCCTTTCAACTTCCGACTGTTACAACCTTGACATTTCAGGCTCAAATATCTTCTAAAAAATCTCCTCTAAAAGAAAAATAAAAGCGCAAGAGGGAAGAAGAAGAAGAATGAATATTGAAGCAGCACGGTGCATTGCTGAATCAGTTTCTCATTCAATCAAACTAATGATAACAGGAGAAAGAAAAAGATAACTATTTGCTCGTTCATTTGAGAGCATTATCAGTAGACTATATGAGGAATAGAAAGGAACTTAACTACAGAAAGTTATAAAAATAAAAAAAATAAAGCAGCAAAGATTTTGACATGTCAAAATCAAAAGCCAGGGGAAGGAGGATTCGGTCAAGAGAAGGAAGGAGGAAAAATTGTGTATGGACTAATAATAAATATATGAGCTTTCAACAGACATCGATCATGACAACCTTGTTCTGACAATGGGTAATGGATCTCATATCATGAAGAAAAAGTGAGCGAGGCTTATTCCCCTTCTTAAAATCCTTTACTCATCCCTATAATCTTACTTATCCATATTATCCTAAAACATATTTTGGAAAAATCATAATGATCAATTCATGTGCAGTCAAAGGCGAAATCATCAGAATGAATTTTATAATGTAAGAAAAGCATAGATCAGAGATATTTCAACAATTGAATTATGAATGAAAGGCTTCTGGAAGAATTTACTTTCTGATAAAGACCTAAACAGATCGATTACTTGTTAAAATAAAAACTTTATAATTTTAATGTTTATTTACCAGCATTCTTTTTATAAATTAAATTGCTTCCGGGATCTTTTACTGATATTCTCCCTATAAATAATGTCACCGTACATAGATGCTTACCAATATCTCCCTGCAGAAGAAAAATCCCCAGCAAGGTTTGATTTGAAATTATAATCTGCAATAGATACCTACACATCAAATATTTTGTTACATATCAACCTCAACCAGGACAAAATAGGCAAATGCTAGACAAATTAAACTTTCTGCTTGCTCAAAACAAACATTTAAATCAGAAGATAGTTACATACTTCTCAAACTTTTGGAGCAGTTCAAGAATATGCAACAAGGTGTAATGCTTCTAAAATTCATGCCACAAAAGTGCATATAGTGTTTTGTCACAATAGCAATTAGCAGAGAAATTTTTAAGCATACCAGATCCACAATATTGCCCATGCATTCTCCTTTAGCAGTGACGTCCTTAATGTTCTTCTTTAGCAAAGGCGTTGTAAATGAGAATCCTAGTTGATGCCAATATCAAAGCAGCAACATTCTGATAGCAAAAATTAACAGATAAAAATATATTAGCAATGAATCAAAGACTCTGACAGTATATAAAACCTCATTAGAAGATAATTGAATAATTTTATAGCCGCACCCCATGGTTCTACAATGACCCAAAACCCATTGAGCCTGCAATCAGAGGAAAGATAACAGGCCATATCTGTGTTGTCATCATCATAGTGGAGGAACTGCCATGAGAGTGTTAGTGCCTTTACAGGGAGTTGTTCAAGGTAGATGAGATCTCGTTTGGGGTTGTTTCCTTGTGCCCTCTTCTACTTCCTTCTACTCCCTTGATACGATGCCATCATTCTCCCTCTTCCTCTTTTGATGCCACCTCCTTTTCCTTGGAATGGAAAAACAGGAGAGATGACTCAAACAGACGAGGACGTCTATAGCAACCACCATTGGGTTGCAGATTTCCATACCATCAACTCAAGGGTAGATTTGATTAATAGAATGAATGAATAATGTCGATAGCTAGTAAAATACCCCAAATTTGAACCCTTAACAGCAAAGATTTCCTAGAGCATAGCAATTAACACACCACCGTCAACCAATAGAGAGGGAAGAGATAATGAAAGCTTCCAAAATTCCAAAATTTCAAGAAAAGACGAGAAGTGGAGTCATGAGGCTGAATCTACTGGTGAGGAATCATTTGCAGACTTTTCCTAGTCTTCATTACCTCCTCACTTTTAACACCAAGATAAGATCCAAATCAAGCAACAAGAGAAATCTGACAAGAAAATAAAATATGGTCTCAGCTTTCTTCTTGCAGCTGACGGAAGGCACAAAGTGGATCAACTGAAGTTATGCCGCCTTATAAAGTTGTAAATGCAGGCAGAATTTTTTTTTTTTTGGGAAAAATTTCCACAGAAACAACCAAATTCTAGGGACCGGATCAAAGGAACCTTCCAAACCTTAGTAATGCACACGTGGTAGCCAGCAACTTTTTTCATTCCTTTCCAAATGCCAAATCTCCAAAATCTACTCACTAGTACTATTATTGTAAAACTTTTAAGTTAATTCTATAAATTTATTATTTTATATTTTTAATTTATAAAATTATATTAATTCATTCATAAATTTAAACTAGAGAAAACTTAATTGAATTTACAAGTTAATTCTCTGAATTTATTATTTTTACATTACTAACTTATAAAATGATGCTCATCTGTGCATAAATTTGTTGAACAAGATAAGTATATACTATTTAAAACTTGATTTAAAGAAGCAATAAGATCTAGTTTGATTGAACATAAAACTCAAAAACACAAAAAATAATATTAACATAAAAGAAAAAAGAAAATACCAAAAATAATAGATGATGGCCAAAAGTATTTTGGATAAAGGACTTCAACAAAGAGTAAACTGTCATCATCTATTAAAAGTCTCCAAATACTTTTGGCCACTACAAATTTGTTTGAAAACTATCTTCTTAAGGAAAATTAAATGATTGTTAAGTTGCAAAATATTGATTTAATGGCAGTTAAGTCCATAACAAAAATTTCTAAAAAATAAATTGCAAATATTGATTCAAATTGTTACAAATTTTGAAATCTCAATTGCCAATCAAGTATTTGAATTTCAAATACAACTCTCAGTTTGTAATTGAGATTCTCATTTGCCACTATTTGAATTAATATTTACAAATCAATTTTCAAAATTTTTTTGCCAAGAACCTAACTATTATTCTCCCTCTTTTTATTGCCCAAACTCCCCTTTGTCAAGAAGAGTATATATTTCATCCCAACTCATCAAATGCATATTATTCCTAAAAGTGAGAATAACCCCCCAAAATAAATTAGAGCACTTCACGTCAATTTGATGACACAAATTCCTAGACAAGATAAAATAAGATGATAAACTAAAGTTGACACAACCACCAATTTGATCAGAATGGCCCTGCCTACTTGTGACCATAACCTGGCTCTCCAATTCAGAAGCTTACTATCTATTCTATTAACCATGTCCTTGAACAACAGCTTCTTATCCCCACCAAGATCCACATGGATACTTTCCAAAACAAGAACCAAACTTGAATTGCATCTTATGTGATAACTCCATCCTTCCCTGAGTGAATTGGGAGAGAAAACCATGGACAATTTAAGTTTAGGTTTAGGTTTAAGGGATAAAAAGACGCGAAAACATTTTCTCCAAAAACATTTAATATCCTTAAGTCAACAATGATGTAGGAATACCCATTAACCTTTTTTAATGAGGGCATCCTTCCTTGAATCGTTAAAGAAGCTGACATTCGTTAACTGATCCTCAATCTTTCCACAATCAACATCAGATGTTGCCAGGTGTCAAGGTATACTAATTAGACCATTGCAAATGTGGAGTTTTAGTTTGGTATTCTTTTCCATTATTTTCTATCCTCTGCAACTAATAAATCCACCACCAACCATAGCAGAATTAGGGACCGTAAAATACAATTGATGCCCTGGGATGCACATTGAACAAGTGTCACTCTAGCCCAAAAAGGAAAAATTGTGGCAAAGTATGTGTTTGTACATTTACTTAATAAATCAAAAGTTAATTCTTGTCTCAAGGTTGAACATTCCCCTAATTGCACAGTGAAAAATCCAAGGAGAAAGATTGGGATCAATCCAAATCCATTGCAATTAATTATCTTCGCATGTAATTGGTTCAGAACTTTGATCAAACACAAAGAAGACACGAGGCAGAAAGTCAAACAAACTTGAAGTAGCTTTGCATATCCTTGTGTCCTATCACTCTCATAAATTACTTTATCCTGAAACAGAATCGTCCTCACAACGTACTTGCGATAGCACCTAGAGAGTCAGATGGAGAGAGTGGCAAACATAGAGAGAGCAATCTGAATGGAATCGCAGTTAGAACACATAAGAATGTGCAATAGAAGAGGAATAACGAATGCGATGACAAGAACACATACCACAAGACAGCTGCTCAGCAATAGTTGGATTGATCCACGTGCACCTATCACGGGTACGATCTAAATCTCCCTAATTTGGGACCTTCATGAGCGAAGAAATCTAAAGGTTGCTTGGTTTTAGGGAGAAAAACTCTAGTTTCATCTTCCATAGCCTAAGAAATCTCGGGAAATTTGTACGGATCATTGGAAAGAAGACCAGGAGTAACCTCCACGTTTGCAATGGTCAAGTTAGTGTACCTTGACACAGGTGACACTTGGCGTCGACTGTGAAAGAATTGAGGATCAATTAACAAACTTCAAGCTTCTTTAATGGCGTTGACTCAAGAATACTAGACCGTCCAGGAAAAAAATTTTCTAAGTATTTTTACCCTTTAGCTCTTTGATTTATTAATTCTTTGAACCAATAAGAAACCAAAAGCCTAAAGGATACTATCAAGACTTAGTTTTTTAGTTGATGCTTCAACAAGCAGAACCATATCATTAGCATACGTAATATGAGAAATTGGCAAAGATCCTCTAAAACAAGCCCTTCCTAGCACCCTCCTTCGCCACATGCAAGAAAGATTATTAGCACCCAATATAAGGAGATAGGGAGACAACAGATCTCTTTGGCCAAGTCCTCTTTGTGGAATAATGATATCAAAGGGAGAGCCATTGATAATCACATAGTATGTGATAGAAGTGACACATCCTAGAATCATGTCAATTTAATCCAAAGAAAAATCCATTATCTCTAACACTATATGGAGAAATTCCCACTTAAGCTTATCATGAGCATCCAATTAATTGCATGCGAACCCTTTTTTGACTTTCTCATATTCTTCATCTTGTTCAAAAGCTCTACAACAATGAGAATACTGTCTAAAATAAACCTACCCTTCAAGAATGCATTATGAAATGGAGATATTAGATCATTAAGAACCCCCCTTGAGCCTATTAAATTGACTTTTGCAATGATCCTGTAGCACACATTACAAACACTTATTGGTCTACATTGAATGACTAAGGAGAAGCTCAATTTTTCACTAAAGTGATGAAAGTATTAACATACCTTGGTAGTTTATTAAGAACTAAGATACCTTGTTAGATTTATCATCTTTTAACAACCACCAAAACTTCGCGCAATATTGTACCTTGGTAGGTTTGGCTAAATGTGCAGTTTATTTTCATAAAGTTAACATTGTAGTATTCACTATTCAATGAGAGATCCTTCTTTTATTTGCTGAATATTCTCCATCATCTTCAATTCTTGCATACGTAGTTTATCATGTTGCATTTAATGCCTTCGAGACTTTGTGCAAAATAACCTTTAGTGAAAACTGCGAGTGACTATAGTAAATGACCAAACTCAAGGTTTTGTTAACTTCGAAAAAAACATTAATCTAGAAGCTATACTTTAAAACTTTGAGTCTTGAAGAACAAAAGCTTGGTGTGAGTAATAGATACAAGTAATTCCTTTTTTTTAAATCTTCTTTTGAGCCTGAAACAACCAAGGATTTTTCGAACTTTAACACAAACATATGCCGCCATGAAAGAACCAGTGACAATTCACAAGACATGACATTACACCTGCATCACCAATCATACCCAAGAAAGTTTAGAATAGCTAAACAATTTCCGAAACCATCGTCCATTTCAAGGCACCAAAAAACCAAGGGGTAGAGCTTATCCACATGCACCTAATGTCCAAGCTTTAAACTAGAACCTATTGGCATTTTTCCTAATTTCATTTATAAGCACAAAAAGCACTGGAAAGAACATCCTCTTCAAATTCAAGATTACAGCCCCCATCATCCTTTGCAAAAAAGTCCTTATGTAGGAGAAATAAATGGCCAAGAGAATTCACTGACCACTTTTCTCGATCACTTATTATAAACAATGGATGGACAATATTGTCCTTGCAAGTAGTTATGAACACAACTCCAAAGGAATTGCCCATCCGAAGAAACTACCCTCTGGAGCTTATAAGCCCCACTTTTCATATTATAAACTTCACTTCCCTTATAAGGCTCCCAAAGGTGGTTCAAACAATGTTTCTATTTCTTTTTAGAAGAAAATCGCAAGTCGAATAGAGTTGGGTAGGGCCAGAAGACCTTGGGAGATTTGAATGTGGAAGTTCTTAAATTGAACATAGAAACACAGCCTCTATCACTAAAGTAGATGCAATTCCGTTCACATCCATGATAGTCATGAGCTGAAAGGGAGAAATTACAATCTTTACTCAAAACAAACACACGCTCATCCAAGTTCTTCACATCCATCCATCTACCCCATTCCTCGTCAAGCTTATATACTTTCAAACCAAGTACCTCATAGGACGTGCCCCTGGTGTTGTTGGGATCTCCTTCAAAATAAATATCAACAACATAAAGACTTCCACAGGATTCTACCAAATGCTTCTTGTTGTTATCAACCAAAGCATAAAGCGGAGGAGAAAACTGCACTAACTTCAAGGATGAACAGTCTATCCACGAAATGGTTCCCCATCTATCCACAACATAGAGCTGACCCCTATGAACAATTATGTCATCATAATAGAAGTTTCTATCATCCACGAGGGTCCATTTATAATCACCAATTCTTGAGAATGCTAGTTTTCCATCTCGATGTACAGTAAAGAACATGCAATCCTTTATCTTGGTCCAAGCAACATTAGGGAACGCTACTACTTTCCAACTCTCACGAGGATGAAACCCCTCACAAGAACCATTTAATGAGATAGAACATGTTTTCATAAGTTCAACCAACCGAAGGTTCAACAGATTCAATTCCTTAGGGAAAGAGTTATAAGGGTAGCTCATACGAGAGCTAGAGAGTCTATCATTTGTGAAAGGGTTTAAGAGACGGAGACGACGGTATTTGGATTCTTCAACCTTGATCAACCACGCTTTGGAGAAACAAGAACATGGAATTGTAATAGCAAGATCAGAAAGTTCAAGACGATAAATTGTGGTGCAGGTAAGTAGGCGTTTGCCAAAACGAGTGGTTATTTTTTGAGGGAACCTAGGAGAAACTATAGCAGAGGGAGAAACAGAGGAACGCCATGACTTGCAAATAGAGCGAAAGTGAAGAAGGTCGATTTTACTGTTGAGGCGTTCGAATATCATCCGACATAGTTCTGGGTGAAGATCAGACCAACCCACACTCTCATCCGACTTTGAACGATGTTTCCTTTTCTTTGTGGGGAAAAAACACAAGTCAAACAGAGTTGGGCAAGGCCAGAAAACCTCAGGAGAGTTGGAGGTGGAAGTCCTTAAGTTGAACATAGAAACACGACCTTTATGGCAGAAGTAGACGCAATTCCCTTCACATCCATGATAGTCTTGAGCTGAAATGGAGAAATTACAGTCTTTACTCAAAAAAAACACATGCTCATCCAAGCTTTTCACATCCGACCATCTACCCCATTCCTCTTCAAGCTTATATACTTTCAAACCCAGTACATTATTGGGGATGACACTGGGGTTGGTGGGACCTCCTTCAAAAAACATATCGACATAGAGACTTCCAAAGGATTCCACCAAATGCTTCTTCTTGTTATCAACAAAAGGACAAAATGGAGGAGAAAATTGCGTCAACTTCAAGGATGAACAATCAATCCAGTAAATGATTCCCCATCTATCCACAACATAGAGCCGATCCTTATGAACAATTATGTCATCATACCAGAAGTTCTTATCATCCACAAGGGTCCATTCATCATCACCGATTTTTGAAAACCCTAGTTTCCCATCCCTATCTACACAAAAGAACATGCAATTCTCAATGGTCCAAGCAAAATTGGGGAACGCTACTACTTTTCCACTCTCACAAGGATGAAACCTCTGGCCAGGACCATTTAATGAGATAGAATATGTTTTCACAAGTTCAACGAACCGAAAGTTCAATAGATTCAACAGCTTAGCGAAAGAGTCAGAAGGGTACGTCGTATCGGAGCTCGAGAGTCGTTCGTTTGTAAAAGGGTTTAAGAGACAGAGACGACGGTATTTGGATCCTTCAACCTTGATCAACCACGCTGTGGATAAAGAAGAACTTGGAAGGGTTGTAGCGAGATCGGAAAGTTCGAGACGATAAATTGTGGTGCGGGTGAGTAGGCGTTCGCCAAAACGGGTGATGATTCTTCGAGGAACTGTACGAGTGGGATAAATAGAGGAACGCCATGACTTGCAGATAGAGCGAAGTCGAAGAACGTCGATCTCACTGTTGAGGCGTTTGCGTACCATCCGGCATAGTTTTGGCGGAAGATCGGACCAACCCGCACTCTCATCCATCGAAATTTCTGCAGGCGAATCGGATTCTCACACTCTTCGGGTGTCGCCAAGAACCAAATGATTTCCAGTCTCATGTTGCGTCTCGAGTAAGGGAGTGGCAGTGTTTGCATTCCACGGCTGCACAAGGCGACATTAAAATAATAATAATAATAATAATAATCATGAACAACTTTTCAAAAAATCATGATATAAAAATCCGTGTCGACTCATTTGTCAGCAAATCACTAAATTCACTAGTTTAATAAAGTGTTCTTTATTAAAACATTTTAATCATTAACTAATAACCAATAGCCAATTTGGCTCAAGGTACCTTAAAAAAAAGTGATAGGAAAAATTCACATAATAAAATCCAAAACCTACAATTATTTATTCACATTGATAACAAAAATAAAGTAATATATTTTACAAAAATTAAACGATAAATTTTGTGGCTATCAACTATCAGACTGCTTTCGTAGACATATGTATTCAATGTTCCATGCGTGTGTCCATAATAAGCACACCCAACCACGTCTGCTTAGCATAAAAGTAAAGGAAAACGTTGTTGGCCCCAAAAAAAATAATAATAATAAAAGAAAATTTTTGGATCAACACCAATTTAAATTTATATAAATTTAAATAAAACAAATATCGAAAGGCCCATTTGAAACGGTTTTCTTTTATTGTTTGAATAACTGGTATTCTATATACATGATTTGATAACAGAAAATTAAAAAAAAAACTTATTAAAATAATTGTACTAAAAAATTATATATAAAAACTAGGAAATAGAAAAATTTGTTTGATAAATCGCTCTTGAACATGTTGTAATAAAGAAAACAAAAAAAAACTTGTTTAATTAACTTGTTTTACATGATTAATATTATATTTATTTAACAATAAATTACTCCTGGTGTGTTTAAAATAGCCTGGAGATTAATTCAAAATCCAGAGGCACTATGGGCTCAAGTGCTTAAAAGTGTATATTTTCCTAAAGATGAATTTGTTGATGCAAAGAAAGGTTACAAGGCTTCATGGGGTTGGTAGATCATTATTGATGGTAGGGATTGTCTATTGAAGCACCTTCTTTGGGATATTGGTGATGGCACTTCTATTCGAATTTGGAGTGACAAGTACGTGCTGAATGTTGCATTTCCTAAAAACCTGAAGATAATGATTCCTTTATTGTGAAATATGGCAGAGTAAGTGATTTAATTGTTGATGGTGTATGGAATGTTTCTCCTATCCAAGATTTGGTTCCACCTCATACACTGAACGCTATCATCAAAATTCCATTGCCAAGTAACAGAATGAATGACAAACTCATTTGGACTATGTCTACAAATGGAGTTTACCTGGTAAAATTAGGCTACAGACTGGAAAAAGCTGCATTGCAGGATTCTTTAATTAGACCTGGCCCTTCTTGGTCACAGTCTACTGGTATTTGGAAACATATCTGAAAGATCCACTACGTACCTTGTGTCTAACATTTTTTGTGGTGTATCTTATCTAAAGCTATGGCAACTTAAGTTATGCTCTTTTTAACAAAAGGAGATCCAGCACCCAGGTATGCCCTATCTGTGAATCTGAAATTGAGACATTGGAACATCTTTTCTTTCTTTGTGCCTGGGTTTGGCCTGTCTGGTTTCGGAGTAATTTTGGCTTTCGATTTAATATTTCTAATATTACAAGTTTTGAAGCCTGGTGGGAGTTTGTTGTAGATATTAAAAAAGGATTTTTTGACTTTGACATTGCTCTCATTTGCTGGATTTTGTGGCACATTTGGAAAAGAAGAGATGACAAAGTTTTTTAGTTTATAGATACCAATCCAAGTACTGTTATAGAGCTTGCTATGGTATCACAAAGTGCTGGGCCACCTGTGTTGAACTTGCTCCCGAACTCGATTTCCACACTATCCAGCTTGTGAATATTTCATGGAAAATGCCTGCTGAAAGTTTTCTCAAAGTTAATATTAATGGAGCCTTCAAGGAAAAATCTGCACGTATGTAGGGACCATACAAGTGCTTTTTATGGGGCTTTGCTGATAAAAGTAAATCTATCTCTTTTATGACTGAAGCATTAGCTTTGAAACGAGCTCTTATGTTAGTCATGGATCTTGATCATGATAAAGTTATGTTTGAATCTGATTGCAAACTTTTGGTAAACTACATTGATCTTTGCCCACCTAATCTATATGATTGGAGATGTAGAAGTATCATACAAGATAGCATTGTTGCTCTGGCATCTAAACTCGGATTTTTTTCTTCAATTTACTCCTAGGAGGGGTAACTTTGCAATTGACCTTATTGAAGTAAAGTTTTTAAGGAAAGTGAGCCCTTTAGGGCGGGTGTTCACACCATCACTTTCTTTATCTTTCATTCTGATAAGATTCTCTTAACGATTTATTCGCAAAAACACGACAAAAGATAAATTAAATCTGATTTTGTTATTTAGTTTTTGATTTAAGGTTTTGTTATTTAATTTACATATTATCTAGGAGATTTTCTTAGATTTAGATTTTTATTCATTTATTGAGATTTTATTTAGATTTAGATTTTTATTTAGTCTTTTATTATCTAGTTATCTAGATTTAGATTTTTATTCTTTCATTATCTAGTTATCTAGATTTCATTTGTATTTATCTTTATAAATATGCTTAGCAACTCAGAAGCTAGCATATCATCATCAATAAAATAATTCTTAAATTCTTTTAAAGATTTTTCGAAGCGTAGTTATTAAAAAAAATATAGAATAAAATTCTTATTCTATATTATCTTAATAGAATTATTCTTCCTGTTTCCTTTTATCTTAAGCGTTCCAACACATTCTAGCTGTTGATGTTTGTGATGCTACTACATCTTCAATGTCTTCTTCTCTAAATGGTAGATTAGGCGTTGACTGATTTCTTCTGTTGTTGCTTTTTGTTTGGGATGTTGCTACTGTTTTTGTACTTTATTTCTTGGACTTTGTTTTGTTGATTTTCTTTGAATAATATTGCAGAATTTATGACCCAAAAAAATTACTCCTGGTTTGTTTTGAGAACAAGCTTTGAATACAATTTTATAGATTATTATTTATCTATATTGATTCTAATAAACCTAGACTCCTTTTATATCTTCAAAGCTACATTTGGATGATAAAAATTTGGATTTAAATTTCAACCAAATCTTCTATTTAGATATATAAATTTTTTTATTTGGATTTGATCCAAATTCATGATTTATAATAACTTTTTTGTAATTTTAAATTTTTTCTAGATCATGGTTTTTTGAAATTCTATCTACTCCACCAACTCTCTTGTTTTCTTTACATTATCACTATTAGTGCCTCAGTTATTCTCACTACTTCACTCATCTCTTGTTTCTGTTTTTAATTGATTAAAAAATAGAAGTAAGTTAGTCACTTCTAATATTTTATTTCTACTTCCAATCTTAGCTCATTTATTTTTTCCCTTTAAAATTTTTTACAATATTTGAATAAAGAATTTTTAGTACATTGATTTTAAATATAAAATTTAAAATCTAAAATTTAAATTTAAATCCATCAATTCGAACACAATCCAAATGTATTTTTAAAAAATTGACGAAGATATACAAGATAGAAGCCAATTGTAAGGTCACTCAAACTCTAATCCTAGATTCCAAGCAAGTCCTAAATTTCTGTCAAATATGAGAATCACACTAGTTATTTAAAAATAATAAAAATTTTAATTAAAAATAATTGAAATTATTTCATTAAAAAATAATTTTTTTTAATTGTTTACAAGTAGTAGGACCTCAATTAAAGTCTCGCCTGTGTCTTCTTCTCTTATGTTGGAGGCTCGCCCTTGGATTTATAGCCCATTATTGTTGTTGCTCGTTTCTTTCTTTGGTCTTTAATCTTATTTGTCAGGCCCATATTTTTTTGTTGGGCTTTTTTATGTACTAACTTTTGTTGAATATAATTGTCTACGTAACAAAAAAAACAGACATATTATGTTAATAAAATACATTTCTTTAGATGAATATAAAAGGAAAAATCACAATCAAAGACTCCTAGAAATAATTAATAGCATTATAGAATCAAATGATTCTGATATTACTTTACGGAATTAAAATACCTACCTTTATTGTGAAAAGATAAAAATATCATTCATGTATATATTATATAATCTTTTAATAGCAACTCTTCATTTGAAAAAGAAAAGTCTCATTTACATTTTAACAATAATAAATTTTTTTATTAACAACTCTAAGAAATTAACTTAGTGATGGAGAGGAATAAGTGTTATAATTTGGTTAATAAGTTTCCACTCAAGAAAAAAAAAACAAATCTCGTTTCTATTCTAACAACAACGAATTCAATTATTAACAACTCTAAAAAATTAACTTAGTGGTGGAGATAAATAAGTGTTATGATTCTGTGAATAAGTTTCCATTCGAAAAAAATAAGTTTTATTTTCATTCTAACAACAATCAATTTCATTATTAATAACTCTAAAAAATTAATTTGGTGATGGAAAGGAACAAGTATTATGATTTAGTAAATAAGTTCCCATAAAAAAAAAAGCTAGTCTCATTTTTATTCTAATAATAATCAATTCCTTCATTATCAACTATAAAATACTAATTTGATAGAGGAATTGTTATAATCTATTGAACAAGTCTCCATTTAAGGAAAAACAAGTTTCATTCCCACTTTAACAACAAACCATTTCCTCGACACAACAAAAATACATTAGGGACACTTTTATCTTATCACAACAAATTTTAATTACACTTAGATTCTTTAATCATGCAAAGTAATATCACAATCTTTTGATCCTTTAGTGTAATTAATTGTCTTGGGGAATGCTTGATTGTAATTTTCCCATAATAAAACAACTTGGCATTTTATTATCATGTATCTTTTTTATTTCCAAAACTTCACTTTTCTTTTTGGTTGTCCATTAATGAAACATGACAAGAATCTCTCTTTCTGTCATGGTCTCATGCCAAATAAGGTGAGGAATAACAGGGTTTATATCATTTTACAAAACAGCCATTTAATATGATCATTGGCCATTCCCCTATTCTGTTTATAAGTTATTTTTAAGA
This sequence comes from Prosopis cineraria, assembly GCF_029017545.1. Classification (NCBI taxonomy): domain Eukaryota; kingdom Viridiplantae; phylum Streptophyta; class Magnoliopsida; order Fabales; family Fabaceae; genus Prosopis; species Prosopis cineraria. Next base: position 25,888,718 of record NW_026555338.1, read on the forward strand.
TATTTTATTAAAATTAAAAATATAAAAATTTAATAAGTTTTAAATTTTATCAATATTAAATATAGATACTTTAATAATACATTTTCTCTCACTAACATTTAATGAAGGTAAAAAATAATTGTTATAAAAAATTAAGGACTAAAGTACAAATCTACTCTTAAAAAATCAAAATTTTCATTTAAGCACATATGGTATCCTTAAGTATTTTTTAGTGCAATTTCATCCTAACATTTTTGAAAATAGTATAATGTTGTCCTAAACTAACAAATCCAAACATTTGACCGTTTAGTTTACTTATTTTGCTTAGATGTGTTCTAATATGGCATATTTTAAAAATTAAAAATTTTAAAAAAAAAAAGAGGAAAAGGAAAAACACATGCACCTTGGCAAATGCTTTATCTCCCTTATACTTTGTCGGACGCCGATCAAGAATTGAAAACCCAGATCAAGAACACGAGGCTTTCTAAAACCTCTAAGAGAGGACAAAAACGCAAGGAACTAAAACCCAAATCAAGAATTGAAGTTCTCTTCATATGAGCCAAGTAGAGATTCAGCAAAATTTGTGCCAAAAAGACTATTAACACACATCCAGCCATGTCAAAACCCAAGTAATGAAGCCAGGGAGATGAAGCTTCAATGAACATTGGGTTAATTTAAAAAGACCAAACCCATAAACATATCAAAGCAAAAACTAGAATGAATCAAACCAAAAAGCATAGAAAATCATTACAAGACTAATCTAAAATAAAAAACCCCAAAGACAAATTAGAAAACCATAATCTCATATCTACAATACAATACAAGTTATGGGTCTCAATAAAAAATCAAGGCTTCAAATTCAACAAACCTGGATCGTGCTTAAGCTCTTCCTTTTCCTCCAAGCCCATACTACTCTACAAGTAAAAACCAAGGCTTCAAATTCCATTCCCTTCCTAAACTCAAGGTTGTACTCGAGCCCTTCTATCATGCAAGCATGTCGACGAACTCAAGGGCATGAGATTTGGGTTTTTTGGTTAAACCTTTTCTAGATTTTGTAAAAGAAGACTACTGAAGAATAGGGCAAAAGAAGGAATGAAGAAGATGAACTGGTAATGATGATGTGAACAACTTCCTTGGCGTAAGTGGAAGCAAGCCAATCGCATCCTAGATCTGAGCCTTGATGTTCTTATGGTCCATCAACAAAGTTTGAGTTAGAAATTGGACGTCAATTGTGGCCTTAGAGTATGAAATTCATGAATGGATTTGATGGCGAGACAAGTGAGATCAACGAACAAAAGTGAATGAATGGATTTGATCGATTCCTTCCCCTCTATCTTCACAAATGATGTGCTAGCTCATACCGGTAGTGATCTGATAATGATGATGATGATGGTGAGGTGGAGGAGGATGAGGAGGAAGAAGGGGAGGGTTCATAATGGGTTTGAAATTTTGATTGTGACTAGAACATGGGTTTAGAGGAGAGGAGTAAAGGGGGCGGTTGACAGAGGAGAGGAGGAAAGAGAATTGCATGTGAAAGTTGATGTGGCAAGCCATCAAGGCTGTTAATGGTCAAAAATTTTAATTTAACAATTAACTGGTCAAATCCTAACAGTAAGGTGAGATTGCACCAAGTTAAAAAACATTGGGGATGACATTACGCCAAAAAATACTCAAAGATACCAGGTGCGCCAAAGTAAAAACTTTAAGAGTAGATTTATACTTTAACTCAAAAATTAATAATGTAATTTATAAATAACACAAGAAAATTATTCTCTCTTCACCTTATAAATAATAAGACCATAGGGGTATTAAATATTGATGATAATAATGATTGTTGCACTTTATTAATATAAGCTAGATCTATAATCATAATTCATACATATAAATGATTACACTGAGCTGAATTTTAAAAAAAATCTAAAAGTATGATATAAAGGTCCTTAAAAAAAAAACCCTCTTGTAACTACCCATGCTGCATCCTTATCATGTGATGCTTACTTTTTTTTAATAAAAATAATAATTTGATTTAAAATAATTGTAAATAACATGATTTATTACAAAATTTATTTTTATATTGACGATTAACATATTGGTATTGATATTTTAAAACGATAATAATGGGGACACATTAGAACAAAAATGATGGTCCGTGCACTAAAACTGAAAAAATGGTCAAATATTATTTAAACTCTACATTTTTTTTAATTACAATTTCAACCACGCGTTTCTAACTTTTCTAACTAAATACGTGATTCTCTGGAGAAAAAAAAAACCATAATTAGATGTGAGATTTTACCAAGCAAGTGGTTGGTATAATATTTTGACAAACTGGGATGTTAAGTTGTCAATTATTTCAATTATATTACGTGGTATATTTTACTGTAATTTCACCAATTACTTAATAAAATATCCAACGAACCAATCTATGAGCACAGGCCACTTTTAATATAAAAACTGCAACAAACGCGTTTTTTCGGTGGTTAAAATTTCAAGTACGTGTCTACGTTTAATGAGTTATAAAGCTGTACAGGTATAATTATATATTTGCCATGATGAAAATTATTTTCCTTTAAAAATTTATAGCTACAAGAGAGGGCCTCGCATTTTGAAATTTCATATTAACTTTGAGCTATTTTGTTTGAAATGAATCAGGAATTTGTTTGCTTTATAAACACTACAATCAATTCCTGGTTTATATAAGCAGTGCAATTTGCTAAAATATTTATACTTATATTAAATTGATTTGTATTAATATTCACTATATAACTTTTTTGTATCTTCAAAATTCGTGCCAGCTCTCCTTAAAAAAAGAATCGAATAATCTGCCAAGTGAATGTAGTATAAATGAAAGTGGTGGGTCTCTTAAATATCATTACAAACTTTGATTCTTAAAAATATGTAGAGAGTATTGTTTGGAAGATGACAACCATTTAAATGACTTTTAAATTTTTAAATTTTAGCCTCATGGTTATCAATTGTAGGGATACTTTGAGGAAAAAATTGAATAATCTACTTTTTAAAAAAATTAATTAAATTGCTAAAAATACTTCTTTTTAATTCAAGTTTCAAATATATATATATATATATATATATATATATCACTCAGGAGGTAGGGGGGACATTTCATCAACTTTTTGTTTTCTTGTGATTTTTCTTTTCGTCGCAAAGATTCTGATGAGGGTCATCTGTTCGAGCATTCAAAGCTTTTAGCATTTTTAATTAATATATTCCTTTTCCATGGATGCAGACAACTTAATTGGTTAAGTTTTTTGTTTTCTTTACTTACATTAAGTTTTAAAAAATAATAATAAAATTCTTTTAAATTATATAAATAATAAATTAATCCCTTAAAATATTATAATATTAATAAAATTTTTAAGAACTTCTCTATCATTAAGAAGTTAATATAAATGATTAAATTGTGTTTAATTTAAATATCAATTATTATTTATAAGTTTTGTTTTAAGATTTACAATTTTTTTTAAATCACAATAATTCAACAGTAATTTGTAAATTTGTGTTTAAAATTTTGATATTTCTTAAATGTCGTAAATACCAATTGTCACTCAAAAGTTTTGTTATAAAATTTATAACTTTTATTTTTAAAATCGTAAGAATTTAATAACAATTCGTAATTTTAAATTTAAAATCCTAATATTCTTCAAGTGTTGTAAATACTAACTATCATTCATAAATTTTGACTCATAACTTTTCTTCTTAAAATTATATAATGCAGCAACATTCACATTTGCAATTCTAAACTAAAAACAATTTGATCATTTATATTAATTTTTTAATGACGGAAAAGTCTTTAGAGACTTCCAGGAGAATTATGATATTTTACGTGATCAAATGTCATTTATATAATTTAAAATTTTTTTATTATTTTCTCTTAAGTTTTTGTTGTATATACCTATTTTTTTAAGCTTGTCTTATTTACATTAAATAAATAAATAAGAGATCATTGAGGAGGGAAAATCATCCTAATGCTTTTTCCCCCTTACATCTCACTCTATGCTAGATTTTTTTTTTTTTTTCTTGGCCAACATTCTACGCTAGATTGGAGGCTTGAGCACTGTCAACTTAAATAAAGATAACTTTTCAAAGTATATTGTTTATAACACAATTAGAATTAGAATTTTTGATAAGATGATCGAATAATCGTAATTAGAATTAGAATTATTATATTATAGTACTTATAAAATAATCCCTAACATATTTTTATACTTAAAAATTTACAGTTTTTTCAGCCAAAAAATTATAGGTCCCTTAATTATTATTATATTATTTTTGTGAGGAGATAATAGCTTATAAATAGTGGCAAGACAGGATAGATATAACTAACTTTAGGTTTCAAAATTATTTGTTGGTAGTATTTTCTAAAAATATTTATTTTATATAATTTATTATCTCAAGAAGGTTCACACTTGAGGATTACTTGGTTTATTTTATTAGTAATAATTTTAACGCTACCATATATAAGAGAACATTATCATATAGTTGTTATTTAGATTATAAAATAAACCATTAACAAAAAACCAGCGTAATTGATACCAAAGATAGAATAAAATAAGTTGTTATTTAGATTATAATTTACCTAGAATAATAATTTTTGGGTACAGTGCAATAATTTTAATTTAATATTTATTTTTTATTTTTAACTTTTAAATGTTAAGACATCCCGTGATGCACGAGGTATAAATATAGACGGGCAAAATAAAACTCAACTGTCGGCTTTTATTTATTTTATGTAATTTATTATCTCAAGAAGTTTCACACTCAGGATTATTTGCTTTATTTTATTAATAATAATTTTAACATTTCCATGTATAAGATGACATTATCGTGTAGTTGTTATTTAGATTATAAAATAAACCATTAACAAAATCCCAGCATAATTGAGATTTGAGACTGAAGATAGAATAAAATGAGTTGTTATTTAGATTATGTGCCTGTTTGGTTCGTTTCTATTTTACATTTAAAAAGTAAAATTTCAACTGTAAAATGTTAAAAATTATTTAAATAAAATATTTTATAAAAAAGCACATTTAAACAATGGTTAAAGGTGGATTTAAAAAATATAACTATTTAAAATTTTTAAAAAATAAATTTAAAAAATAAAAAATTATTTGATCATATCACTCCAAGTTTAATCTTTTTTTTTTATTTAAAAAATATTCAATTTATTAAAAATATAATTATTATTTAAATAATAATAATAATTAGGTATTAAATTTTTAGTATTATAAATTAAATAATTAATTATGTTAATTTTTAACATCAATGTATAATAAAAATTATAAATTTTTATCATATTTTTTAAAATTAAAAATTTTAAAAGTATAAATAATTAGAAATTAAGTTTTGAATATTATAAATCAAATTTTATATTATTTAAAATCTTTATCATGTTTTGTAAATATTTTAAATATATTATATTTATATAATAAAATTATAAATCATCATAAATTAATATTTTTTTGATAATCGTACGTTTAAAAGTTTATTTTATTATCATAATCTAAATAATTTTAGTATATTTAATTAACTTTTTAAGAAAATGCACTTAAATATAAATTTTATTACAATAATTAATTTTTACTAAACTGATTTTTATTAAATAAATTTTTAATAAATTAAAAATCAAAACACTGTAATTTACTTACAATAAAAAATTGTAATACAGTATATTAATTTTTTAAAAAAATTAATATTTTTATTTTAATTTTTGACTTTTAACCTCTAAGTATTAAGGCATGTCGTGATGCACGAGGCATAAATCAAGACGGGTTAAAAGAACAAACAAACGTCAAAAACTCAACTGTCAGCCTTTATTTTGGCAGCCTGATTGACTGACACTGACTCCGACACATCTTTTCTTTTTTGCCCTTTTTTTTTTTTCTTTTTTTTGCCATGCTTTCTTTTTTTTTTTTGATCAACATCATTTGATAAAAAAATTATGTACTTTATCTTATATATTTAAAATATTTATTTTTAATTAAATCAAACATATATATTTATTATAAATTATTTAATTTATAATAAATTTTTATTATTAATATATTACAATTTATATATCTTAATTTAATCAGATGAAAATATATTAAATATGTAAAGGTAGGTGTAGAAGTGTATTTTTTTTTAGCCGAATATTTTCGCCCACCAGCCACAAATTGGTCAAAGAAAAAATGACACATTCACCGGTGGTTTCCGTCGAACAAGAATTATTTCTCCAGATACTATATGCATGGCCCGCGCGACATTAAAGTTGAGGGGGCGTTAAATGGAAAGAAAATTCCAAGAAAGTTTTATATCCCCTTATTAAAAAATATAAAATATTTTAATTAAATTTATTTTAAATAAAATAATTACTTACTTTTTAATTAAATTTATATTTTTATATTTATCTCTATTAAATATTTTATAATAAATATAAAATCATTATTAATAGAGACTCTTTTAAAAAAAATTAATGATTATACCTTAAAAGATTAAAAATATATTATATTTTTTAATATTCAACTCTTCAAAAAATGTCTTATATTTTTTAATAGAGAGAGTATACTTTAATATTTTATACCTTTTAGTTCAAATACTTTGCATTGTTTAATCTAATTTTAAAGATTTTGAATTCAAATTTTTTAATTATTTTTAAATTATTAATTTTAAAAATGTTTCATCTTATAACCCAGGGTCCTGACACCATTACTAAAAATATGCATGTAAACATGAATATATATATATATATATATATATTAGATAATGACAAACAGTTCTATAGAATAATTACTCAGAACAAATTTTAAAAATAAAAATGAAAAAAATTATTTGGATCGTTAGTCTAAAAAGTATATTTAAAGTGGTGAAATGAAAGTGAAAGAATGATCACTTATTTTATTAATATAAATATCTATCTATTTATATAGTAAAATGCGTTTGATCTACAGTGCATCTACAGCAATTAGATGCATTTTTCTCCCTTGGTTTGGCTGGGGCAGGTCTTGTAGTGGGCCCACAATAGGTCTTCGGCTTGGGTGTTGTAATCAGATGGATTCTTTTTCAACCCATGCAGAAAAGTGAAGCCTTTCAAATCCCTCTATTCGTGCACATCTACGAGCAAACTAAAGAAGCTGAATGGGAAAGTTTTCATTTGCTTTTTTATTTTGATTTTTAAACATACACTCCTCTTGCGCCATCTCGTGTCCCCACCTTAGGTGTTGGCTTTTTCATATTAGGTGGTTGGTGTACAAAATAACAATTTTTAAAGTAATAAGCATAAAAAAAAATAGTTGGTGTTTATATTTTTAATATGGACTGGCATTTTCAATATGCACAAGGATAAAGAAATAAAAAATTTATTACAACCAACGTTGTCCTACCTGTCTCGACCAATGAGTAATAAGTAATTGTATGAAAAATAAAATATGATTTTGTTTTAAAATGACAAATTATAAAATAAAACATGTTTAAATTTTAATTTTATTATGGATGACAAAGCCTAGGACCACAAACTTTTTTTATATTTATTATATGCATGGATAACATATTATAAAATAATTTGTGTGAGAATAAAACAAGCTATTATTCATATTTTTTATATACACTTGGTAGAATATATATTATTAATACAAAAAAGAAGCCTATGGTTTGGAAATCCATGGAAAACATTCTTGCAGTTATGTGCTTCAAAGATAGTTATATAACGTTAACAAACTTAATTTCCATTGTATATTTTCTAAACTTTTCTCGATTATTGTTTTTATATACATATGATCAATAAATAATACCATAATATCAATTATACTATTTGGTTAATTTAAAGTCATTATTTCCTATATACATAATTTTTACCCATTTTTATTTTTTACTATAATTTTTTATTATTCATAGATATCTTTTTATTAAAAGTAATCTAATTCTAAATAAGATTAGATATTAAATATGGACACCTCTATTAATGAGGAATTTAAACTCTAATTTGCTATGTTATGAAAGATTAATCCTTTTCATTATACTTAGCTTCTATTGGTGAGAGTAAATGTGATTTATTGATAATGTTATTACATAAATTACAATACGGTTCATTATAATATATGTTTTATTTTTTTATGGTGAAACATGGGCCAATGAATTTTAAAAAGCTAATTTTATCTCTATTTGCATGAGGTGAGAAGTTTTAAAAAATGTTTATATATTTTTGAAAAATTAATTTGGAAGTCCTCATACTTTTTTTAAAAATTTTAAGTTAGGTCCTTATAGCTTGTTTATTTCAATTGAGCTCTTATAGTTTGATCCATAAGATTTGTGTTAATCCTTGAATTGTCCCTTAAAAAATAAAATCAACTTTTCATATTTTATTAGATAATTATATAACTTTATAATTAATTTCATCATTTTTTAATTCAAAATTAATATAATTAGGTTATGTATTCTACATAATTTTTATGCATACATAATTTTAATAGAAATGCAAAATTTTACTAAATAAAAATTTCTATAAACTTCAAAAAATCATACATCAATAATTTCAACACTCATTTCCCTCCCATCCAAAATATAAATATTTTTTTTAGCAAATCTTAGTTTAAAATAGAAGCAATCTAGTACATGCAATTTTTTTTTTTCATTTTACCCCTTATATTTATTAACTTAAATATTTATATAAATATATCACCTACTCATTCTAGAATGTATTGGTAATTGAGATTGGGGATAAAACAGTAAAACAATACTACCACCATTAAAAAATATAAAAAATTTTAACTGAATCTCACTTCTAATAAAATAATTATCTATTTTTAAACTAACCATATTTTTTTATATTTATCTCTATTAAATACCCTATAACAAATATAAAGTTATTCATCAATAGGGACACTTTAAAAAAAATTAATGATTACACTTTAAAATATTAAAAATGCCTTATATTTTTAAACGGAGGGAGTATATATTTTATGGGAATGAAGTCTTTATTGATATGCAATTTTTTTTTTTCAAAAATTACTTATATTTAAGGCTAGAGGAAGTATCAAAATATTAAAAGTTCAATTCAAATAAAAAAAATACCAAAATCTAATTCAAAATTGAAAAACTATAAGAACTTGTATATTAATTTTCATATATTTTTTAATATGTATAAAGATAACACATTACAAAGTTGTTTTTTTAATTTTAATTTGCATTGGGCAACATTTTCTAAATAAAATAAATCATTCCTTATGCTTTTAATATTCACGCGTATAGCAAATTTCAAAATAGAATAAATTATTGTTTGATTTTAATCAATATAATATAAGTAATTTTTTTTTCAAAATTACTCATATTTAAAACAGGAGGAAGTATCAAAATTTAAAAAGTTCAATTCAAATAAAGAAACTACCAAAATATAATTGAAAATTCGAAAAAACTATAAGAGCTTGTATATTAATTTTCATATATTTTTTATGATAAATTATTTATATTTTTTAATATTCATAAAGATAACACATTGTAAAATTGATTTTTTAAAATTTTAATTGCATTGGGCAACATTTTCTAAATAAAATAAATTATTACTTATATTTTTAATATGCACGTGTATAAAAAATTTAAAATAGAGTAAATTATTGTTTAATTTTAATCTATATAACATAATAAATTATGAATTTTCTAAATATTTTTTAATTTGAACATTTATATTTATTTTTATCTTTTAAATATTAAGAGATCTCGTGAGATTGGGAAAAAGACCCAAGTAATAATAAAAATATTACGTTTCCTATATTTTTCTAGTTCTTTTATAACTCTATAAGAGTTAAGTATTTTATAATTCTATAACCCCCAAGGCTTAATCTATGCTTCGTATAAGGTCCACTGAATCCAAAAGACCATTCAAACTTCTTAATTAACCCCAATTACTTAATTAACTAATTAAACACTTAATTAATTTTAATTAATCCTTAAATAAAATTTTGGAATGTTACATGAGGTACTACTTGAAGCTGAGCATAGATTAAGTGTCAGAACATCATACGAGAGCAAAGGGTACGTATTCAAATTTCTAACTTCGATCGCGAGCGGACATGTTTATAACGTGCACGACCATGCATGGACGAAGCTTCATAATATCATTTTTAGTCAGAAAATGCAGAAAAACAAAGTGAGCAAGAGAGGTCGGAAGAGAAGAGGGAGTTTCACTAAAACAAAAGGTTATAATAAAAAAATGAATTTGAATTTAAATCAAATTCAAATTTATAAATATTTATATATTTAAATAAATGAGTTGGAACAAAATCAAATTCAAATATCTGCTAATACAAATTTAAATTTTATTGGTGGAGAAAAACAGTAAAAGAGTACTCCCTCTGTTTAAAAATATAAAATTTTTTTGAGAAGTTTGATATTAAAAAATATAAAGCATTAATTTTTTGAAGTGTAATCATTGTTTTTTCTCAAAAGTATTTCTATTAATAATTATTTATTTTATTATAAGGCATTTAATATAGGTAAATATAAAAATATAGAGTTAGTTAAAAATAACATTTTATTAAAAAATAAAATTTAATTAAAAATATTTTATATTTTTAAATAAAGGGGTGAATGATAAAACGATAATTTCAGGGAAAAAAAAAAAAAAAAGAGACAGAGCGGTGGGACGTAGCAATCAACAGCATCCAGTCACGTGTTTGAGTTCATCTCGGCCTTCTCTTCCAAACGCGGTGAGTGATGAGACTGTATAAATAACGTCCGCATGCAGATAATGAAATAATAAAGTCATTCGTTTTACGTTTGGCTCTTGGATCGTGACAGCTCGACGCCGGGACTTCATTTCAGCCTTGGCTTCGTCAGATTCAATCAAGTCACCTTCTTTGAACCCTACTCGCTCAGGCCATAATTAATTCTTTTTGTAGTAATAAAGTTGACTAATTAACTAATTTTCTCTATCAATAATCTCCTCTCTCTCTTTTTTAATTTGTAAGTTATTTTTAATTTTTTTCTCAAAAATAAAAAAAATTAAAATTTATTAATTTTATTTAAAAGTTAAATAAGTTTTGACCTTACATCTGCTTACTTCCAGACATTTTTATTCAAATTTTATTTTAATAAATTAACATTATTTTTTATATTATTCTTGTTTAATAAGGTATTTTATTTTAAACTAAATATAAATAAATTTATTTATTATAAATATTTTTTAAAAATATATTAATTATATCTTAAAACACTAAAAATTTTATATTTTTTAATATTAAACTCTTTAAAAATGTTTTATATTTTTTAATAGAAAAAGTATTAAATATATATATATATATATATGTTAATACATGTTCTTTCAACAACATTTAATAGATTATATGGAAGAGAGGAATCATGATAAAAATTAATAACATGACTGATAAATAGAGCTAAAAAAATTATTTTCTCTATCATATAAATAAGCTTAGGAGAGTTTCTATAACTATAAATTTGTAAAAAAAATAATTATTTAATTTTACCCGCAAAAGTATTGTGTAAAAATTAAAAGAACGTATAAAATTTGCTGCATTTAAGAAAGAGCAAGGTTAAAAAAAAAAAAAATTCAGCCATCATATCTTTGCTTATATTTGGGACTAGGTACAGGTATCCCATATCATTTTTTTCTCTTCATCTGTTTAATTTTTACTCTTACAAATTATTTTTCACATATTTAAATAGAATTAATAAAATTTTTTAAATTTATTAACTCTTTCTAAAAATTTAATAAATTTTTAATTTTATTTTATATATATACATTTTCATAATCTACTTTCTTTCGTTGAAATAAAAAAGAAACTAATAATAAAAAGTTATCAACATGCTACCCATGAATGTACAAATTTCTTCTCCTAACCGTTGTAAGTTTATAAAAATTATTCTTCGCATGCATTTCGATTTACGAAAATAACCCGCACGAAATTTCCTACTGTTTTTCCAGCTACCCCTTAATGCCGTTTTACTTTATGACGTGCGCATTGATGCTCTCTGCTAGCGTCTTCCTCGTTTTATGAGGGCCGTGTCTGCATCTGCGTGTTCTTCTGTCATTCTTCTTCACATTTTTCTGTTTCTCATCCTCAAGATTTTCTCCAGAAATTTCATTGTAAGTTTGTATCTCTGTCTCAAGTTCTGATTTCACCCCTTACTCAAAATAAGCAAAAAAAAAAAAAAAAAACTCTCGTCTTTTATCTCTGTTTCTGATTTTATTTTCTGGGTTCTGTGTTTTCTGAATGAAAAAAACATGAAGGATTTATAAGGAAGGGGAATCTTGGGGTAAACAATCATGGCTGGCAACAACGTCGACGACAACAACGTCAATGATCATTTCGATAATAAGGACAACGTCAATAATAGAGAACCGTTGCTGAAGAAACATTACTATGAGAACTGTCCTGGGTGTAAGGTGGATCGAGCCAAAGAAATGACCCAAGGCGTACCTATAAAGCATCTTGTCAACATATGGTTGATAACATTGTGCAGCTGTAAGTTCTTACTCTCTTCTCATGATTTTTTGAGTAAATTAAACAATCTGGTTCTTGAATTATTGGAGTATCCGTAATTCAAGAAACTTTCAGTGGGTTCTTTTATTTTCAAAGTACTTGGATGATTGGTTTTGGGAAATTTATGCTAAATTGAGAGCTCAGTTTGCTCTTTGGTCTGCCATTCGAACTTGCAATTGTAGGATGAGTGTACAGTACACTAACCAACAAGCTCCAAGTTTTTGCTGATGTTTGAATATTTAACCAGCAGTAGAAGAACGATGGGTTTCGGAAATTTCGTTAATTTTTGTTGTTGTGGGCTTTTTTGGTTCGACATTTTCGAATAAACCACCGACTTTTCCAGCCGGATACATTTTGTTTAGCATCAGACAGAAATAGGTGCTTGTGGACATAAATGAGCCGACTTGCTTCTGCTGTTTAGTGAAGAAAAATCAATATCATCCTTAAAGATATATCTTAGGATTGTAAAATATTGTTTCTTTTAAGTTCAAGACGCCCTTTCTTGCTCTAGCTGGAATATTAGACTGCTCTGATTATGGTTGGAAAACCTACTGGTATTATTGATTCTTTTCTTTTCTGGGGAGAAGAGTCATACTTGGTGAATGATTCAGGCATAGTTTCGAAAACAAACATAAACCTCAAGTTTTGTGGTTGCATTATAATCTATTTAAATGAGTGGTTATTACCAAATTTTGATGGTACTTTTTTGTTTTTTTTTTTTGGAAAGTATCTGATTTGTATTTTCTTGTTTTCTGCAGCGCTGCCTATATCATCTCTCTTTCCGTTCCTTTATTTCATGGTGAGTTTGGTTTTTAATTTCCTTTACTGTTCCTTCTTCTTGATGCATTCTTTGAGTCCCATATCTGAGGTAATATATATATATATATGGGATATTCTAAATTTTTAATTTCAGTATCATACTTTTGTTGGAAATAAGAAGTGCCTGGGCCTTTTTAGTGTGCACATCTGGTCTTGAAAGCGACTGCCACTTGATTCAAGATGGGAACTGAAACTAGGAATGTAGAGTTGGTTAAATTAATTTTCTTCAGGTTTATATTCTTTTATTTTCCTAATTAATTGAGCACTTGATTAACTGAATTTGAGTGACAATTCACAGTTTTATCCTCTTTTCTTGAAAATATATATTTTGAAAAATCGGTTTGATTTTGTAGTTCTATAATTGATCCTCGTTCCAGCATTGAAGTAATTTCTTTCACTAAAAATAATGAACTATAAGCACACAGCATAACAGTATCAGTGCTTTAACATTAGGCAAGCTTAATGTCTACAAGTTGCGTTCCCAATCTTTCTTCTTTTCCCTCCATCTTCTTTGTGACAAGAAGATATTTTTTTTGGTGTGTGCAAGTAGTGTAATTTTCTTTTCTAATGAGATTACGTCAACAAATCTGAATTCAAGCTTAAAAATAGTCTGGCTAATCATTTTGACATGAATATTATTGATTTACCTTCTTTCTCATTTGTGATAAAATAACTCAAGAAATAAAACCTTTGGTAAATCTTCAACTTTATTACTGCTTACTTTCTTAGCTTGTAAGATGATCTATTAATAAGTGTTTGCTTGCAGGTTAGAGATTTTGGTATTGCAAAAACAGAGGCAGATATAAGTTCCTATGCTGGTTATGTGGGTAAGGTTCCTTTAACTCCATTCATTCCATGGATGTGTATGAGCAAAATTTATAGAATTTTAAATTAAATTACTGGTCCCTGCTGAAATATGTTGTAGGATCTGCATTCATGTTCGGCAGGGGATTGACATCTGTACCTTGGGGAATAGTGGCTGATCGATATGGCCGAAAACCTGTTGCAATTTTAGGAATAATTGCAGTGTAAGCAAGCCTTTCACTGATTTGGATGGTTTCTTCTTAGCTTTAAGACAAGGTTTTTGATATTGATATCGCTTCTTATTTGACTTCAGCATTGTGTTCAACACTCTATTTGGCCTTAGCACAAGTTTTTGGATGGCTGTCACCACAAGATTTCTTCTTGGGGGCTTAAATGGATTGCTTGGACCAATGAAGGTACCCTTTATTGATGAACCAGATGGTAGTTATTTAAAATCAAGTGAATTAATATTGAGGTCTTTAAAAAGTACACTTTGGCTCAATTTGATGCTCCAAAGTTTTAATATCTGATTTTAGATTTTCAAAGAATATTTGTCTTCTATACTAATATTTTTCTTCTATACTACTTTTATGTAAAGCCTGTTTATAGAAAAATCATATAGATGGGTGAAATGGTTCAATGGTGGTCATAATAAAGTGCTTTGCCATGGCAAACTTAAATGATCAAGGGGCTTATATATGCCACATTAACTTTGTCTTGGGCCATATGACCCATTTTTGATAATTATTTGTTAATTGTTAATGGGCTTAAGGCAAGGAAGATATTGAGGATGAAATACTCTTTGGGAAGCTAAAAATAAGACATCCGCCCAAACTTGGGATCAAACTGAGACAGGATACTGTGTTCTAAAATATCACTCTAAAAATGTTATCTACCAGCACTGGGGCACAATCAGAAATTTGAATTAGTGTGCTTGATGATCAGTCCATCTTTTTGTCCTTCCTTTACAAGACATGTTTCTATCGATTGTCACCTCCTCTAACATGTCAACATCCACTTTCACTAGGCTTATGCTGTTGAAATTTTTCGAGAAGAATATCAAGCTATAGGACTCTCAACTGTAAGTCTAATTTACTTTGATCTACAATGAGTTCTTAGTCGCAAAAGTTCTTTGTGATAATTTGTTAGTGTGATCTGTTCTCAGGTCAGTGCGGCTTGGGGTATTGGTTTAGTTATTGGCCCAGCACTGGGAGGCTATTTGGCTCAGGTACTTTCTTCTTTGCCATGCTCAATAACTATATATTTAGAGCAGGCTCTGGCATTTACACAACATAAGATAATTTGTTTCATCGCCTTGAGAAAGCTATTTGGAACACCTTATAGATTAGGTGTTTAAAATAATGTAATAAAATAATGGAATGAACAAATGATTTTGAGGATGAAAATGGCTTGTTCACTTGCATTAAAAAAAAAACAGAGAAAAAATTAATAAACTTGAATCTGATGCCCTATCTAGAATGGGATGAGAAAAATATTTTGAAGATGAACCTGACTCTTTTTTAAATTCTTATATATTGGAAGTCATTTGTTGTCATTCCATGTAGGCAGGCATATTGAGACAGCTGATAGCCTTAATCTCTCTATTTTGAAATGAAGGAAAGATTGGAAAATTAGAATTTCTTCTGGTACAATTAAAAAAATTACTCCTCTCCATGTTCTACATATTTAAAATATTGGAAGTTTTCATATCATCCTATGTGTGTGGGAGGATGCTCATAAGCATACTTACCACTTGTTCCTCTGCTAATTTGGGGAATTTTGTGTTGCAGCCAGTAGAGAAATATCCACATATATTCTCTAAAGGTTCATTTTTTGATAAGTAAGTGCACTTCTCCTATTCATAAATAATAAAAATAATAATAGAAACTTTTACAATTTGGCTTCCCTTGTTTTGGATTTTCTTTTCATTTCCATTTTTTTGTTGAGGTGCTTATATTCATTTGTGAAAACACTTGACCTGCAGGTTTCCATACTCATTGCCCAGCTTAATAATTTCAGTCTTTGCACTTGCTGTGTTAGTTTCCTGCATCTGGCTCCCGGTATGTATAACCAAGCAACCTCCATATCTGTCAATAATTGTAAATTGTATTTAGAACTATGGCTTAACAAATCCAAGCCCAAACCGACTAATTCTTAACACATTTATTTTAACTAAACTATCACAAACTCTCTATTTGAACACAACCTAAGCTCCAAAATTTCTAGATCAGCTTTATATAACTGTCTTCTTGATGTTTTGAGACTACTATTATCCTTCAATTGAAAATTTAATTCCTATCTGGGCTCTGGGCATTATGTTTCTTTATAATGGAATTAATGAATCAGTTTAATTCTCTGTTTGTGTATAGAGCCTCATAGTTGTTAAAGCCTTGAAATATGTTGATAGATTTTAGCTTTTCTATCCTTTATTCATTGCGTACAAGCCTCATAGTTGTTAAAGCCTTGAAATATGTCAATAGATTTTAGCTCTTCTATCCTTTATTCATTTTATAGGTCTTCACATGATCTACTATACTAGGGTAGAGAATTACATATACTATATTTTAAACTGTTTCTTTTTGACAAATAAAGACTACCTTCGGATACTAGAAATGTGTGTTTATAAAACCTATTTTGCTGCAGGAAACATTGCACAAACACCATGAGTCCCATCAGGATGTAGAAGCCTTAGAAAATGGAAACACAGAAAAGAGAGTTCAGAAAGATGAAAACCTCTTACTGAATTGGCCCTTGATGTCATCCGTCATCATTTATTGTGTTTTTGCACTACATGATATGGCTTATCAAGAGGTATGCTTCGTACTTAATAATGACACAACTAGTGATTATGAATTACCGATTATTGCTGTTTTGGGCTCTTCTTTCTTTTTCTTTTTGGCTTTCTTTCTCATTATCTAGATCTGTTTCCTATTTTGATCCTTGCACAATGCTGTGCTGAAACAAAGTTCATGCGCTGATGATTTTTTGTGTGACTTTAGTTTCAT
Source organism: Prosopis cineraria (assembly GCF_029017545.1). NCBI lineage: Eukaryota > Viridiplantae > Streptophyta > Magnoliopsida > Fabales > Fabaceae > Prosopis > Prosopis cineraria. The sequence continues at coordinate 25,905,816 of NW_026555338.1, forward strand.
CATATTGCTCTAATATCATCCTTCCAGGGTAGCATCATACTTGAACAATACTATACAATATTTCAAGGATCAAATATACTATAGGTTTGAAATAAATCATATTCTTAGGTACTAAAGTGATGCAAAACATTCTTGGAGTATTGAATTGAACATCTTCCATGGGCCAACATGAGGTTTTTGTTGTTTCTTTCTTCTTGTAGGCTGTAAGTTACCACTATTTTACTTTCTGCAGGTTTTCTCGTTATGGGCTGTCAGTCCTCTAAGGTTGGGGGGTTTGAACTTTACAACCAATGACGTTGGTAATGTTCTTTCAATAACAGGTATATTCTTTGCAGCTATGAACTTCTACAAATAGATTAATGTTGCAAATTATGTGTTTCCTTTCAAACCTTTCATCCATAATTATTGCATAAACATAACTGCATTACATTAGGTCATATGCTAAATTCCTCTCAAGCTTATTCTGTAAACCATTCTTGTTGAATAAACTTCAGTTATTTGGGTGTCCAAATTTAGACAAAACTCTTGATAGGCACCTAGAAGATCACTGTTTATCATAACTTAATTTTGTGATGGAAAAACTTGGGTAAAGTCTCTTTAATATTTGTTTTCAAGTTCTTCATTGAAAACATAACTTGTGGAGTAATTTTTTCAATTTTCAGTGCTGCACCATGAAGTATTCATATGTCAAGCTTTTCTTGGAGAACTTGACAGAAAGCATAAAAGGACTGCACTGAAGTTCTGTCCATTTTGATTTTGGGTTATGCATTCATTTATCTGGAGTCATACCCTGTACAGTGGTCTAGTAACTGCTTTATAACCTTGCATAAACATTGATGTATGTTGGCTTGCTTAGCCCCATGTGTCATTGCCCCCTACAATGGCTCTTTCACATGCCAAGTTGTTTTGAGTCTCAAAGTAGTTACTATTATTTCCATAATCGTTTGAAATCTGTTGAGTTAAGTCGTTTCATAAGATTGTTCTCAACTAGAGTTCTTATATGAATGTAGATTTATTTAGTCTTCATTGTTATTCGTGCAAGTAAAATAGCCAAGCACTAAATATTTGAAATTTTCGGTTAATTTAAGATGGAATAGATGTGCATGGCAAAGATGCAGCGTTTTGTCATTTTCTATGCTTTGGCCCCTCTCTTTGTACTCAGTGACTCTGCTGGTTAATACTGACTCTTGCCCAATTTGTTAGGTCTTGCTCTTTTGACGTACCAACTATTCCTTTATCCTACGGTGGAGAAAGCTTGTGGAGCTATTAGACTTTCTCACATTTCGGGGGTCAGATTTTTCTCTCTCGCAACAGTACTATGATTGGCATTTTCAGTGTTTGTTATTTTAACTGTTGTGTTTTTTGGGTTCCATGTGCAGGTTATATCCATACCTCTCTTGCAAAGTTACCCTTTTATAGCATTGTTATCTGGCTTCACACTGCATCTATTGATAACTGGTGCTTCTGTCCTCAAGTATTGTCTCTCTGTAAGTGCATCTGTTTTTTAATCTTACCAAGCACAATAGTAATAATGAGGGGTTTAGGTGAAGTAGGATAACTGGAACTGTGTGATTCTTATTGGTATCTTCATTCTGTTAAATATGAATAGTCACAATTGTCCCCATAAAAAGGGTAAATGCAATCTGCAGAATGTTCTAGTTTAAATTTAGAAAGCATGGATAATGAAACAAACATGGGGACACAATGTAGTCTTAGTGTATGTCGGTGAATCCTTTTGGTAGTGCTCAAATGTACGTTTTTTCTTGACAGACCAACAAACATGCTTTTCTTTTTTTCTATCATTTATTTCTAAAAGTTTAATAAATGATAGAATACAATGGCATCATATAATCTATATAACTGATTTAATAAATGATAGAGTACAATGGTGTCATACAATCCATGTAACCGACTCCACCTGGTAGGATAAGGCTTGTTGTTGTTATTGTAAGTGTGTAGGTGGAAAACCAAACACATTAAGTGTATCATTTAAATGCTGAAAACAGTAAACTTCATCTCCTTCATGTATTATGAGCTTGCCTGATTGTGATGTTTTTTGTTGGCCAGGCAACCATTATTACTGGATTATTCCTTCTGCAGAACAGAGCAGTGGTAATTTTTTTTTCCCAGTTCAGTTCATTATTTATTGTTATTTATTTCATTTCATGTTGCGAGATTATCAATAATGGGTTGGCCTAATGTGGCATGTTGATCTGGTAAAAAAAAAAAAAAACAGGAACAACACCAAAGGGGAGCAGCTAATGGTATTGCTATGACTGCTATGTCAATTTTCAAAGCAGTTGGTCCTGCTGGAGGTGGTGCAATGTATGTATACCTATGGGATTTTTTGGGAGAAAAATAGCTTTTTTGCACGACTTACCATTTTTAGTGAAAAAATGGGCCTCAAAGTTGAACTCAAATGGTTGGATTGAACTTCGTTGACCAAATGGTTTTTGGTTCAATTTCTGCCTGTGATTTGTGATTTGTGATCCTTGTTGGCAATGGTCTACCAAATGTGAAGCTAGAATAACTTATCTAACTCCTAACCTTTCAAAGAAAAATTTTACAGTGAAAAATCATAAATCTGGATTGATTAGAGGCTTCCAATTATTAACTGAGACAATGAAGATGATTTTAACTCCACAAATCTAAAAATCTCTAACTCCACATTTCACTCCTCCAGTCCGAGGCCTAATTGCAATTTTCATGCGCTAATTTCAAAGTGTGACAAAATACCCTCCTTTTCTTTGAAATAAGCATAGATCACCTCCTTTCAGGCCATTTTAATGTGGTGGTGTTTTTTATTTTTTCCCAATGTGATGTACTAATGCTGCAAATAAACCTTAGTTTAACATGCTCGTTTACATGTAGTATTTGGAAACTTATCTGCTGTTCACTAATTATGATCTTGATCAATGCAGATTAACTTGGTCCCAGAAGCGGTTAAATGCTTCTTTTCTCCCAGGTATGATGCTCAGTAAATCTGTTTTGAATTCTTTTTTTGATTGCTCATGAGTTCGAGCCTCAAGGTATAATTAGATACTAAATGTGAGCACATTTCCTAATAGAGTTTCAAACCTTGGTTCATTATGTTGTGGGGAACTATCCCCTTCTATCAGACCCAAATCCCATTGGTGTTTGTTTTGAATTCTGTATCACATCAAGGGTGCCAAGGACGGTGCTTGATCTGATGGTGCCTATCTTTAGAATGTTTAAGAACATGAACATAAATTAGAACATCCAATCCCCTTTTTTCATATAATTAGATGGATTCTTATGCATTACACGGTGTTTGAAGAATAAGTTATATTATTCTTGACTTATGAATGCGATTTATACTTTAGATTCTATATTTTACTGTAACCTCCCTACTAACCATGGGAAATGTAACTGCAGGTTCTCACTTGGTGTTCTTCGTCCTGAACCTAGTAGAAGGGCTTGGAGTGCTGATGATGTTCAAACCATTCCTGGCTGAGAAAAAGACAACCCCATCACGACAGTTACAGTGATATGTATAATAACATAATCTTGCTGCTCGAGCCTCAAGTGATGAAGAAGCATTCTTTAGTTATGAGATGTATTTGTGAAGGAGATGATGATGATGATGCTGGCCATGATCACGATGATTCTTTGGCTGATTGATGCAGCAGGCAACATGTAAACAGATTTTCTCAGCCACAGCCTGCAAGTCAAATATCTTCCTACCCTTCACAGTCATATCTCCCAGAAAGAGAGCAAAAGAAAAGAAAAGTGGAAAGAGGAAGAAAATTAGATTCTTCATGTGGATTCTTGTGTTGGAGTGGAATCATGGTGACTCAGGAATATTTGTCATGACTTCGTTGTATTGTTGTCTATTATTTATGTGACTAGCTAGACTAAACTTTTCATGCAGAATTATAATCTCACTATGATGCACTTGATATATTTGCGAATGTGTTAAAATGTCCGTGTTAATTGATTAAACATATACCATGATAGGATAATAAACTACAACTCATTGAAAGGTCAGTTCAACAATAATGACAATTATACAGAAAACAATAGCAACAAAATAACACTGCACTAGATGTGAATAAGTTACACTAAGTTCCTAAATATATCTCTATATGCAACATTCATGGTGGTTGTCTTCTCAACACCTATACCATCATACAAAAGAATTTTCAAACCTTTAATGCTATTAATCCTTAACCATACGACATATAATTGACTATGTATAAAAAAGGGTTTAGTGAGATATAATCCAACATCTCTCAATTATTGTCTCTAACTTCTATTAATAGTCATTGCAAAGGAAAGATTGACAAGAAATTGTCTTTGTTACATACGAAATTGTCATATGCTTTTTGAAGGATTTATGTTCATTTGATGAATTGATACTTTTGATTTTGCTTTGATCCATTCAATGTTATACCTTTAATAACACTTTTTTCCAATATGAGTGATATGTAATCTTGTACCATTACATACACCAGATGCTTGATTTATATTTCTTAACAACATTATAGGTGCTCTTATCTTTAGTGTAAGTTTATGAAAAGCAAGTGATTGTATTAAAGAATTCAGTAGTATAAAGATCATCAAAAGAATTACTATCCTCAATAGACTTATAGATTGAGTCTAAACTTAAATATTTAATTGATTCACCAAGTAGTAAAGAAAACATGTAATCATTGACATGATCAACACTCTCAATAGTAGGAGTTAGTATTGCTCTATCATTTGAAATATTTAGTGTTATACAAATTTTGCAATAGACATGGATAAGTGGATGCTACAATTGCTTCCATTGGTCCCAATGGTTAGATATCAATAAATGGAGAGGGATTTATATCTTTGCTAGGCCATCATGAGGTAGTCTTGATACTCTATCACCTACCTCTAGCAACCACTTTAAAAACTTTTTCAATTCTTGGCTCTTATATATTGAAGAAAATGAAGATAGCTGCATGTTTTTCTTTAGTCTAAAAATTTGGCAATAATTCCATAAGGGTAAAGAACTAAGACATGCATTGACAATACTTTCACTTGTCTCTTTTAGAATAACGCGAAGTATTTAATGAAAATCACCACCCATGACAATACATTTCCTACTAAATTGATGATTTGAATGTATTATATTCTCAAGTGTTCAATCAAAAGCATTTATACAAAAATGTTGAACTATTGGAGCTTCTTCTCATATTATGAGTTTAGTGGATTGGATTAAATTTGCGAATGAAGAATTTTGTTTAATGCTACAAACAGAATCTTCAATAATTTGAATAAGAATTGCAAATCTTGATTGTACTATTCTTCCTAAAGGCAATAAAATCCTAGCAATTTCACTTGACACAAGAGTCAAAGCAATATCTCTGTTCACATGAATTGATGATGATAATGTATTCCATAATAATGTTTTTCCAGTGCCTTTATATCCATAAACAAAGAAGAAACAACCGGTTGATGATGACAATGATTACATGTGTTAAGGGCTATTTGTTATTGAAACAAGTTGGGTTGTAGTGCAATTAACATATTGATGTTGTATTGAATGAAATTAGAGTAGGTTAGCAATCTCCTTATCAATGACCAAGCTGTAATTTTTTTTTTTTGGGGTAACAAATGAACAAGCTATATTTATGAGTGAAGTTAGTGGGTCAAATATGCAATTCGATCCATTGGTGGTGCATTTCAATGTATTTATAATTAATACTGGGTTTCATGTAGTTACTTTTACAAGAATTCATATTAGATATTCAAAATTCAATTCAGTTAAAAAAAATTATATCAAAGATTCAAATTTAAAAAGGAAAATAAAGCCTTAGTCTTAAAGAAATGGCAAATAAAAAAACGTAATTAAACACAAACGCAATTAAACGTAATAAAAATAATTCACTTTTTATATTCCTTCTTCATAAATATTCATTTACAAAAAAGCAGTTACCAATTAAAAAAAAAAAAGCAGTGCCAGTGGAGAAAACATACATACTCTTCATTAAAAAAAGATAAAATTTTTGTGAACTTATTCAAAAGTTTTTCCTTTTATATATACACACACTAATAATATATTTTCTCTCACCAATTCAATATATATATATATATATATAAGCGACAAAATTAGAAATTTGTTAACTTTTTAGATAGAGTTAATAAATTTTAAGTTTTTTTTAATTATGGTTAAACATATTGACTTGTAAATAGGATAAAAAGAGTATGAATGTACGAATGTATGCATGTATGTATGTTGAGTTGAAAAATTTATAAATTTATAAAAATACTAATTTATTATCTCATAATATTAACTTTTTTTTTCTTAAAACCTAATTAAGAAATAAAAATACCTCATTCTTTCTTTTACAAGAAATGTTGGGAAATTATGGGCCCTCTTGTTATGAAAGCAATACAAGAATTCTTTAGGATTATGGGAAGATTCTACATCAAATTAAAGTTACTGCAATATCCCTAGTCCACAAGAAAATCCAATGCAAGTGAAGGATTTCCAGCCTATTACCTGTTGCAATGTCTTAAAGGTCATTTTAGGAAAAATATCCCACTTAGTACCTTTAAGATTGATTTGCATGATGCTTATGATTCTATTGAGTGGGAATTCTTAAGAGCAACCATGGAAGGATTAGAGTTTATAATTTATTTTTTTCATCTTAAATTATATGAAATTCAAGATAAAATTACACATATTAATAAAGCACTTTATAAACTTACATTCTTGAAACAAAAATATAAACCTTAAAAAATATTAGCATTTGATATAATTTTAAATTTACACATTTAGTCATTAGTACAATTATTTAAATTCTCTCTCCTCTTAAAAATTAATAATATAAAAATATTATTAATAAAATTTATTGTTGTTAGTTTTTTATTTATTTCAGGACGGCAAAATACTTCCAGAATTGTCTTATCATTTGGACAGAGATAGTAATATTTATTCAATGAGCACTTACACGTGTTTGGAAATCTAAATAACTGTTCGACAACAATAAAAAAACTAGATGGCTAGCTGCTTTCTTGGAGGAAAAGGGATATCACAAGTCAATGAGACACAATATATCCTTATTTGTTTTGAATTATATAGGATATAAGAAAGATGTCTCAATAAAATATTTGGGGTATCTTTAAAATCAAATAATTCAGTTTGTGTTGATGATGGATCCTCAATAAAAAAAGATGAGGTGAATTGTATTAAACATTGGACAATAAGGCAACTCAACTATGTAGGCAAGATCCAATTGATCTTTTCAATTATATTGAATAGTCAATGAATTTTTTATAGGGGACTTATAATTTTCAGAAGCTTTATTTATAATCTTCTCTTTTCATTAATGTTCAAATTGATAAAAAATTTTCAAGAATAACATTGCACCATCTTAAATTTTAAGATGACTAGCCTGCCTAAAAGCATACTTCACTGACAAATTTATATCTTAACTTTACATTTGTCCAAATTAACTATAACTGTATTGTAATATGTGATAGTTATTTTTTTTACAGTAATTTCTTCTGTAAAATATGGTTCCCCATGCTCATCATTATCACAAGGTTTAAACCAACCTTAAAATATTAAATTATAGCCCCTTTTATTATTATCAATTTTTTATAGGAATCTCTCAAGAAGTTTGCTTTGGTTTCTTTTAAAAGATCCATTTCAAATGATCTAATGCATTTATTTATTTTTTTTCTTAGGATCCTTTTGAGCATTTTGTTCTTTAGCCTTTTCTATAAGAACCCATCCATTTTGTGTGTCCTGCATTAGATGCTTTTTTTTTTTTTAAACCCACAATACTCCTAAATAATGCTCAATTTTTTATTGGTAAAAGTTATTATTAATTAAGACATCCCACTAAATGCCAAGGGTAATTGTGGAAGAGTAACATAAATACTTGAGACATTAATTAAAAATAACTAATTTAACTAATTTTTTTAATTTTAATGAATTAGTTAAAAGAGTTATTAGGTAAAAAGGAATTATTCAATTATTTTAGGGGTAATTTTGGAATATACACAAAAGACAACAAATAATTAAATATATTTTTTGAAAGACTGTCTTTAAAAATTTAATTCCTATTTAAATAAGTAAATAAATATAAAAAAAATAAAAGGTAGAATGATAGTAAAGTTTCTAAAAAGCAATAAATCACAATTAGTTTTATGACATTTTAAAAAAAAAATTAATGAGATTGAATCTAGTAAAAGTGGCTAATCCTTTATAATATAATAAATTAAAGTTTAAATTTTATTAAAAGAGATATCTAAATTTAATGTTTGACTATGTCTCGAATATAATTACTCTGCGTAAAAGATACTTGGGAACAATCATTTTTTAAAAATAATTTACAAATATTAATTCAAATGGTTGTAAATATAAATTTTAATTGAAAATGAATTTATAATTATTTAAATTAATAATTTTAATTTATTTTTAAATTTTTTTATCAAAAACTAGCTGTCCATTAATTTCTTTTCTTTGGACTTAACTATAATTTTCCTAAAAATAAAAAATAAAATTAGACAGAGTCTAATAAAATGATATAAAAAAGATTAAAAATAAAATATTGCCCAAAAAAAATCATATTCTTCTTAATCTGAGAATTTTAACGAGGTCTTTCTGTGTATTTATAAAAATATGATAAATTAGTTACATTCTTTATAAAGTTTTATTTATTTAAAGTCTTGACGGGGACAAAAATCATAATGTCTTCACAAAATCAAAAAAACAAAGACAGGGAGAAGTTTGGATTGTTTAAAGTTATTTTTATTTAATTATTTTAAAAATTAATATTTTATAAAATATGTTTTAAGAAAAGATATTTTTTTCATGCTTTTTTATTCTTTTAAAAATATTTTTATTTTTTTAAATAATTTTTTATTTTTTACTTTTTAAAAATATATTACCAATTCTTTCTGAAACAGGTTTCTTAAATCTTTTGTTTTTTCTGTCTCTTGATGAGCATGCGCATGCGTCTTATTATACATGCAAAAAATAATTATAATGCGCACACACATACCGATGATTCAAGGTGCGTTATTACATTTGGCTTTTGGATCGTGACCGTGACAACTCGACGCCGTGCCAATGCTTTCAGTTTGTGCTTGAAATTGGATGGAGCCGCCATCTTTGAAGATGATTTCTCCAATCTCCTTTACCATTACGCTTCATCTTGCATAACTCTTATCTCTTTTTTCATCCACAGATATTTTACCAACATAACCCGCGCGAAGTTTCCTAGTCTTTCTCACCACACCTCATTGCCGTTTTATTCAATGACGTGTGCGCTGAATCACTGATTCTCTGGTTGCGTATTGTTTGTTTTGTAAGCTCGTCACAGTTGGGAGTTCGTTGTCAAGATTTTCTCTAGAAATCTGATTGTGAGGTTGTGTCTTTGTTTCTGATTCTGTTTTCTTGATTTTTGGTTTTCCGAACCGAAAAACGTAAATGGTTTATTAGGAAGGAGAATCTTGGTGTTGGGGTAAACAAAAATGACGGACAACAACAACATCAACAATAATGACGATAATGAGGATGACGGAAATAGAGAGCCGTTGCTGAAGAAACATGGCTATGAGAACTGTCCAGGGTGTAAGGTGGATCGGGCCAAAGAAGTGACCCACGGCGTACCTATAAAGCATCTTGTCAATATATGGTTGATAACATTGTGCAGCTGTAAGTTTTTACTCTCTTCTCATGATTTACTGAGTAAATTAGTCAATTTGGTCCCTCGATTATTGTATCCGTAACTCAGGAAGCTTTTAATGGGTGGTTGTTTTAGTTTCAAAGTACATGGATGATTAGTTTGGGGAAATTCATGCCAAATTGACGTATTTTGAGAGCTCAATTTGCTTATGTTAGCATATTCAACTACTAGTGAGTAGTAGAACTGTATAAGTACGATGGGTTTCGCAACTTTCATTATTTTTGTTGTTATGGGCCCTTTTTTTCCCTGTTTGAACTTTTCAGATAAACCATCGAAAATTTGACCTGATGTATCCTTTCTGGCGTCAGACAAATATGGGTGTTTATGGAACATGACAAATGAGCCAACTTGAAACGATTGTTCAGGGATTTTTTTTTTTGATAAATCGTTCAGCGAAAATTTTTAGAAAACTCTTTTGCCCCATAAGATTAATGATTCTTAAAATTATCTTACAATTGTAAAATATTGTTAGGTGCCCTCCCGAAATCCAGCTGGAATATTCTAGTGTTCTAGTTCTAATTGGAAAACCCAAATTTAATCTAAACTACTGTTCTTCTGTATTCTTTATTTTCTGGGGAGAAGAGCCTACTTGGAGGATGATTCAGTGATAGTTTCAAAAGGCTGCAATTTAGTCTATTTACATGAGGGGTTATTGCCAAATTTTGATGCTGTTTTTTTTTAATTTTTTTTTGGAAAGTATCTGATTTGTATTTTCTGCAGCGCTGCCTATATCGTCTCTCTTTCCGTTCCTTTATTTCATGGTGAGTTTGGTTTTTCACTTGCCTTTACTGTTACCTTCTTGATGCATTTTTTGATGCCCATATCTGGGGGAATATATATATATATATATTTTGGATATTCCAAGTTATTAATTTCAATATTATACTTTTGTTGGAAATAAGAAGTTCCTGGTCCTTTTTAGTATGAGTTGGTTATACTAATTTTATTCAGGTTGATACTAAGCACTTTATTAAATGAATTTGAGCGACAATTTACAGTTATATCCTATTTTCTTTAATATATATATATTTTTAAAATTGGTTCTATTTTGTAGGTCTGTAGTTTAAGAAACTTCTACATTTAGTCCTTGTTCCAATGTTGAAGTATTTTCTTTTGCAAAAAATGAAGAACTATAAGCACACATTATAACAGTATTAGTGTTTCAACATTAGGCGAGCTTATTGTCTAAAAGTTACGTCTCCCACTCTTCTTTTTCCTTCATTTTCTTATTTACAAGAAGAAAAGTTTTCCTATGCAAGTAGAAAGTCATTTTCTTTTCTAATGAAATTACTTCAACTAATCTCAATTCAAGCTTAAAAAGAGTCTGACTAATCACTTTAACATGAAACATTATTATTTTACATTCTGCTTTCTCATTCGTGATGAAATAACTCAAGAAATAAAACCTTTGGTAAATCTTCAACTTCATTACTGCATACTTTCTTAGCATGTAAGAGCATCCTCAGAAATGCAAGCTTGTAATATGATCTATTATTAAGTGTTTACTTGCAGGTTAGAGATTTTGGTATTGCAAAAAAAGAGGCAGATATAAGTTCCTATGCTGGTTATGTGGGTAAGGTTCCTTTTAGTCCTTCCATTCCATTGGTGTGTATGAGTACAATTTATAGACTTCCAAATTAAATTACTGGTACCCAATGAAATATGTTGTAGGATCTGCATTCATGTTTGGCAGAGGATTGACATCTGTACCATGGGGAATGGTGGCTGATCAATATGGTCGAAAGCCTGTTGCAGTTTTGGGAATAATTGCAGTGTAAGCAAGCCTTTCACTGATTTGGATGCTTTCTTTTAAGCCTTGAGATAAAGTATTCAATACTGATAATACTTCTTATTTGACTGCAGCGTTGTGTTCAACACTCTATTTGGCCTTAGCACAAGTTTTTGGATGGCTGTCACCACAAGATTTCTTCTTGGAGGCTTAAATGGATTGCTTGGACCAATGAAGGTACCATTTTTAGATGTACCAGATGGTGGTTATTTAAAATTGTGTGAGTTGATATGCAGTCTTTAAAAAGTACACTTTGGCTCAATTTGGTACTCCAAAGTTTTAATTTCTCATTTTATGTTTTCAAAGGATATTTGTCTTCAATAGCCTATTCATATAAAATTCATATAGGGGGATGAAATGGATTAATGTCAAGTTGATGTGATCGTTAAGTTAGTGCCCAGTGGTCGTAATAAGATATGCCATGACAGGACACCATTCTGTTTTAGTGCTTTGCTACAGCAAATTGAAATGACCAAGGGGGCATATAGATGCCCTATTAACTTTGTATTATGTCATAAGACCCATTTTTAATAGTTATTTGTTAATGGGTTAAGGCAAGGAAATCTTGAAGATGAAGTACTCTTTGAAAGACTTAAAATGAGACATCCATCCAAACTAAAGAGATCAAACTGAGACAGGGTATCTTTAGTAGTCTGAAATTTAAGTTCACTACCAGCGCTGAGGCACAATTAGAAGTTTGAATTTGTTTACTTGATAATCAGTCCGTCTTTTTTCTTTTCTTTCCAAGATTTGTTTCTATCTGATTGTAGATGTTTAACCTCCTTTAACATATCAACATCCACTTTCACTAGGCTTATGCTGTTGAAATTGTTCGAGAAGAATACCAAGCTATAGGACTCTCAACTGTAAGACTATTTTACGTTGATTTGCATTTAGTTCTTAGTTGCACATTTTCTTCATGGTAATTTGTTAGCGTGATCTGGTTTCAGGTCAGTGCAGCTTGGGGCATTGGTTTAGTCGTTGGCCCAGCATTGGGAGGCTATTTGGCTCAGGTACTTTCCTCTTTGCCTTGTGCGGTAAGCTATATCTTAGAATAGGCTTTGACATTTGCTCATGGAGACATGAGATAACTTGTTTCGTTGGTGGAACTCCTCATAGATTGAGTGTTTATCTTTACCTGAAGTCTTATGTGTGGTTTGGAATACAAAATATGATAAAATAAATGGAATAAATGAATGACTTTGAGGAGGAAAATGACTCATGTGCCCGTACTTTAAAAAAGTAACAAACTTGACTCTTGCGCCCTATCTAGAAGGGAATGAGAAAAATATTTTGAGGATGACCCTGATCCTTCTTTAAATTTTACATTTTGAAAGTCATTTGTTGACATTCCATGTAAGTAGGCATATTGAGACAGCTGATAGCCTGAATCTCTGTATTTTAAAATAAAGGAAAGGATGGTAGCAATTAAACAAATACTCCTTTACATGTTTTACTTATTTCTAAAAATGAAGTTGTCATGCCTATATGTGTGTGTGTGGAAGCATGCTCATAAGAATACTTATAAATTATTTCTCTACTAATTTTTGGGGAATTTTGATTGCAGCCAGTGGAGAAATATCCACATATATTCTCTAAAGGTTCATTTTTTGATAAGTAAGTTCCCTTGTCCTTCTTTTAAATGATAATAGTAATAGAAAGTGTTACAATGTTGGCTTCCCATGTTATTTTAATTTTATTGTATTTTCATTTGTCATTTTCCTTTATTTGTCAAGGTAAGTATATTCATTTGTGGAGACACATGACTTGCAGGTTTCCATACTCCTTGCCCAGCTTAATAATATCAGTCTTCGCACTTCTTGTGTTAGTTTCCTGCATCTGGCTCCCGGTATGTATGCCAAACAACCTGCATATCTATCAATAATTGTAACTTATATTTAGTACTAAGGTTATCAAAATCAAAGCCCAAAGCCACTAATCCTTAACACATTTATTTTAACTATCGCAAGCTCACTATTCCAAAACATCCTAGGCTCCAAAATGTCTAGATCAGCCTTATATGACTCTGTCCTGTTGATGTTTTGAGACTACCATTATCCTTCAATTCAAAAATATAATTTATATCTGCGTTGTTGGCATTTTATTTCTTTCTAAGGAAATTAATGAATCCCTTGAGCTCTCTTTTTTATGTATAGAGCCTCATTTTTGTTAAATCTATTGATAGATTTTACCTTTTCCAACTTTTTATTCATTTTATGGGTCTCCACGCAATTTTAACGTATAATATATTAGTGAAAAGAATTACATTACAAATACTATATTTTAGACTGTTTCTTTTTGACAAATAAGGACTACCTTCAGATATTAGAATAATGTAAGTAATGTTTTATACAATGTGAGTTGCTGCAGGAAACATTGCACAAGCACAATGATAGCAACGAGTCCTATCAGGATACAGAAGCTTTTGGTAACGTAAACATAGGAAAGAGAGTTCAGAAAGATGAAAACATCTTACTGAATTGGCCCCTGATGTCATCCATTATTGTTTATTGTGTTGTCGCCCTACATAATATTGCTTATCAAGAGGTATTCTTCCTACTTAATAATGAACAACTAGTTTTGATGCATTTCCTATTATTTGTGTTGTTTGGGGCTCTCTTTTGCTTTCTATCTTGTTATCCATACCTGTATTTCATTTTGATCCTTGAACAATGCTGTGTCAAATATCAAATTTCATATACAAATGATTTGTGTGTGACTTTAGTTCTTGAAAGTATGATATTGTTCTTATTTTATTTTTCCAGATGTAGTAGTACTTTCATACTGAAATGATAATTTTACAATATTTCAAGGATAAAATACGCTGCAGTGTTGAAATAAATCATATTCTTAGATACTAAAGTGATACAAAATATTTTTGGAGCATTAAATTGAATATCTTTCACGGACCAACATGTTTGCGCCCCCCCCCCCCGAAAAAAAAAAAAAAAATTCCCCCCTTATTCCGGGCTGTAAGTTACCGCCGTTTTACTTTCTGCAGGTTTTCTCATTATGGGCCGTCAGTCCTCTAAGGTTGGGGGGTTTGAACTTTACAACCAATGATGTCGGTAATGTTCTTTCAATATCAGGTGTGTTCTTGATGGCTACAAATTTCTACGTATAGATTAATGTTGTAAATTATTGTGTTTCCTTTTAAACTTTCATCCCTAATTATCACATAAACTTAACTGCATTGCCTGACTAGGTCATACACTAACTTCCTCAAAAGCTCATTCTGTAAACCAGTCTTGTTGAGTAAATTTCAGTTATATGAATTTAGGAAAACTCTTGATAGGCATATAAAAGATTATCATAACTTGGTTTTGTGTTGGGGAAACTTAGGTAAAGTCTCTTTGTTTTTATCAAGTTCTCCATTGAAAAATTAACTTGCAGAGCAAGTTTATCAGCTTTTTAGTTCTGCACCATGAAATATTCAAATGTGTCGAGTTTTTATTGGAGGACTTGACAGCAAACATAAAAAACTTCACTTAAGTTCTATCCTTTTTGATTTGCGGTCATGCATTCATCTAACTGAAGCCATACTCCATGCGGTGGTTTAATAACTGCTTTATAACCTCAGATTGATGTTTATTGGCATGCCTAGCCCCAAATGTCACTTTTTCTTCCTTTTTATAACGGCTCTTTCATGCGCCAAATTGTTTTGAGTCTCAAACCAGTTGCTATTATTTCCATAATCTTTTGAAATCTGTTGAATGAAGTTGTTTAATAAAATTGTTCTGGACTGGACTTCTTATATGAATGTAGATTTATTTACTCTTGTTATTCATGCAAGTAAAATGGCAAGCACTACATATATGAACTTTTCATATAGTTTGAGACGGAATAGATGTGCATGGCAAAGACACAGTGTTTTGACATTTTCTGTGCGTTGATCTTTCTTTGTACCTAGTGATTATGCTGATTAATACTGGCTTTTTCTTAATTGGTTAGGTCTTGTTCTTTTGATGTACCAACTTTTCCTTTTTCCTGTGGTGGAGAAAGCTTGTGGACCTATTACACTTTCTCGCATTTCGGGGGTCAGCTTTTGCTCTCATGCAACAGTGCTATAATTCTGCAATTTCAGTGTTCGTTATTTTAACTGTACTGTTTTTTGGGTGCCATGTGCAGGCTATAACCATACCTCTCTTGCAAAGTTACCCTTTCATAGCATTGCTATCTGGCTTCACACTTCATCTATTGATAACTAGTGCTTCCGTCCTCAAGTATTGTCTCTCTGTAAGTGCATCTGGTTTTTAATCTTACCAAGCACAATAGTAATAATGAAGGGTTGAAGTGAAGTAGAATAGCTTAAATGGAGTATTTTTGCAAGTTTCTTCATTCTATTAAATATAAGCAGTAGCAATTATTAGAGATAAAGAGTCCTGCATTTAGTAATTAGAAGATGGATTAAGAATATATAAAGTTTAAGACGTGTCTAACCAAATAGCTATATTTTGGTGAAACAGATTACCATCAAGCATACTTAATACAAAGTGTTTAACATGGTATCAGAGCCATTTGATTGGGGGAAAAAAAGGAAGGAAAAAAAAAGAATGAATGAAAAGATGAAAAGAAAACAAGAGATTAAAAAAAAAAAAGAGAGAAGAAGAAAGAAAAAATTGAATAAACCTGAAGCCTCTATGACTTAAAAAAAAATGTACAAGCTTAGTCAAGAAGAAGAAGAAAGTGAAAAAAATGAGAAAAGAAAAGTAGTAGAGGAAATATTAGAGATAAAGAGTTCCACATCTTGTAATTAGAAGATAGATTAAGAATATACAAAGCTTAGAGTGTGTCTAACCAAATAGCTAGCACACAGGCATAGGGACACGGCAGTCATATATGTCCATTTGTAATTCAATTTATGTCATGTCATGTCCAATGTAGCTGTTTAACTTGTTGTGTCTCGTCATAGAAAGAGATGATTGTTGTCTTGCCAACGTATATAATGACGGAAGCGTTTGATTTAGAATCTATAGCCCTTTAAGAGCTTCAAATTTAAGAAACAAAGCAATTAGTCATCAGATTCAGTTAAAGCAATGTTGTATTGTTGTCACGGTAGTTCAATCATTTGAGTAAATTGGTCATTGTAATGTTAATTAAACTGTTTTTCCCCTTCCATTAAAAAACATGAATAACATTAAACGTACAAGACTGATTGAAATTTAGAGCTAAATTGTAATAATAAATAAACTGAATGGGCTAAAGATGCATTTAAGCCTACAATTTGTTTAAATGCTGAAAACAGTAAACTCTATCTCCTTCGTGCATTATGAGCTTGCCTGATTGTAATGTTTTTTCTTTTTGGCTGGACCCAGCAAACCATTATTACTGGATTAATGCTTCTGCAAAACAAAGCAGTGGTAAATTTTTTTTTTAGTTCAGTTAATTATTTATTTTAAAATTTTCTTTTTCAAGTTTTGAGATTATCAATATAGGGTTGGGCTAATATGGCATGTTGATTTGATAAAAAAACAGGAACAACATCAAAGAGGAGCAGCTAATGGTATTGCTATGACTGCTATGTCAATATTCAAAGCAGTTGGTCCTGCTGGAGGTGGTGCAATGTAAGTGTGCCTATGATTTTTCCCCCCAAAATTTATCTTTTTGCATGACTGATCATTTTTAGTGAAAAATATTGCTGGCAAATTTGAGCTAAAATGGGTGGATTGAACTCCGATTAGCAACTTGTCTTTGGCTCGATTTCGCTGACGATCTGTGATTTTTTATCATTTATCGGTAGCAGTATACCCAGCTTGAAGCTAGAATAACTTATCTGTTTGCATGACTTATCATTTTTGGTGAAAGATATTGCTGTCAAAGTTGAGCTAAAATGGGTGGATTGAACTCCGATTAACAGCTGGTCTTTGGCTCGAGTTCTTCTGATGATCTGTGATTTTATATCATTTCCCGGTGGCAGTTTACCAAGCTTGAAGCTAGAATAACTTCTAAATCCTAATTTTGTTTATTTATGAAAGTAAAGATTTAGAGTGAAAGGTCATACATCTGAATTGGTTAGAGGATTTCATTTATTAACTGAGACTGTCCAGAGGATTTTAACTGATCCTTATGTTTCTGACAGTTGCTAGGCTAATTTGTTATATATCCATAAGTCACAGCTCAAACTCTTAGTTTTTATACCTTCTTTTAAAAAAAAAAAAAATTGGTTCAGTTTTCATAACTAGAACTGATTTGGTTTTGATTGGTTTAGCTGGTCTTTGATTGGTTCCGTCACAGTCTGGTTTTAGGGGTTGTTCCGGAACGGACTAAGGAATAGTTCCTAATCCAACCAATTGAACCAGCTGGTTTGATCAAAAATTTTTAAACAATGCAAAATATCACCTCTTCTCAATCTTCTGTTAATATGGGGGTCTTTTGTATTTTCACAAGGTGATGTACCAATGTTGCAAATATGGCTTAGTTTAACATGCTTGTTTTCAAAACTTATCTGCAGTTCACTGATTATGAACTTGATCAATGCAGATTAGCTTGGTCCCAGAAGCGGCTAAATGCTTCCTTTCTCCCAGGTATGATGCTACTGAATCTGATTGTGTTGAATTCTGTTTCATGTTTAGGGTGGCAACTAAGATAGTGCCCGACAAGGCTATGTATGGTGGATCCGAGCTTTTGGTATGATTAAGAACCTCAACATAAATCAGAACATCCATCCCACTTTCAATAACTAGGTGGATTTTCACTCATTACATAGATTCTGATGAATAAATTGTACTCTTCATAACTTGTAAAATGTATGACTTACTATAGATTTTATATTGAGAAAATATAACTGTTGGTCCTTGTACTTTTAATGTGTTTTGATATTGGTCTCTACATTTTTTTTTTCATTGCTCAAAGTCTCTTAAATTTCATCAATTTTCAACATTAATTCTTATCATTGACAAAATTAAATCTGCTGATGCGCGCATGACAAAGTTAATTCTATTGCGGAGTTGGTAAAAATTAAGATGATTTAGATATTGTATAAGCAAAATAACCACTAACATTTTTGCTTTTTTGTCCTAGTTGTCTTGTCTCTTTTTCCTTTTAAAGTTTCATCCATTACGTGTTTAAGGGTTTATGAGTTAATGCCTTGCTTTTTTTTTTTTTTTTCTGCTACTTACTTTTTTATGAATTAGCATAATTTTAACAAATTGACATGAGAAATAACAATATTTATGTACATGTTAGCTACTGTTATGTCCTTGTGATCATATTTAAAAATATAGAAACTAATATTGTAGACATATGAAACTTAACGGATTTTGAAGTTTGAACAATGAAAAAGATAGGGACTAATATCAAGACATGCTAAAAATATAGGGATCAATAGTTATATTTTTGCTGACCTTGTAATTGTGGAAAATCAAACCGCAGGTTCTCACTTGGTGTTCTTCATCCTGAACCTAGTAGAAGCAGTAGGACTGCTGATGATGTTCAAACCTTTCCTGGCTGAGAAAGAGACAACGCCATCAAAACAGTTACAGTGATGTCAGTAATAACATACGTTTCTGCTGAAGCCTTGAGCGATGAATGAATGGAGCAACATTCATTATATTTGAGATATTTTTGTGAAGATGATGATGATGCTTTGGCTGGTTGATGCCAGAGCAAGATATAAGTAAGAAAACAAACATAACTTTGTCTTTCTCAGTCAAAATAAGGCTTTATTCATACCTTCACAGACGTCTCTCCCAGAAACAAAGAACAAGAAAACTAACTAGAAAAAAAAGAAAGTGGAAGGAGCAGGAAAATTAGATTCTTCACCTGGGTCCTTGTGTTACAAAAATAGCATTATGAGTTGTTAGGAATTTAGCAAGTAATTCAAGGTGTTTAACAAGTCATGTTGAGCATTTAAGGAATTAAACAAATCATTTTAAGCAGCGATTCACATTTGTTTTTTCATTTTTGTTAAAGACATTTTAGTTATTTGTCTTACAAAATTATTTTTATTTTAATCTTAACATTCTGCAGTGTAGTTTTAGATTTATTTGGTCTTGATTTGTAATTAAGTCATATTCATAGTCCTAACATGAAATTTTCTGATAAATAAATAAAGGATAAAATTGAATAAATTGAAAAAAAAATTAATTATTTTAATTTTACCTCATATTAAGTACAAAAAATGTTTTCAAAGTCTGCCTTATATTGAGGAATGAAGGGATATCTTTGCTCTATGTTTGCACCCAATAATACTTTAAAGGGAAAATGATAATCAAGGACACCATAAGAATATTATTTATAGTTATAGTTTTAAATTATTGAAATTTCAATAATAAATCATAATTTTTAATCAAAATTCAAAAAAATATAAATAATCAGTTATGAAAATAACAAAATATATTTAAAATTATTTATAATATTAGTTGAAAATTTATAAAAATTAGTTGTAAATTTAAAATTTTTATTGTTAATATAATAAATCATTTGAAAAATTAACAACATACATTTGTAATTATTTATAATGTTAGTTGAAAATTTATGGAAATGAGTTGTAAATCGCATGGTATTGAAAACCGGACCGGACCGGCCGGGTCAACCCGGAAACCGGTGAACCGGTCCCCTGTCCGGTCTGGGTTTGCACTTAACCCGGTGAGGGAGTGAACCGGTGTAACCCGGTCAACCCGGGTTCAACCCGGTATAACCCGGATAACCCGGTGGGTTGACTGGGTTAACCGGGTTAATATTTTTTCAGACTTTTACCCCAAAACGACGTCGTTTTTGATTTTTTTTTTCATTTTTAATTTTTCACAGCTCTGAGTTCGGAAAAAAATAACAAAAAAAAGTAAAATTAAAGTCAAAAAATAAAAAATTAGAGATAGAGCATGCTAAGTCCAAAAATATATTATTTTATTATTGTTAGACTTTTGAGTGGTTGGATTTGGTTGAATGTTTTTATAATTAATGTCTTTTTATTTAAATTGTATTATTTTAATCATGACCGGTTTGCCACCGGTTCAACCCCCGGTTCAACCCTGATTGAACCACTAACCCGTGACCCAGTGCCATGACCGGTTTAATGACCGGTCCGGTTTTACGTACCTTGGTAAATCGTAAGTTAATCATTTGCAATTTTTTTGCTACCAATATGTAGATAAATTATTTGAAAAACTTACAAAATACACTTGATATTAATTATAAATTTATGAGAGTCAGTTATGAATCATCAGTTAATTACTTGTGATTTTTTACTATCAATTTATAAATATAATGTTTGGAAATCAACAAAAAGATATTTGAAAATTTTTTACAATATTAGTTGGAAATTTACAAAAAGCCATTGTAAATCTTAAGTTAATTAACACAAAATATTTTATTGCAAGTAAGAATTATAATTTATTATTAAAATTTTAATAATTTAAAATCTATAATTATGATTAATATTTTTATAGAGTCTCTAATTGTCATTTCCCCAACTTCAAACCTTTGTCCTATAATTAGGATAGGTGGGAGCATATAAACATTCAGTTCTCAAAGGAAGATACATAAAAAATGAAATTGATTGGAGATGAAATCAGATTATACATGTTATAAATAGTCTTGACTTTTTATAATTGTTTTAATAAAAAGGATTGAGAGATATTTTTATTTTTTTAACTATTCACGTAAAAGAATCATGTATTCTAAAAATATATTATTGTATGAATAGTTAAAGGGACAAAAATGCCATTGAATTCTAATAAAATTAAATTTTAAAAAATTGCCAAGCCAAATTAAATAAGTAAATGTAGTTGCTAATGAAAAAAAGAATGCAGTGCTACTGCAATGCGTTGAATGAATTTATAAATTTATGATTATCAACTATTATCACATGACGTTAACTTTTTCCTCAAAACCTAAGAAATAAAAAATACATGTTTTAATTGATTTATGTTAAAATTAACCAGTAAAAGTTAGATATTATATATCCATTTTTGTGCAAATATATATTATAAAAGTTATACCAAACTATATTATTTATAAATCATATCATATTATTTTTTTAATTTCACTTGTAATACATTTAAAACTCGTGTCTCATATCACACATTATTCATCAATAATATACTGATGTGATAATGTAATAGTGTCATTACAACGGAAGAAGCGCAAAAGTGAAGAATAATTCTCGGGACAACTCTAGTAGGGGTATTAACGACATTTCACCATGTGTTTTTTCCAATGAAACGGCCTTTAGCAGTTTCTGGAACACTCGAGGTGGTTCATGGGCCGTTCTCCACTTCGTATTTTTATCCTTCGACACTACTTCTCATGGTTGTGATCAAAGCTCTCGTCTTTCTTCTTCGTGCTCATCGTATTCGTCTTCACGTCTGCATTCATTGTTCTTATTCTTCCTCAGAAGATGAGGTTAGCTCGCAAATCCTAGTGTCGCCATGTTTCATTGCTTCTTTGTCTTCCATATGGGTCATCATTGGTGATAGTAATCCTGCAAATGCCAAAACAAACAATAATGGTGTATTTTTCTTTTTTCTTTTTTCTTTTTGCATTTTTGTATAAGAATGCTTGTGGTCAATCTGATTCAGAGCTAAGGGAATTCGATATTCTGACTATAATTCCCTAGTTTTCACTTTCGAGTATCTGCTTTTTAACGTCGCTTTTTTGCTTTCTTTCGGTGCGTAATTTTAAGAATTTCGTTTTCACTAACCAAGTGAGGATTGCATTATTGTACTCTAGTTCTTGTTTTCTATTTTTTTTTTTTTACCAGTTTTTCATCCTTGGTCACTCTGTTGCTTGTCAATAAATCTTCTATTTATAATATTGTGCATAAGTTGTAGACAATAACTCACAGTTATTAGGTACCCTCTGACCGTAAGCAAGGATGTTATGGACATTGGCTTCTTAGGAAGATTTAGATCAGAAGCATGATTGGCACACTTTTTGACGACGCCCTTGAGATGATAAAACGTTTAGTTTCTCATTTATGATATCTATGATTATTGTGATCTATCTAGCTTTGATGGGGTTGGTTTTTCTGGTGAGAGCTTGAAACTTGTTTGAAATCTAGACCATGAGGACCTTTCAGTGTTTCTGATTAATTTTCTGATGAATGTTCTACCTTTTTTAGCCGACACCCTATTGTGAAGTGGGCTCAGAGATCAGACAAGGTTTATGTGACTGTTGATTTGCCTGATGCTAAAGATGTAAAGGTCAAGCTAGAACCTGATGGAAGATTTAATTTCTCTGCAAAGAAAGATGAAATTCCCTATGAAGTTGACTTGGATCTATTTGATAAGGTCAATGTGGAGGTACAAACAATCAATTCTGTAGGGTGATTTAGAATTTGACCTCAATTAGAATACTAATTGATGGTTGATGGCATTTTGTAGGACAGCAAATATAATGTTGGTGTAAGAAACATAGTTTATGTTATAAAGAAAGCGGAGAAGAAATGGTGGGACAGGTTGATCAAGCCGGAAGGAAAGCCTCCTGTGTTTGTCAAAGTTGATTGGGATAAATGGGTTGACGAAGAAGAAGAGAACGGTAGGCATTGTAATTATGATTTATTGGTAATCTATTGTTGTGTTATATCTGGTTCAGTATAGTGATATAGTTCCTTGAATTTACAGAGAGAGCAGGAATGGACTTCGATGACATGGATTTCTCGGTGAGTATAAAGTTTTCTAACGCAGTAAATAAGTTGTAATTTTTTCTCCTCCAGAAACTTAGGATAGATGTGAGGTTTTGACATGCTTTTTAGAGGTACTTCAACATGGATATTGCTATTTGCTTCTGAATTTTGGTATCTTGACTTATCAAGTCCATTGATTTTGGGAACAATGGGCAACAATGTCAGATGGGAAGTTGACTTTTAGTTGGTTAGACTATTCTATTGAAAGTATGTTTTCTTCTCAAGGGTCATTTTGATATGACCCAAATGTTATTAACTCTGTAAGAGTAGAATGGAGGACGCCTAGTAGTGTTTTTGCCAACCTTGGAAGTGGAATACTGATTATGGGGGATGGTGACTTAAGTTCATTCTCTTGGTTGTACCTTAGAAATGAATTTACCCAATTTTGCATTTACTGATTCTTATTTATAATTTTTATGTGTCAATTGAATAAGAAATTCTTAGGCAAAACTTTGGAGAAACAAAGCAATTATGGATTGCTTTGTTCTTCTAATTTTTTGTAAATCAAGTCAGTCTAATTATTTCTGTATCAAGTTATGTTCTTTTAGCTCTTTGTGTGTGACAAGTACCTTTGTCAAGGATAGTTGGTGTTCTCAGGATGTTTAACAAGGAATCGAAACAAGTCATGAGGCCTCTAGCTCGGTTTAAATCTTAGAACAAGTCATGTCTTTTTTGCCTTTCCAAAACTCCTTTTCAGTTCATTGCTAACTGAAAGTATATTGTGCAGAACTTAGACATGGGTGGGGATGATCTTGATTTGGATGATTTGAAGGAACAGGAAGGTTAGAGCTTTTGTGAACTTTCTATATAAAGTCTGAAGTAAATGTTCTACAAAACCATTTTTAGATTAGCATGGGTGGCTGAGTTTGAGTTACCTAGTGACTACCATGCCTGTTTGTTGTGCAGCAACTTAACCAAGATATGGTTTTGTAATTTTAACATTGGAGTATTTTCTGATACACTCTGTGCAGATGAAGTCGAAACGAAAGAAGAGGATGGGCAGAAAGAGATGGAGGTGGGAGAACCGCCTGCACCGGTGGCTGAGGAAGCTAAGTCTTGATTGCTTTGGAAAGACAGAAAACGGAGACCCCTATCCTTGACACGAGCTGTGTGAAAGTGAGGTTTTATGGTTACTGGATCAATGAATGCTTACAAACTCAAGGTTGCTGAAATTGTGTGCCTTTTCTTAGGTCTAGCCTTTCTCAAATTGTGTCTCTTTTATTGTGTGTAGGCATTCTCACATTAGCATGTATGCCATACTCTCTCTATGTTGTCATGGCAGTAAGGATCAGTTCTGGTAAAAGGACATTTCTGGAGTCAAAATATCATGATACATCTTGTTTATGGCTATAAACGTTTTATTTCTTTTTTTATGGGTGTAAAGGTGTCTGTCACGCCAAGGCGATAGCATTGAGAACGAGGAATCCCCATCTGTGAAAGATTGGGGGAAAAATTGCTTGAAACTAGAGTGAAGATGAAGAATAAAAAGGCAAAGAATTATCAATTAAATGATAGATTTGAATATCAAGTGGAGAGTAAATTATCAAGTGGCTAATGCGAGGACCACTAACCTCTCTTTCCATTTCCTCTCCACTAACTTAAAATGAAATTTCTACCATTTTGATTTGATGCAGGGTAAATTTGGATGGATTAAATTTAAAGTTTTTATTTTTATTTATATTTTTATTTTATACTTATTAAAATAAAAAATAAGGTTTTTAATAAATTTATTTTAGTATCAATTAAAACAATGCAAATTTAATTTATATGGTTAAAAACTTGATATTAAATTTTCATATATTAATTATTCAAATTTATTCTGAATGGTTTGAATTTTAATATTTTTAATTATAATTTTTTTATAAAAATATGTTTTTGAAAAGTGTCCGTTGGGAGATTATATTCACTTTTAATATTATATTTATAAAAAAAATTATAAAAAATATAAAAAATTAATATTAAATTTAGACTGTGTAAAATTAAATAGTTAATTTATAAAAATTATAAAAAAAATTAAATATTAAATTAAAAGTACATATTAAATTTAGACTGTTTAAGTTGGTCATAAAGTAAATTTATTAATTTTTTTTATTTTAATAAGTATAAAATAAAATATAAATAAAAAGTAGAAAATTTAATTATGGAGTCTACCAAATTTGAATGGCCTAGATTTTATTTTAGGATAGTGGAGGGAAAATGAAGAGGAAGGTTAGTGAAGGGAAGTTAAGTTCAGTTGAGGAGGTTAATCTAATTCATCTACTAATGGTGTACCTCTATCTCTTATAATGCATTCCTCAAATCCTTGTGTGCCTGTTAACTGGAAAAATATTACCAGTCTCACCAGCCCATATTATAATCCTCACAAGGAGGTGTGGAAGGTGTTGTGGAGAAATTCATTAACCATCTAAGCATCTCGTGTTAATTAACGATTGCAGTTTTGTCACGCTATCACTTGAATGTTAATCACTTAAGCCCTTTTGGATGTCAGGAGCAAGAATCTATATCACACTTTATTTGTTGCAAAAAGAAGTTATTGATTCATCACAATATCAAAGACAAGCTCACAGATGATTAATGAGGAATTTTATGGGCGAATTCAATACCTGGATTCGATCTGCAACTGGAGCAAGCGTAGCCCCGGGGAAAAGATCTTACGTTTGGTTTGTCTGTGCTTTATTTTTAAAAAACAAAATTTTACTTTTGAAATTTTGTGGGTAAAATATTTTATAAAAAAATACATCCTAAAAGCATATCTACTGAAAGTGAATATAAAAAATATAATTATTTAAAGTTTTTAAAAAATAAATTTAAAAAGTAAGATGTATTATACTATCTCAAGTTTAATCTATTATTTTTTATTTAAAAAATAGTTAATTCATTAAATATAATTATTATTTTAATAATAATAATTAGGTATCAAGTTTTTAGTATTATAAATTAAATAATTAATCATGTTAATTTTTAGCATTCATGTATAATAAAAATTATAAATCTTTATCACATTGTTTAAAATTATAAATTAAAAAAGTATAACTAGATATTAAGTTTTTAGCATTATAGATCAAATTTTATGTTCTTTAAAATCTTTATCATATTTTTAAAATATTTTAAATATATTATATTTGTATAATAAAAATTATAAATCATTATAAATAAATATTTTTTTATAATTGTACATTCAAAAACACATTTTATTATTATAATCCAAACAACTTTTAATATATCAAATTAACTTTTAAAAAAATATATGAAAACACAAATTTCATTACAACAACTGATTTTTACTAAATTAATTTTTATCAAATAAATTTTTATTAAAAAATTTTTTAATAAACTAAAAATTAAACACACACTCAATTCATAGTATGGGTGAAGAGAATTCCAATGAGAAGGACCTTTTTAATAATTGTACGTTCAAAAGCACATTTTATTATTATAATCTAAACAACTTTTAATATATCAAACTAACTTTTAAAAAAAATATATAAAAACACAAATTTCATTACAACAACTAATTTTTATTAAATTAATTTTTATTAAATAAATTTTTAATAAATTTTTTTAATAAATTAAAAATTAAACACACACTCAATTCATAGTATGGGTGAAGAGAATCCCAATGAGGAGAACCCTTGTGTCATTGCGTGCTTGCGATGAGCTTTATTCTGGACGAGGAACTTCATAATCTCGCGCAACCGGCTATTGAACATCGTTAGTTATAAGAAGCTTCCATGATATAATTTAAAAAAAGACAAATATTTATTAGTGAATTTATTCTAAAATTGTCTCTCCTTTTTTTGCGTTCATTAAATATCTCTTTCTCTCTCTATTACTCTTATTAAATAATAAAGAATATTTTTTACAAGTTTGCTTTTTGGGGGGGTTGAAGTTTAACATATATTTAGTTCATTTCATTGGCAACTTGATTTTAAAAAATGTTTGTAAAATAAAATGGAGGGAGTACATATCTTCACTTTCATATGAAGTGAAGTTACTAAGATTCCGCTCTAAGAGGGGGCTAAATCGAGTTTTATAAAAATTTAGTTAATAATAAATTTAAAGAGATGAGTCACCAAAATATAGTAGAGAGTAAAAAGGAAAAGCTTGCACAGATTATTTATCCTGATTCAGTCATAACTACTCAAGCCTATGCCTTCAAATATTACTTAAGATTTTTTCCACTAACTTTACTAGGGTTAATTTGCGCTTTTGGTAGTCTTAATATAATTTCAGACTTATACTAAAGTCTAAATTACTCCCCTTACAAAGACAATAATTTATTTCTCTTAAACTTCTAGAATTTAAGATACTTTGTTCCACAAAAAAAAAATAAACAAACAAAGTAAGTTTAAAAATGAATTACTTCTATCAAATATTCTCTTTAAGCTCAATGAATACAAACTTAAAAAATTGATAAAACAATAAATGAAGTAACTTGCATTGCTCATTTGTGTGCATTCTTATTCACTATCTTCATAAATGCTTCAATTTAGTTGTGCTTCATAAATGATCTACTAGATTTATGAATATGATAGTTGGAGTTTTCATCTTCTTTCTTTTAAGCTTTCTCCGAAAAAGAGGCAATTGTATAGTGCCTTATGGCGAAGTTTCTCTCTTTCAATAAGTAAAGAAAATAACGGTTCTTTATAATAAATATTTTAACAATGTAGGTAAGAGCTTATTTCAGAAGAACAAAGTTATTTGAGAATAAAAAATTTTTAAAATAAGATCAATAAGTATTTAATCTAATCTGAAGTTATGTTTAAAAGGTTTTTAGGATTATAAAATAACTAACACAACTTTTAGAAGATGAAAATAATAAGAAATGATGAAGCTTCAAAGTTGCTCAAAAAGAGACATGAAAGCAGAGCATGAAACTTCATGCTTATTTGGAAATAAGCTGACTAACTTATTTTTAAATAGTGAAGAACAGCTTAACAAGAATGCAGAGAAGGCTCTTTTGAAGTAAGGATCATATATTTGAAGATCCTTATTTCAAAAATTGTTCCGAAATAACTAACAATAAAGAAACTATTTTAAAATAAGGATTACGACACAGACAACTCATAAAAGTTCTTAGAATCTATGAAGTATCAATACTTTAAATTGTTTCACATATCTATATCAGTATTGTGTTTGATACTAATACTTCCCAATACTTCTTCGATACGTACATGTAGAGTATTGAAATATTATTTTTTAATTTTTTTTTCATGTGTATTCGATACTTTTAGATTGCAAGTTAATACTTTAAAATTATTTTTAAAAATTAAATTTTGTTAAATATTGTGATATTAATTTTTTTATTCCCAATATATTTTTGTGATTTGCTTTTAAAATCAGATATTAGATTTTCCTTAAAAAAAAGTTTTAGATACAATAAAAAGATAAAAATTATACTTTTTTAATTATAACAATGTAAGAATATAATCTTTTGGCATTTAAATCTTAGGTGAGAAATTATAAGTCCAATTAATGAAAGTACAATTAACAATTATGTTTTACTTGATATTATTTTATAAGACTAAATATGTATGCTATTTTGGATATTTTTAAAATTAAAATTATATTTTTAATATTTATTATATATATATATACACCTATGCACTAATAGAAAATGTATGGTATCCTCTATTTTTAAAAATCAAAGTATCAAAGTATTGTATCTGATACACATATCAATATCCATGTATCATAGCTCAGAATTTTGATTTTTGATTTCAAGATCAATTGAAATACCTTTTAAGTAATACAAATGGTCCTTAGAAAATTAATATCAAGTCAAATATTTAATTTTTAGAGAGAAATACAATATGAGTATAAACAAGAATTGATTAAGTGGTTCTTCATTACTTGAGAATAAAATGCATATTTGGTAATAATGATATACCTATATGAGAATAAGATTCGAGAGCCATAATTTAAAATAAAGACAATCAATTCCCTTTCAAGTTGTTAATTCTTGATTATTGATCTTGTAAAATATAAACTTCTCTTATTTTATAATGATTAAAATTAGGGTTCAACAGTTATACTTTGTTACGTTTGTTTTTATTTAATGAATTGTCTTTTTTTTTTTAATTCCGCTTATCTCTTCACAAAAAAAAACTATCACTCATGCTTTTTAGAGCTTGTCAATGCTCAACAGTACAGTAGGGCTTTAATCCCCCCCGCTCCCAACTTTCTCCCATTTAAAGGAGATGCGATATCATCGCCAATGAGCTGTAGGTCAAATGACATGATCTCCCACCTTGCTGCAATGAATAAAACACAAGCCAAGAGATTCTTGGTTTTAATTAACAAAAATGATTTTGAAAGTGAGCTGCAAGAAACTAATCTCATATCATAACAAAGGACAATCCTTAACATATTCAATTCACTTCTTTTATGTATAAGATTCAATAGTAGTTAGGTCAAGTGAAAGAGACTCAATTTCTCTTAAGCAATGTCAATGATTCAAACTGTATATAAAAATAAATCATATTGAGAAAACTATTTACATAAATTTGACCTATTAATTTCGGATATCAAATTTGTACATAAGAAGCATTTGATCACTTGAGATTCAAATTTCATTCAAAACAGCACATTTCATTAAACCAATGGCCAAGTTGCTACAATCATAAACAACAATCAATTTGCCCAAAAACAAATACACATAAATAGCCATTAAATGGACAACATTAGATTGGACTCATGACAAACATTACCAAGCCACCACGATTTCACTCCAACTCAAGAAAGCAAATGAATCTTCTTTCAATTCCCCCCCCCCAACAAAAAAAAAAAAAAAAACTTTTCTTGGTTTCAAAAGGCAGGGCCATAGAGAGAGACAATACATAAAATTATATATGTTCGTATGTCTACGGTGTACCATGTCTCAAACCCAAAACATCATGGAATGTAGAGGTGTTTATGATACCCAATTATCCGGTATGCCCAGCCCGACCCAAAAAAAAAAAAACCAAAAAATTCTATACATGTCTGGGCTGAGCAATGTGCGGGCAGGGCTGGGCAGCAGGTAAGTTATGCAACCCTGCCCATTTAGCCCAGCCCAATATTTTATAATTTTTTTGTTAATTTTTTTATTAATTTCTTGCAAACTTTTCTATGATTTCTTGTTAATTTTTTTAACAAACTTATATATTATTGTTAATTCTCTCATATTTTGTTTTCCATTTTGCTTTAATTTTTCATGTATGTTCCTACAATTTTTTTATTTAGTTATGACGCATTTTTCCTCTTCCATTCATGCAAGTTGAGAATTGAGAAGAGGCTTTTTGTGAATTGAAGCCTATTCTTTAAAATTGTTGTTTCTCATATGATGCTCCAAGCTTTTGTTATTTTAGATTATAGCTATTATTTTGAATTGAATTATGGATAATTTGATATTGTGTCAAGACTTGTAGTAGTTTTAGATTTCAAGTTAGATATCGAATTATGGATAATTGGATATTGTGCTGTTATTGTAATTTATGATTTATGATTTTATGGATGCTATTTTGAGTTGATGTATAGGGTTATTATTGTTGATTTGTGATAGTTTTATTTTGAAATGATCAAAAGGGTTGTGATTTTATGAGCAGTGCAATTATTTGATGGGTTAAGCGGTCCAAAGTTACCCAACTAGCCCTGCCCAACCCAAATTAATAGAGTATTTTTGCGGGCAGGGCTGGGCATCAGGCTGCAAAACATTCTTCAGGCTGGGCATCGGGCAGGGTCTTGTCCAACCCAACCCTGCCTATGTGCACCTCTAATGGAATGACCAAGAACATACCAGAAATCCGCAGGAAAGGCTGGTACATGCATGCATGCATATATATATATATATATATATTGGTCCTATTAATTAGCCAGTAGCATCCCCTTCACAAAAATATCTCAGGATTGATGATTGCTTCATCACTGCATGGTTATGAAACATGTTATTAACATCATTATGACCGCTGTGATGGGGTTGTCTTTTTCTCAGCCAGGAATGGTTTGAACATCATCAGCAGGCCCAGTGCTTCCACTAGGTTCAGCACAAAAAACACCAAATGAGTACCTGTGGTTAAATGTCCCAACGTTAGTAAGCTTACAGAATTGCAGCTACTGAGCTACTTCTATGAAACACAAGGGATGGATATTCTAATATATGCAGTCAAGACATATGGGAATGGATCTGGTGCATTTCCATGCGGATTTCTTTTTTTTTTTTTTTTACTAATAAAGAGATGTGAGAAATAAGAAAAAACTAGTTTTTAGCCCGCGCATTGCACGGGACATTAAGCGATTAGAAGACTAATTAAAAAAGGAATAGAGACATGAGGGGGGATCAAATGCCTAAATATGAAGTGGCTCTTTGTTGAAAAAGTTAAGACTATTGAGACAAAATAAAGCTTCTCATGATTCTTCATTAACAAATAACTTTCTCTGGCAGATCATTAAAAAAAAAAAAAAATCTACCACCAATTAACTTGTGTGCCTGCCATGTCAGGTCCTAATTGGGAAAGATTTTAATAAAATTGAATGTAATTATGCTTATATTTATTTATTTTTCATTAATTTGTATTTTAATAGGCAAAATAACAATTAAAAAAAAATAAATCAAACCAAACAGAAAAAGTGACCCAAGCCTCAGACCTAGGCAGAGGTGCACCGCCAAAAAGTTTTCACTACTGTCAACAGGCCCACAACACACTCAATTAACAACGGATTAACTTAGATATTTTTTTCACCATAGTTTTACAGTAAATATGGATGGGATTTACAAGAAAGGAAGATGTGTACGGTGTTAATTAATAATAAAATAAGAGATGCATGCCATATTCCATGACATGGTGTTGAGTAGTAAAAAATGTATGCATTTTATTTTCTCATTCAAGAACTTTATCTCGAAAATCAAAAAAGCAATGTACCTAAGCATTTTCCCTCACTCTTTCAAGTTTTGAAACAGAATATGAAACAGAGTGCAGCACAAAAAGATTAAATGAGCACCATACCCGGAAGGAAAGAAGCATTTAACCGCTTTTGCGACCAAGTTAATCTGCATCGACCAAGATCGTAATTAGTGAACTACAGATAAGTTTTATGGCACGTTTGGATTAATAAGAATTTAGATTTGAATTTGGATTTAGTTTAAATCCCTCATTTAGATACAACAAAATTCATGAATTTGGATTTTAATTCAAATTCAAATCCATTTCTTGTTGCAATTTTTTTGTAATTTCAAATTTCCTCTATACCCTAGTTACTTGAAATTTCAGTCACTTCAAACATGTCATTCTCTTCGTGTTTCCACTATTAATGTCTCTATAACTTTCATATTTTTTTCTTATATTTCATTCTAGTCTCTTGTCTATTAAAAAATAAAGATAAACTTTTTTTCTATTTTTCATTTTTGTTTTGAATCTCAACCCATCTATCTTTTTTATTTGAAAATTTTTAAACTACACAAACAAAAGATTTTAAATACATGAATTTAAAATATAAGATTTCAAATATAAAATTTAAATCCAAATCTGTCAATCCAAACACTACCATAAAATATTGCATTTGCATGTTATGGAGAAGGCATGTTAACAGAAATGTGTTTCTCCATTTTCATTATAACCTCTAAAAACTCTCCAAGCAAAAGAAGACCAAGATTGTTCCTTTAAGATATATTCTCCTTAAACAACAGAAAGTTTGAACTGGCACTTTTAGAAATATGATAAAAGAACCTAGCAACTTTCAGACAGATAAGAATCAGATCAATCTAACAGATTATACATAGAACATCAACGGTAAAAAACTTCTGGACTTAAAATCACCCATAGAGTCTCAGGTTAATTAATGAAAACCTCCCACCAATTCACATTTACAATTTTTTTTCTTTATTTTTTGGTGAAATAAAAACCTTTTGGTTGACGAAAAAAGTAAATAAGCTGTTCTAGCTCCAAGGCAACATGCAGAGAACTTGGTATATGACTACCAACATAGGATTGCAGATCATAGATCATTAGGGGAAGAAATCAAACCACAGACCGTTTGGTCAATGTGGCTTGATCCAACCGATATTGAGCTAACCTATGTTAGCACTTTTTTTTTTTTGGGCTAAAAATGAAAATCCATTCAAAAAAAAAAACAGGGAAAAAGAAATAAATGCACACTTACACTGCTCCACCTCCAGCAGGGCCAACTGCTTTGAAAAGTGACATAGCTGTCATAGCAATACCATTAGCCGCTCCTCTTTGGTGTTGTTCCTTTTTTTCCCAATCAACAACCATATTAGCCCAACTCAATCATGATGATCTCATAACTTCTATAAGGAAGGAAAAAGTAACATTAAATAATGAACTGAACATGAAGAATTTACCACTGCTCTGTTTTGCAAAAGGAATAAACTGGTATCAATTATTGTCTGGCAAAGAAAAAAATTAACAATCAGGAAGATCATTATGTAGATATATGTTTCGTGAAGGAGATAGTATGCTGTTTTTGGCATTGTTACATGTTAAGACAACAATCGCCTTCTTCTCTTCTCTCTATTTTTTCCTTTTCTTTTATACTGAAAAAGTACAACTTATGAAGCATGAACACTTCAAAAGAGGAGTTGCATCATCGTCAAACAATCAGAAACTTGTGTTAGACACGACATGCCATTACATGATACTTATACAAGCAACTACAATTTATTGTGTTAATTTTCTGGCAACCTATAAAGATTATTCTATGCCAGCCATTTTACTTCATCTTAACCCCTCGATGTAACAATCTGGTTGGTGAAATCAAGAAACAGATGCACTTACAGGGAAACATAACATAAAGACGGAAGCAATAGTTATCACTAGATGCAGTGTGAAGCCAGATAACATCGCTATGAAAGGGTAACTTTGCAAGAGAGGGATGGATAAAGCCTGCACGTGGTACCCAAAAAATGGTAGAGATTAAAAAATACTGACAAGGAAAATGCTGCATCACAGTAACTATTGCATGATAGTGAAAGCTCACCGCTGCAATGCGAGCAAGATTAATGGGTCCAAATGCTTTCTCCATAGGTGAATAAAGGAAGATTTGACAGAGCAAAAGAGCAAATCCTAACCAGTTGACCAATGTTCAATGCTAATCAGCATAATCTCTACGTGATAAATACATCAATACATGGGAAGCAAGAAAAACAATTATATCATTGAAGTGCACATCTTTTCTATCTTAAACTAGTGAATTTTTCATATATGTTGTACTTGCTGATTTTTCTTGTATGAGTATCAAGGAAGTCTGAACAAATCTACATTCATAAAAGAGGTTCAGTCAAAAACAATTTTATCAAACAATTTGATTTATAGTTTAGCACTACGTGATTGACGCTTTTAAAATTTGCACTGCAAGTTATGTTTTCTTTGAAGAAGTTGATAAGAAACACTAAAGAAACTTCATCAAAATTTTCTCAACAAAATACCAAAGTTCAGGTAATCGTCTAAAAGCATCTTACTCTTTAGTTACCAACGTTTGAAAATTAAATAACTGAAATTTACTCAACAAGATTTTTTTTTTTTTGGCCAAAAGTTTACTCAACAAGATTGGATTACATGATATGCATAGTATATAGGATCTCATGCAAGCGGTTATGTTTATGTATAATGTTTGGGGTTGGAAGGTTAGGAAGTAAGTCCAATTTACAACAGCAATGTATATATCTGGAAATTCATTGTCATCAAGGATAAACCTGATATTGAAAGAACATCACCAACATCATCCGTTGTAAAGTTCAAACCCCCCAGCTCTAGAGGACTGACAGCCCATAATGAGAAAACCTGCAGAAAGTAAAACAGTGCTAACTTATAGCCTCAAGAAAAAAATGCAAGAACCTCATTTTGCTCCACAAGGACGGGTTCATTAACAATTCAATGCTACATGAACTTTTTCAAAGATTGTGTCAAGGAGTATCGATTTGATAATCAATCACAGCATTTTTCAAGAATCAAGCTTAAAAGGAAGTTATTTTTCACTGCAAAATAACTACAAAGCGCAAAAGAAAGTTTTAGTGAGTCGCTATAAGACCATTGGTGCTATTTAGTTAACGAATGTTGGGCATTGAAGAGGCAAGAATGGCCAAAAAATAGGGATAGCAAAGATGAGAATGTTAAGATCAATATGTGGTCAAGGAAAAATTGGTGTGGCACCTACTAAGGAGAAAATGGTAAGAAATTGATTAAGTTGATTTGAGAATTTGCAAAGAAAGCTCCTAGAGGCGTTGGATAAGAGAGTTAAGTAAATTGTCTTCAGCCCCATAAAGAGCTGCCTCTAGTAAGACACTTATCACTAGGGGTGCCTATCAAGGAGAAAATGGTAGAAATTTGATTAAAGTGATTTAAACATGTGCAAATAAGGCCACTCTAGAAGAACTAGTTAAGAGAGTTCAACCGATCGTCTTTAGCCATATGTAAAAATATCGAGAGAGATTTAAGAAAGACATATCTAAGGAAGTTATAGAACGGTATTTCATGATGGACGATATATTTGAACAATTTACTATCGACCAATATTAAGTAAGATGCATACCTCTGTATAAGCTATATCATGCAGCGAGAAAACACAATAAACAATGATGGATGACATCAAGGGCCAATTCAGGAGGATATTTCCACTTTTCTGAACTGTTTTTTTCTGTGACTTCATTTTCTAAAGCTTCCGCATCCTTATTGGACTCATTGCTAATATTGTGTTTGTGCAATGTTTCCTGCAGATTTTACAAAGAAAATACTAACATCAGAATGTAGCCGTTGGTGACACAGAAGGCAGACTTTTTGACAAAAATAAACAGCTCAAGATACAGTACATATAATTCTAGAGTTCTACTTTTAGTATATTATATGTTTATACGCAGAGATCCCTTAAATGAATAGTATATTATATTATATCTCTTAAATTAGGCAGAGCACAAATCATCCTAATTATATTCATGGTTGGCATGAATCCCAATTTAAAAGAGTTATGCTCAATAAGGACGGATGAAAAATACATTTTTGCATCTGATTACACTTTACCGTTTGTACTACCCTCTGTATTATTAACTAGACCTCAAGTCTTGTGCATTACATGTAACCTAAGGAGAAAGCTACACTATTCATCGCTTATAAACAGTAAGGTTTGCAACAGATATATTAATATATAGATAGGCATTCCAAGTTGTATGGATATGCATACCGGGAGCCAGATGCAGGAAACTAACACAGCAAGTGCAAAGGCTGAAATTACAAAGCAGGGCAAGAAGAACGGGAACCTGTGAGCCATTTGTTTTGGGACAATATATATATATATATCAGCATATCAACAAGAAAATCAAAATGAACAATGAAAGAAAAATTGAATAAAAAGGAAGCCAAAAAACTAATGTTTTTTTTTTTTTTTTTTTGTCAAAAGCAAAAGCTATTGTTATTATTTAAAATCAGGACCAAGTATACTCACTTATCAATAAGGAGCCTTCTGGAAATACATGTGGATATTTCTCTACTGGCTGCAATACCAAATTTCCAAATTATTAGAAGAACAATTGGTAAGTGCGCTCCTGGGCATGTTTCCACATACATGCAACGAACAGTTTGGGAAGTATGATGAATGAGAAGGCTTACAGACACCTGTAAACTCTCTCTCTCTCTCTCTCTCTCTAATAATAAGAAGAAGAAGATAGAGACCAACTATTGATAAAGAGCAAGGATAAGTTGATTACAATTACTTTAGATGACAATGAATTTAAATTGTAGATAGCGATAAACACCTAATCCATTAGAAATTCGGCTTTGGGTTTCTCAGCACAAAAAGAATCATCTCATGCCCCTAAAAAGCCACCTGTTCTCAAGATCTAGTTTGCTGCACAGGGCAAGGAAAAAAGTACCTGAGCCAAATAACCTCCCAATGCTGGACCAAGGACTAAAGCTATGCCCCAAGCTGAACTGAACTGAAACCAATCACACAATCAAATTATCATAAATAACAAGTACATATAGGAACTATTAGTAGACCAAAGTAAACTATGCTTACAGTAGCGAGTCCTTGAGCCTGGTGTTCTTCTCGAAAGATTTCAGTGGCAAAGCCTAGTGGCACTAAATGTTGTTACACAACAGAACAGGCGATTGTAAAGAAAAAATAAAATGATGGACGGACTTCAAGTATGCAAATTCAACTTCTCATTGAGGCCTGGTGCTATCAAATGAAAATTTGAGTGAATTGATATTTTAGACCTCAAAAGTCAAAGATACACTCAATCCCAATTTGGTCCCGAAGTTTAATGTCCCATTGACGTCCTCCAAAGAGCTTTCCATCTTCAATAACCGTCCTCACAATAAGCACCTTTAAAAAAGAACGAACAAAGTGGATGATATGGGTTAATGTGAAGTTAATAAGGCCATTAGATGCCCAATTTCTTCAACCTTGATACTGCAGCAAAACAGCATGGTGCGCTGTTATGTGCATGTTTTAAATGACGATTAGGCACTTAACGATCACATCAGGTCTTCATAAAGAAAAGTCACCCTTCTCTGTCAGTTTTTATTAACATGCTTATTGTGAAAACATTATTGAAGACAAGTTATCCTGTGAACAAGTAAAATGACACCTTAAAACTTTGGAGGACCAAATAGAAGATAGTCTATTTTTTAATGACAAAAAAAACAGTTCACTCAACAAACTGTTCCTATCTGGTACATCCATAAATGGTACCTTGATTGTCCCAAGTGAACCATTTAAGCTTCCAAGAAGAAATCTTGTGATACAGCCATCCAAAAGCTCGTGCTTAGGCAAATAGTGTGTTAAAAACAACACTAAACTCAAATCATAATCAATATCAATATGGATAACTTCATTGACATGGTATTGTAGAGAGGAATGACATAACGAAAGAAAAAAACAATGGATGAAGTAAGGAGAGAAACTACCAAGACAACCTTATTTTAACTAGTCTCAAAAAACTGACGACAATTAGTTAAAGAACTATTTATAGGAAGATCATTACAAGAACTAAAATAAAATAAATAAAGCAGAGAATACACAATCAAAATATATATAAAAGAAAAAAGTCCCAACATGAACTAAATAATCACCGATTTTCTATGTATTTAACTCTCCTTTTTCGTGCCTGGAGTAAGTCTTCCATAATTTCATTTCTCCAAACAATATTT